>NW_023339663.1:23837593-23840205 GCF_004916995.1 Morone saxatilis | reverse complement strand
TCTCTCTCTCTCTCTCACCCTGGTTCTCTAATAAGCATCCTCCTATCCTCGCCTCCGGTGCTGCATGAAAAGATGCAAACATACTTAATTAGAGCGGTGGCAATAATTTCCAGGCTAAATATGCGACCAGACAGACATGGAAGTGATCTGATAGCACTCAGGAAGGATACTACCTGCTTCCCTGTGTAGGATCACTGTGCTTTTGTTTTTGTTTTTTTCTCCACCTTTATTCAGATGGCTTTTCTGTACACTTGCTTTCAGGAGGGAAGAAGCATGTCACGGCTGTCTCTGACCCGGTCCCCGGTCTCTCCACTGGCCGCTCAGGGGATCCCTCTGCCGGCTCAGCTGACCAAGGCGAACGCCCCGGTGCACATCGACGTCGGGGGACACATGTACACCAGCAGCCTGGCGACCCTCACCAAGTACCCAGACTCAAGGTAAGACACGTCTCTGGCTCTCTCACTTTGCTGGAGTCAGTTTATTCATTCATGCCCTTTGTCTCATTTATCACAGTCATTAATAAGGGAATATTGGCATATTGATGAGTGGGATTTGCATCCTGTTGCTTTTGTTTTAAATGTGAGATTATTGTGATTTTATAGGATTTGGAGTCTCTCATTCTACTTTATAATGTCAAATCCTACTTAAATCTTCTAATATATTTTAATCAGTTTATGTTACTATTTAATAACTTAATATTGCATTTTAGTCATTAAATAAATTATTACATTATTTGGCTGAGTTGCTGTTAACAACTCATTTAGCTGGCAGGCATCAGGACAACTGTACTGCAACTTCTGTACTGACAGCTGCCCTCAGAAGCTACCACTTTAATATCTTTTAAAACCATGTGGGTACATTTCTCATCCCTTCATTATTTCTAAAGATTCATTTGATTGTTTTTGCTTGTTCTAGTCGTGATTATTTCTAATTGTTTAATAAATACCTCCAAGGCATTTATTTTTATCTCCTTTCACACAGTGGTTGTATAATAATAATAATCATAATAATTTAGCTGCTGTCAAGCTGGCAAGTACAGTACCTTTCACATGTTTTACTGCTAATTAAATGGTGGTGTTTGTGTGAATTTACACACCACACAAACATTTCTGCGTGTACTCACTACACCCTCTTTCACAGCCTCTGTGCTTTTTTTGCTTTTTTATCAGTAGATTAGGGTGCTGTTAAGAATCCTTGGAGGAAAAACAATGATGTAAATGTCTGAATCCCTGTCATCACAGCTGATGTGGGGTAGCTTCAGATCAGATTCTGATTAAAATCTAGTTCATTGGCATGTTGCATTTTGATTTTCTTGACTTTTTTTAGAGCCAGCATTTACCACCATTAGATCTTCTTTATAGTTGTTATTCGTGATCAAACACAGGGCTTAAATTCAAGATGCATGTATTATAATAAAAGTTCTATGTCTACCACTCTGTAGATATTCCTATTTTGTGGGACAACATAGTCATTTTTCAAAAATTTCAAATAGCCTGGAACAGCTTATATTGCAGTCAAACTTTGAGGGTGACTTTCTAGTCGCTGAATTTTTGGGTGGACGGGAAAAGAAGGGGACTCCTGCTCTCTCAGGCATCTAATTCTCACATACATAAAGCAAACAGGGTTTTATTTTTGATACACTTCTCCACTCCATTATAAGATTTAGTCATGCTGATTCAGATTGTGTAAGAGCTGTTGGTAATCCAGCCTCCCACTTTATTCACGTTTTTAGCTCCATCCACAAACAAGGTGACACCACCGGCAGAAGCTCTGAAAGGAAACACACATAACGAACGACAAAATGTCTCTGCTGATTTCCACTGTGTGAATTTTACCCCTTCAAAGCAATGGGTGTTTTAGACCCCCTGCTTTTTCCTCTAATGCAGTGTGTCATTCATTAGATTATACAGTCTTCGATTCTGCGTCAGCTGACAGAGTCCCATGTGGGCCAAGGTAAACATTTACCGGGTTGTTAGAAAATCTGCCAAATTGGCTACAGGAAACAATCCACATAATCCCTTGGTAATAAAGTCTTGATATTCATAGAGTCCACTGACAGGAAATCCCTGACAACTCTGCTTTTATTCCTGACTGTAACATGTCATGAGAAAAATAAAGCTCATCCCAGACAAGGGTTTATGATTGTTTTTGTTATTGCGGCGCTTCTTTTGCCCACTGTTTCGGTGTTATATTAGGTTTATCCAGGGGCCACAAGACAAGAGGGTTTTTTAATAAAATGTGCTAATGTTATTTGGATCTTGATGTTTTTTCGAAGCTGTTGGAGCCAATCAAAACTGTTTTTTCAAAAGATTTTCATTTACTTTAAAGCATGTTTGAACACACCTCACAGTTGTTAGACTGCAGGACAATTTTTAATTTTAATTTTAATTGGGTTTTTGTGTATTGCTATTGTGTTTCTTCATTTTTTATGCTTCGGTGCAGCTTTACACTTTACAAAGAAGTTATTCATAGGGTGAGACACACATGGCACCATGCATAAATGGAGCACAGAGTCATGTCAGAGCACCTAAACAGTGTTTTTTTACAGTGAGAGTGAAGAGTGGTTACCAGTGTGAATGTTGGTTGGAGTGCTCTCTCTCTCTTTCTCTCTC
>NW_023339663.1:23809839-23837493 GCF_004916995.1 Morone saxatilis | reverse complement strand
GCCTTTCTCACTCTGGATCACATGCACACACACACACACACACACACACACACACACACACATACACACACACACACACATACACACACATACACACACATACACACACATACACACACTGTTTCTCTCTCTCAGCCTCCTCAGTGTACAGTTGGCCTCAGGGCTCCACTTTCCACTGGAGCCAGTGGAAGGAGGGGCCCTTTTGTGTGAATTAGGATAATGGCTGACAGCAGAAAGCAAAACAATTACACTGGCATAGCCGTATATGCCGCATTCGGCCACGTCCGGTCAAGCAAGGCACGCTGGCAAAGCTGAAAACGTGACGACTAAAAGAGCAGGGTTAAAGAGTTTAAAGTTGATGATTACTTTTAATAGATTGGTCCCTAAATAATGTAGCATGCCAAGAGAAAGTTAGTCTAGTAACTAATGTGTGGTTATTCATCTTCTTCTGTGCGGCCCATATTAAGGGACAGGGGTCATGAAACATTGATGCGCACACTGTGTAGCTCTCAGAGAGGACAGTCTGAGCAGTCACTTGAACAGAAGCTGAGGAAATTAGGGGAAATGTTCCAGAGACAAGGAAACTATTTTGAAAGGACCACTGGACATTTTTCTCTTTGAAGACTAGTCTTCTGTGTCCAGAGACGATAAATCTCTTCATGCTCTTTTAGTTGCCCTCTTTATCTAATAGTTTCCTTTTCTGTAAGCTGAAATCACAATATTTAACATAGCAAACAACATCTCTTTATTTGCTATATGTAAGTTTTAGAAAGCGCTATATTTGCTTTCAGTTTTACTCAATTTCATTTTTAGGCCTCTTGGATGTAGCCTCAAGTGCATTTTCTGCCTTTTAAAGAGTGTATATGGCACTAACCCGCTGCTATGATCTAAACTAAAATTATCTGTTTGATAAGACTTTTAGTTTTAATCACTTAACGTGAAATAATAATGAGAATTAATTGTCATGTTATGTAGCTCCAAAATTAAATGTTTTCATAAACTGCAGATGAACTCTATGATTGTTAGCGAGAGTATATGAGTAGGGGACTTTAGTTAAAGCATTAATACAGTTAATTTATCAGTGTATGCGCAATTCACATCATGGATCCATGTAGGCAAATATACATGTAATGTATTCCCAGAGAACCGTGTAAGAAGATTTTTGTTGCTGTTGCTGTTTTGAAATGTAGAAACGTGTATAAGTACTTTGAGTTACATTGGAACCTGATTTGAACAGCCATATTCTCTTTAAATCATAATATTCAGCTAAATTAAAATAGTATTTCTTGTTTTGAAACCTTTCTCACACACCCTTTGGGAGAGCTTTTTGAGAAATGTCAGTGTATACAATGTCTATAAGCAGACACAGTAGCGATCTGGCTTTTTAACTTCAGACCCCCCCACTACTTAAAAGCCATTGTGGGCAGCCCTTGATGTCAGGGTGGACACACTCACTGAGATCCCTGGGTTTGTTGTTTCACTTTGCAGGAAGCTGCTGGGTGTCTTGCGTTTATTAGGCATCCATTAGTGTTACAGTTTCCAGATAGCATCTGTTCTTGTAGAATCAGTGATACCTGCACTGCATCCCCCTCCCACCTCTTGCAGACACGTCTCTGGCAGCTCTGAGCCACTGGCCAGCTGTAGTTGCAGCAGTGAGGATGCTGCCAGATATTGCCCACCTACTGCCCCGCTGCCTGCCCTCACTTGGCACCACTGGGGTGGGAGATCTGAGCTGTTCCTGTCCTTGATAACCTCCCACACCCACCACCTCCCTCCCTCTCCTTGACTCTTTCTCTCTGTCTTTCTGTGTTGTATGTCTGTCATAGCCTTTTCTCTTACACTCTCCATCTCTCTCTGTCTTCCTCTCATATTGTGTTTGTTTCTTTCCCTGCCTATTTCTTTTTCCCTCTTTACTTCCGTTCATCTTTCCCTCTCTCTGTCAATCTCTTTGTCTTTTGGCCTGTCTATGTTTCTTCTCTCTTAATTTCTCTACACCCTTTCTCTCTCCCTACCTGTTAAACCCCCCACCAATTCAGGGATTTAACAGAAAGAGAAAAAATGAGGAGACCAACAGAGGAAGAGAGAGAGAGAGAAGGGAGTAGAAGAGAGGGAAAGAAAAAGAAAAACAGGCAGCATTTTAATTGCTTTTTAAAAAAGTGGAGATGAAAAACAGAGTTAGCCTGGAGGGGTATGGTGAAATTCTAGCTGGAAGAATTGCAAGACCATATGAGAAAGGAACACCTCGGGCGAAACAGGGAGATGAGTATTGGTTTTTTATAAAGCATTTTGCATCGATTTCCAGAGAGAAAGCGAGTAAGCGAGAAGGATGGAGACGGAGAGAGAGAGAGAAAGAAAGAAAGAGAGAGTGAAAGAGAGAAAAGATGGCAGGAGGGTAGAGAGAGGGAGGGAGAACCATCTTTGCTCTGCTTCTTCACACAGTCAAGTCAAAGAAAAAGAAACAGGGTGAATTTGACATGATAGCTTTGGTGTGTTGAGCCGACACATCGGGGTCAGGAGATACCCGATACAACCATTAAACACAAGCTCACACACTTTTAAAAAGTAGAGGATTGTAATTGTAAATTCAGTAAAATGAGTGTGTGAGTGAAGCCAGCCCTGCTGTTTGTTCATTGGCATTCCCTCTGCGGCTCCCTTCCAGTGTCTTGTAATAGAGTTTGACAATGCCGGTGCTCAGGCAGTGCTGGGTGTTGTGTGTGTATTGGTCTGGGTGTTTGCAAATAGGTTTTACGATTTTCTTTGTCATACAACTTTGTCAGCCGACCTAGAAGCTGTTACTGTGATTAAAGAGCTGATTACATCAAAATGATGATAATAACAGCAACGCAGCGCCCTGCCAAGAGCTGTTTCTCAGAGAGACGATGGAAATGTGCAGAGAAACCGTTAAGGAGGTTACGTGCAACAGATTTCTTGTGTAAATCACAAGCACGACTTGTTTACACTGCGCAGGCATTCCAGGTTTCTCTGCTGAGGGAAATGCGAGTTTTGTTTTAAAATGAGTCACAAAATTAAAGCAATTTTTTGCACTTCAGAGTTCCATTAGTTCAACCTATGGGAGCACAAAAGTTTTGCAAACACGTGAAAACACTTGTGCCAACTGCATCCTCGATATTTAAGAGATGCTAAAAACCTATTTTTAATTATTGAATAGGGATATATAGAGATAGAGTGGAGGTGCCCAGATGAGATTATTAGATCAGCGTGAGAGGGACCTGCAGGTAAGCAGCAGGAAAACCACACAAAGGCGAGGGTAAATGAATATCTGTCCAAGGGTATCTCGAGGCACGGCGCCAACATGGTGTGATGAAAGTTTAAAGATAACAGCAATTTCCACTCTTTGCCTTGATGAGCCCCTGTAGCCAACTTCAACTAAGCCCTTAATCTTGCAGTGCACTGTTGGAAGGGGTTAACCATGGGACGCTATAGACAGCAACATGTGCCTTATTATTTCACCAAAGTCTTGTCGATATTAGGTAAAAGGTTAAACACATACATATTATCATTGTTATTATTTTAATTAAATGTTGTGTTTCTTAAGAAAGCATTATTGATTTTCATCTTTTCAGTTGTTATTTTCTCGTTTGGATGTTCTTCTATCTTTGCTTTGCCTTTAAATATGAACCAAATAACTCTAATTCAGCCTACAGATACTGTAGGAGAACCAAAGTGCAACTTATTTTCTGGGATGACATATGAGTCAGATTTCTTTTTCTTAAATGAAATGGCCTATATGTTGACTTTATTTTCAGTAAGACCCCAGTTAGTCAGTAAATTATGGATTGCTACAGATTACATAGGAACAGAGAAATTCAAATATAGTTTTAAATGCAATAGTCACTCATTTATCTTCAAATCAACAAAATTATATAATGAGATTTTTGAAGTAAACAAAACACAGAACATCGGATAGATATCAAAATTGTAATACATACAGTAGAGCTGCAGCTGTCCAAAGTCCTCTCACATTCATAACAAAGTCAAGCTGTAAAAGTAAAATATTTCTTCCAGATGTCCTCCTCACATTAGTATGTGGACCTCCACAATTTCCTACCTCTGTTTCATTTCCACGCCTCTGACAGATGGAATAATAGAGCTGTAATGCTACATTCATGCCATTAATTTCTGTAAGTACAAGCAGCAAGCGTGTGTGTTGTTATAATCTCTCTGCAGAAGGGACACTTCAAACAAGTCTGGAATGGAGGAACTGTGCCTTAAGCCCCTTGTTTCAACCTGGGATGCTAATGCATTTCAAGCTTAGTGCTAATAAAATTGAAAAATAAATGGAGGGTAATTGTTTCATGCATTTGAAGGGAGCTGGCTCATTCCATTATGTGTGTGTGTTTGTGTGTGTGGCTGCCTGTGTGCGTGTGTGTTTGTGTGTGTGTATTTCAATTTTCAGAATCAGTCGTCTGTTCAATGGCACCGAGCCCATCGTGTTGGACAGCTTGAAGCAGCACTACTTCATAGATCGGGACGGCGAGATATTCCGCTACATTCTCAGTTTCCTCAGGACCAGCAAATTGCTCCTTCCAGATGACTTCAAGGTATATATCTGCACCACAACACACTGTATTGTGTGTACTTGTCTGCACCATCAGCTCGCACAGTTTGAACAACATAACAACATAAAATGCTTGAGTATGTTAGGCCATCTGCCCAGACACGTTGTAGCATTGTGTGAATTTCCTGATTTTTCTCAAGATAATACACCAAAGTGTGAATATGTTTGTATTCATTAATATTCACCTGCCCTCTAAGGTGCTGCATGTTTTCAAAATAGACCTGACACCACAACAGAGCCGCCAGTTCTGTTTTCACAATGCTAACATAGACTCACCCTCCTCCCATTCAACACATTAATTACCTGTAGTATAAGCATAAGCAGTAATTAGGAAACTTTGGGGGGAAAAAGAATTATGGAACAGACTCAGTTGGAGTTTACAGTGGTTGAGAGATAAAATGCTAACTGGCTAACTGGAGCATGGCCCGGTGATGTGTGTGCCAAAGCCCTGAGCTGTTGTTTTTCACTCAGAGTGGTTTCTATAGAGGTGAACCCAGGTGAAATAGCCTGTACACCCCTCAGTTCCCCCTGCGCTCTGATGACCGACTCCCACACAGATAGGAAGTCTCACAGACAGTCAGGAACTCACTGGGAGAGCTGTGTTGGTGCAGTTAAATACATACTAACATGCTCTGTACCGACGTATACATGCATCTGTGCACACACACTTTACTCTTTGTGGGCCACTGAATCTGCCCGTATTAGCCTACTCAGACTGCACACACCTGGCTCCTGTTTTAGCGTCTGCATGAGAGAATTCTTTTCTTTTGTGTTGTAAGTGAACACACACAGAGTATATCATGTTCGTTATCATACTAATGCTGTCAGGCTTGGTATCAAATAATGCTTTATACACTCTTAGGTGTTCATAGATAGATTTCCCATCCATGTAAGGTATTCGTAGGTTATTGGTGAGCTAAATATGCACGACTTGTGTTTTTGATACGAGCTGTGCAAATGGATCATAAAGCATTTCGCTCTCTGTTCAAACTTATTGGACATTAAATGGTAAAACTTTTTATACTATAATAGTTTTAAATATCTATGAGGACAATATGAAGAAATGTGTTTCTTATTTATCAGACATGGAGCAACATGTATTTAGTATCTATTTGAAGTTGTGTTTCTGGCCGCCTGCCAAATGTAAGTCCTCCTTCTATTGACTCTCCTTCCAGCTCTTGTTTGGTCTCCACCACTTTAGCTGCTAAATGCAATACAATGTCACCAGCTCTTTAACAATTTCTGTCTGCTGTTTGTTTATGGGCAGGTAGCATTCAGTAGGTTTATTTTTTTATTTTTCCTAAAAACAGCTGCCTACTGCTGCTGGTTGATGAAAAGTAAAGTAAAGTTGGGTGCCATAAAACCAAAACAATGAGCTGAAACACACTAAAACGTTCGACAGCACTGAGCAGAATTGGGTAGTTATTTTCTGCTAGTTCATCATTATGAGCAACACCTTTCAAGTTACACATAGTCAGTTAATCCACTGTCATTATAAGAATATTAATTAGTGCAGGTTTAAACCAAACTGATGGCATTACTAGCAAGTTAGTCTTACCCCACAAGTACCCACACAACCACATGTGGCTTTGTCAGAATTATTATATATTCTGCCCGCAGCTCCTTCCTGTTCAAGGTTTTTATTCAGTGATAGTGTTTCCTAGGTGTATTCTATTCTTCACTTCTACTCCACCTTAACTTGTGTGACCTTTCCACCGGGCTGGCGCTTGTTCATCATTCTCTACAAGGGAACAAGGCGAGGCCAAGCCACACAAAGCCAGGGGCAAACTCTCCAGGCCTCACGGATAGTCTGAACGAGAGCCAAACTTCAGACAACAGAACATGACATGAAAGCCCTGCATATTTTCTGCAAATGATGGCCTGACTCAGTACCGATTAGTTTTCCCCTTCTTATTCATGCTTTTCCCTCCCTCTCTGTGAAGTCTTGACAGTCCAATCAGGCACCATGGTTGAAGAGAACGCACTGGGCTTCATTGTTTCAACTCATTACGATCCCCTCGCATAAGCCTGTGTTGATCTGCATACCTTTCAATTTGCGTGAAGACGGGGGAAAAAAATGCAAATAGTGCGAGGCGGAATTGAGCATGTCCTTATCTGAACACAATCAGGCTTGCCGTCGCCAGAGGGCTGGGTCTGTTCTGCTGCTGGCAGCCACGGCGCTGTGTGTTCTGCTAAATCAATGTGAAAGTCTGAGCAGAATAGGAAAAGAAATTTTTCAGCCTACATCAGTGGAACAAAATATTCACTATTAATATCCTCCCTCATCTCATTATTCAAACTACAATTAATCACAAGAGTGTAAGCAATGCTCAGTCATACTGAGGGCACGGTTATAAACCGTCAAGAGTTAGTGGTTCCTGCCTCGGTTTGTTCAGGCTTTTGTATTGCACTTTAAATCAATAACGCTTTGTTTCTTTAGGTAGCAAATGCTAACAATAATAGAAAAGGGGGAATGTTTTTATTCTTTTGTCACTGCTGTATATTAGATGAGAGACTTTCATCGGTGGCCTGTATAATCAACAACCTGTGAGCCTCTACTTGTGTGGCTTTAGTCATTTTTTGTCCAAAACACACGGTAGGTCTTTATCAGTCCTCCAACTCCCTCATCGTGACAGTTTCCATCATTTTCTTCCTCTTCTTCTCTTTCCCTGCCTCCCTCTCTGTCTCTCCCTCCCTCTGTCCTTCCCTGAGATGTTGCCTTGCCGGTGGGCGATCAGGTCGGATCATTATTTTGAAGCTCAAACGGGCTGTCTGGACACAGGATTGGGGGATGAATTGTCTCGTAGAGCTGGCAGCAGTAGCAGCAGCTCCAGCAGCCAGGACGGAGCTGTTGGCCCTGTCTCCCTCTCATCCTCACCTCAGCGCTTAGGATTACTCTGTTGTTTTCTGCGCTGCTCAGGATGACTAAAGTGCCTTGCAGACAGACCCCTGTTAAAAACATATCCATCCATGGTTTCAGACCTGTGAAGGATGAGGAGCTACACTTTGATACAGAGAGCTGCCTGAAGGGGAGCGTCTCAGTATGAGTTTTGTCAGCTGCAGCAAGAGGGCCAGGAGAGAAAAAGACAGGGAGAAAGGAAAAGAAAAAGGGAAAGAAGGACCCACTCCCTCCCTTCATTCGCATTCTGAAATCTTAAATATTAGACCGTCAGCTTAAGATGTGTTGCGTCAACGCTGTCCAGATGGAGTTGTATTTGGGTGTCGCTCACACGCCTCAGATGAAGGCACAGCTTAGATGAGGGGGTAAACCAGAGAGGGAGGCTTTTCAAGGCTAAACAGTCTGACAGAAGCAGCGGGGTTAATGAATATGCTGTTTGCTGCCATGCTCTGTTTCTATACCCAGCAGTGGTCCGGAGAAGGGAATGGGAAAAACTCTTTTTAGATCAGGGCTCCCTGGCAGCACCAGCACCCAGCACCCACAGCCACCAATGATGCAGACTATATGAAACATATGTTGTTTCCGCAGCACAAATCCACATTGAATTACTCTTCAAGGGCGCTGAGACTTTGCACTGCGCCAAGATGAGCAACCTCTATCTGTACCTATTAAATATGTAGCAAAATGCTCAGCTCTGCTGTAGTTTGATGATGTCCATACACTAAAACAAACTATAGCTCGGAGCAAAGGAACATGATTATCATGTAAGAATAAACTTTGAATGGCAGTGATGGAAGTTTATAAACTAAGAATGAATTAAGCTGTCACTGTGAAACACTAATCAGAACACAGATTTAATTACTAATTGTTTAGCAGAAAGAGTCGCAGCATTTAGGTGTAACCTAATTAAATCTTGTTCTAATAGGAGCTTAACATTGGGCCACAAGCCTCATTAACATAAAACTCCCTCCATGTGAGGAATACATTAAAAATCCTCCTTGGCTGATGATTGTCCTCATGTTCACTTGCACATATCTTTTCCTCACCTCCTGTCTGCCTCGAACCTCCGCCCCTCCCTGGATTTTCTATGGTAGCGGTGAATGATGGTGCCATCTGGTCTTGTGGGAAATTAGAGGCAAGAGCGCAGGGGCAAATGGCCCCCAGTAAGCCTTGCCCAGGAGGGAGAGGCAGACAATCTGCTGCAGACTGTCTGCACACAGGAATGCACCATCCCACTTCACTGGAGCCCTACTGACGGCCTTTCTGGAGTCAGCTCACTAAAACATGCTAAAGGCTAGCGCAGCTCTGCCAAGAGCTACTGTGGAGGAGAGCTGCAGCATGGCTATGCTTTGTTTATTGAGAGTGTTGTCCCGCTGGTCGGAGGCCATCACCGATCTTGGTTTATTGTTCTTCTTTCCAGAAGATATATTGGTAACAAGTAAGATGTTAAGCACTGCTCTGTTTTCATTTTCGTTTTTATATTTTTATATTTCTATTTGTGGTATTTATCTGATTCTTGTCCAGATCAGGAGTATACATTTAAACTCTTACATTGCTGACATTACAAGAAGCCTGATGAGTTCATTGGTCTAAAACATGGTGCCTTACCCTTTGCACTCCTTAGTAATGGTTTCTTGTAACAGACAGTGAGGACAAAGGACATCTGACACACATATATAAATGTGTCTCCTAAAAATATTCAGAAATATTGTAGGACATTTTGAGCATATTAATCACTGTGCCATTAGTTATTTGCTCTCCCATGCATGCCTGTACCGCACAGCTGGTGTTTCACTACTGTAGAAGGGTGAAAGTGCAGATACAGCCAGAACAGCACTCCTGGAGTAATTAGAGGTTAAGTGTCTTGCTCAAGGACACTTATTCATAGTCATTAGTTGCCGTAGGGAAGCCATCAGGATATCCTGTAAATATACCTTCTACTGTCATCCTAATGTTGCACAATACCATATATGTGTAGGCTTTTCTCCTAAAGACCTTGGTGATGAACTGTAATGTAATGAAACTCAGTGTGTTAGTCACACATATAGCCAAGTGGACCGCACACACATGAAAACTCACTGCACTTATCTCCATGCTCATCTGCCTGTATAGGACTTCCACCTGCTGTACGAGGAGGCGCGCTATTACCAGCTGACACCCATGATCAAGGAGCTGGAGCGCTGGAAGCAAGAGCGCGAGCAACGACGGATGGCGCAGCCCTGTGACTGCCTGGTGGTCCGTGTCACACCTGACCTGGGTGAGAGGATCGCTTTGAGTGGGGAGAAGGTCCTCATCGAGGAGATCTTCCCTGAGACTGGAGACGTTATGTGTAACTCAGTCAATGCCGGCTGGAACCAGGACCCAACACACGTCATCCGCTTTCCCCTCAATGGCTACTGCAGGCTTAACTCCGTCCAGGTAACACACTGGAAACTTTTTGTTTGTCCTAATCTGTCCCCCCTCTGTGTGTGGCACATTTATTACATCCAATTCATGTAAAACACAACTACCGAACTAGTTGTAGTGTTTTCACAGTGTTGTACTTATTGTAATGTCCTGTTGAATAAGCAAGGACCATATATTTCTGTGACTTGGTGTGGTGTCCCTGAAGTGTATTATGAGTAGTCTGCTGACAGCAAGTACAAAATCCGAATTAAAGTAATGCATTACATTCTGGGACGGGTAATTCAACAAATACCTTTCCCTGACTGATTTGGAAAAATAAAGCATGATAAAAGTCAAGAGGATATGCTACAAATCAAACAATATTGTAGTGAGAAAAATATCATGAAATTCTAGATTCAACATAGAGTATTTAGTTACAGGTGTAATGTAAGATATGATAAAGATAAATTAGTTTAAATTCAATATTGCGTGAAGGAGAAACTTTATGAAGGACTAACTATGAAAACATATAGTATGTTTTAGGAATATTACAGGGATATTATACTGTAATTGCAATAGTTAAATAATAAACTAAATGAAAGTAGCGCTCTGAAATGAATGATGTTTTTAACAAAAAGACCTTTGGTGAAAAGACATAATGTATGTAGGGTTGAATAACTCCTGGTGCTTGTATACAGTAACTTTAAGTAACACATTTCCAACCGATTCATAAGGTGTTAAATGGAAAAGGATGTCAAAACACATTATGTAATGCATTTGTAAGATGGGATACAATAGCTCTGAAACACATTGTTACAGTGAAAGACTTCAAGTGAAGTGTTTCCTTATGTTAACTGTATTTTCAGTTTAAGGTCCTTAGCTAGCTAGCATTTATTTTCTAAGGATTAAATCTTTTCTGCATCAGGAAGTGAAGATAATTCTTTTAAATGCACAGGTTTCCTCATAATTTTATAATGAAACCTTTGTGTACATTTTGTCTAGACACTTTAGTTCTGCATGTGTTGAAGTGCAAAGGACACTTTAGGTGTTTTATGGAATCTGTCCAGTCTTTGAGGTTAGCCATAGGACGCAGATTCCACCGAGAAACTTTGCTATGAGTCAGTCAACAGGATTTGTGGCCTTGTATACACTCTGAATGTTGCCACAGTGGAGACTCTTTTAACCAGTATTTATCCAGTGTAAGATGTTGCTGAGCAAGCAAACCATTTTTCACCACCACCCGTCAACACTTTCATACACACTTAAAAACCTGGCTGGCATTTGTACCGTACAACCAGTGCTTTGAGGGCCACTGTGCAGCTCCACTGGTGTTACTGAGTCTATCATCGCATCTGCTGAAGGACTGTCTCTTATTCTCCCTCTCAGTGAAGTTGCCGTGATTTGTGGCCCTTTATAGTGTACCGCATTTTGCCACAGTAGAGATAATAGCTTGTTGTCACTAACTGAGATAATAGCTACTCTGATGGAGCTAAAGTCAGTTTGTCGAGAGATTACCAGAGGTAATAACAAGTGTACAGACTTTGTGTATTCTTTTATTCTGTCACAGCTTCCAAGTGGCTCTTGTGGCTGTAGCATGATGTGTAATCTGAGCCTGGCCTGTGCTTTGTAGTATGTGACTGCTCATTACCCTTTGATTGTACTCATACTACATACATATGGTATTGATATAATCTCAAATAGATTTTATTTACAGTATGTTATAGCATTTTAAGCAGTAATCTGATTCTCAATCACCCTGTTTAAAGCAGACTGGGTAGTAAAACAGTAGGATGTTAAAAACAAACTCAGAAAACTAGTTTTACAGTTGTGATACCTAGAGAGGTCTGTGAGAGGGAGAACAAGGGGGGAAACATAACAGCCTCACACCACAGGCTTGATATAACACACTTCAGTGCCCACAGCCATGAACAGGCTAACACATAGAGGAGCCTTCCCCCCTCCAGCACCCAGAGGGAGCCTCTCCCAGGCAGGCTAGTGCACTCTGACACCTCCACCTCCTTCCCACCAGTGTGAGAGACCACCTCCAGGGAGGAGAGCCGAGCAATAGGGACAAAGCATGTGTGGACTGCGGCCATGTTTTCTTGCGAAACGATGAAGAAGAGCAATGGAAAGAGGGGGGGGATGATATGCATAATTTACGCTTTACTCCTTTTTAAGACACAGCTCCTTTTTAAAAAAGACTCCAATATAACACCGCTCAAGGCAATTGAAATACACGTATTGCATTTTTTAATACCATACTTACAATTTCTCAAACAGCCTAAACCGGTTTATACTTCTTTTATAGATTTTTAAATGACTTGCAATATAATTAATTGGCCGCATCAACTAACACAACATTTTCCCACTCTGTTTACCAGTGAGACTGGTTATGGAATGTGACTAACATGGTCTGAAAGGAGTTTTTATTGTTTAGGCTTTATTGGGCTGCTCCACTGAAGGTGAAGAGGGCAGAAATCCTCTTTTCAGACAAACTGCTAACAGAAAGAGGAGCTGGATCTTCACGGTTTCCTGTAAGCGATGCTCCCTTTTGTCAACAGCATGGCCTCTCTCAGTTAAGGTGGTGTTAGTTGTGGTGCCAGGCTCTTTTTTTGTCTTATGCTGGCCCATTTAAGATACACAGATACACAAAATTCTGAAAAATTGAATGCGCAAACACACACACATATGCAAGCACAGTAGAGGGGCCCGGCTCATTGAGTCGATGTAGATGAGTACACGAGGAGCAGATGGAGGTGTTTTTCGGTGTAAGGGGAGATTTTTCTAAACAACTTACTCATTCTGTCCTCTCTCATTGTTGCGTGAAGGTATGAGAAGGTTAGGAAAATAATCCTTGTCTTACTCGCCAGACAATGAGCCTCTGATCTGATTTCAGTCCTGGACCCCAACCCAGGGGAACACATACACAACCACACCCTGCCCACAGAGGAAGACCAAGAAGAGAAAGAAGGGGGGGACGCGGGCAGATGTAGCTTTGTCTGGAAGAGAGTATTTATGACTGGACTGTTTTTTGAGGAGGTCCTGACAAGAAAGAGATGGATATGTGACAACTTTTAAATGTACGCTGTTTTCAATTATTATATGTCGCTGGCATAGAGAATTCATTTTCGTCCCAAATGATTTTATTGAAGCTAAGGTACTGTTGCTGTTTTGCCCAGGGCTGGAAACTGCTAGACCTTGTGATACGTTGGTCACAATGAGATAACATGACATTTCTCAATACTTTACTGTACACTAAGCACTGCAACCTAGTTTTTGCAGTTTATTATTCAGTTTTTATTCACTTGAAGATAAAGTAACATCCCTAAGGTCAGTAAAATTGGTTATACTTTGGAGTGAAAGATCTGACTCAATTACTCAGGGATATTCAAAGCAGTTCAAGGATTCTGTTTTGGGGGCTTTTTTCAAGAGTATCAAATTCCTGATACGTTATTATATCATCTTCTATTTACAGTTAGAAATATAACAATACTAACTGTCTGTATAAGTCTACAAAGAGAATATCTTGGAAGGAAAGTCTTACAGTATTACAATGTATGCTGTAAATTTAGCCCCTGCTATAGTTCTTCATCTGGTGTATTCAAATGTGAGAGAGTGAGAATAAACAACTCCACCTTGGCGAGTGATCCTCCATGAAGTCATGAATGGAATTTAGGGAATAATGCAAACCACCTGCGCTGTGATGTAGCTCCAGCGGAGAGAAACAGAGAGCAGCAAAGGCACTTAACGGAGGGAAAACATTTAGCCAAAGAGCCACAGAGGTGTACACACACGCGTCCCAGAGCTGGGGCCGAGCCTGCTGATCCATACATCACCATGATGAAGCACTCAGATCAGACGAGAGCCAATCCGTCCTTCATCAATGTGACAGCGGAGGTAGTCGCAGAGAAGGGGCCCCCTGTTCCCCTGCTGCCCAGGCGGAGAACGCAACACGTTGCAACACTCTCTTACATGTCACACTGCCACTCCATCAATCCTGCGCTGGGTGGAAAGCGAAAGCACAGCTCATCAGAGCAGACAAGGCCACACAAACACCTCAGCTTTGCTCCTCAGTGGCAGAACAAGACATTAACACTGCTGTGGTTAGGGGTCTCTGTACCGCCCGTGTGGCTCAGTGGGTAGAGAACAGCATCGGGCACTCGGGGCCCAACAGGCAGCAGATTAACCTGCAGTATGTTGAGGGTAAAAACTGGACGATGTTGCCTGCTGACAGCTTCAGCAGTCGGTGCCAGAAAAATGTTGAATGTTTTTGTTGGACGCAGCATGGTTAGGTAGTGGAAAGTAGATCTTTCTAAGAGTGACCCTGGCAACAGCCAACGGGAATTATGATACAGCTGGAGGGCTGAACAGGAAGAGAATTAATCAGAGGACTCCAAAGTTTGTACACTGTGTAATCAGAAGAAATAAACTTCCTATAAAATTGTTATATATTATATTGTTATTTATATATCTGATGTAATGTCAGAAAAAATAGGCTTTGCAGCGCAGATGTAACCATCAGTGGTGGAAGAAGCATTCAGATTCTTTACTGAAGTAAAGTGTCCATTCCACTATTCAATTTCACGTCTTTTATTAAAAATCATACTAAAGTAAAAGCACAAATGTATTATCAGGATTTTACAAAGTACAATAGTAACTATTGCTGTCAAATACTATAATAATATGGAGTAAGAAGTACAATGTTTCTGACTGAAATGGAGTAGTAATAGTGGAGTAGAAGTGAATTTGCATAAAATGTAAATACTCAAGTTAGCTGAAGTACAAAATTATTTAGAACTTGAGTACTTGAGTATAGAGTATGTACTTACATTCCACCACTGGCAACCATTGTATGAGTACCATGAAGCAAAAGGCACAGACCACAGATGAATAAGAAAAGTTGTGTGAGATCCTTTATTCTCACATGCTTAAGACTGTTCAGTTTAGTCTGACCTGTACTTGCAGTCCCTTTGAGGACTGACCTAACCCTAAATACCTCTGTTGCCTGTCTAGCTCAGTCGCTATTTACAGTGCCAGGGGTAGGAGCTGCATTGCTGCAACAGTCACCTGAAATTACTGTGTAGATCCATATAAAGACATTTAAAATCAAAGTGTCCATTGATAATGGTAAGCTCAATCTTGTCAGCTCCACAAACACAGCTACTCGATAATGTGCCGCAAATGCTATGAGAATATATTACACTGTCAAAGTGTTTTTGTCGCTTGTGATTCCTAAAAAAGTGGGCAGATGGTTCAGAGAATTAGAAAGAGTTGGACCTTCTCGGCTGTTTTATGCCAGATGCTTGCGATAAGCAGAGGATGCGATGCAGAGACTGCAGTTAGCGCTGCTTGTCACATATTAAAAACTGTGCATAGTTAATCAAAGGGACCCCCTGAGTGCAGCGCCCATCACATGCTACAGTGTGTGTGTCATACATGTCAATCAACTCTAAGCCCTGTGCCATGAGGAGCAAGTGTCTTCCAGCGCCTCCTGAGAGGTGTTGCGAGTGTGTGTGTGCACTCCGGTGGCCATCAATATTAAATTGTGCTCCCGTTTCCAGTCCTAAGACTCATTTACTTTGATTCCCGCCATCTTCGTTGTGTTGGAAATGTTCGGCGCTGGGAGGTTAGAGGAGTGAGGCTTATATAGCTTCTCCTCTCCCCCATGTGACCCTAGATTGAGTGGCAGCTCAGTGAGATTGTTATATGGTTAATGGTATGTGTGTGTTTTGGGGGCAGATCCCTGTGCAGCTGAGTCGACCCTGTAACAGTGAGAATGGTTTATTATGTTTCAAATGTGTAAGGATCACTGGGGGATGAAGAGGGCGAGGAGACACTTTTATTCAGCTTTCTGCTTCGATCACAAAGGCAGGAAGAGACAAGAAGAAGTGCTAAAGTTCAGTGCATAACTAGCTAACTTTGGTGTTGTCATATTCTCTGCAATGCTGTATTCTGATTTCCTGTTTTTAAAACAATAGCCTCATACATGGTCACGGCAATACTCGACTCTGGGAAGGTCAAAGTAGTGTACATAATTACCTCTAATTCCATTTCACGGAAATCATCAGGCTTGGAGTGAAACTTTGACGAATCAGATTGCTCACATGCAGCTCGCCATTTGAATATTTTGCTATGGTTTCGCTCAAGTGAGGCAGGAAAGTAAGCAGAGAAATCTACATAAGTACAACATAAGCTGGGATCTGAAAGCCTGCAGTCACAAGTATGTTGTGTTGAACTGAGCCACCAGGACATGTGTTAGCTTTTTAAGAGGGCGCATTACTTTCTGTTGTCAGCTGGGATTGATTTCAGGACGTTGTCCTGTAGACATTGAAACCTTTTGCTTGGATACATCTTAATTATTCAATGTATTGTTTATTGCCCTGTGGCACTAATTCACTGTGTCAAACTGAATGTGAAGTTTTTTTATGGCTTCTTATAGTCATTACAGTATTCTTGAATCAGTTACAACTATCTATAATAATATCCTTAAGTCTTTTGTGTTGCCATGCATTAATGATAAAAGTGTTTTCAGACTATCTTTATTGATCAGGCCATTCTCCTCTGTGACCAAATTCATTGCCGAACATGACAGAGTCCCACATGCGTTAAGAGATGATGGGGAAAAATGCAATGTGATGCAATGATCAAAGAAGGCTATGTAATATCATTTCCATAATCGTTAGGCTCCTCCATCGTCTGTCATGGATTTGGGAGTGTTTGATGCTTGGGCAGGTCTCTTAATTAGCCATCCTCACCATCAGCTGTCTGCCGCCCCTTCTGTCTCACAAATTACAGAGTTTGTCGTCGTTGTATGGCCAGAGGACGAAAAAGGAGGGGGAATAACTTTTCCAAGTGGTCCTTTCTGCGTACAAGCAGCACGTCAGCCCACATTTTAGTTTTAATCAGGAAGCGGTGGGAGGGGGTTCAGGTCTGTTCAACAAGTTATAATTTGCATCTGTAAGTTTGCATTCTTTCACACGTCTCATGACTGTCTCTGTGAGTTTGTGCGTGTGATTTATCTGCTCTTCTCTGTTGTGCTAATCCCCAGTCACGGGAAGCTGCAGCCCTTCGACCTGGAGGCCTAAACGCCCCACTTTAGCCCTCCGATGGGGCCTTCACTCCTGTAATTAGAGAGGTCATCCTTCGCCATGAGTGCATGTGTCAGTGTGTGTGTGTATGGGAGTCTGAAGAAACTGATCTTTTTTGTGCAAACTTCTCTGGCTCTGTAGCTGGCAGGAGGGGTTAGCCCTTGGCGAGACCTTTCATTTCCATGCGCTGCACACTCCATTAAAAAGGACGGGGGAATAAGTAAATACACGGCACTCTTCTCACTGGGATTTAGATATACCGCCTCCAAAAAAACAACATCCCACAAGACTTTCGTCAGATGAAGAGAGAAAAGTGATGTTGGAGTTCACGTGTTTGTGTCTGAGTGCATCTGACTCGTCTGTGTATCAATGCCCAGACTCGAGGGCTAACATGCATCCCTGTCTCCCATTCTCTCCCTGCAGCTCCAACACTTTGTCCTTACACTGAGCACCCATAACTCCCCATCCTCATTCCCCACACGTCGCTCTCTCCTTCGCTCACGGACCTCACTTCTCCTCTCACCCCGGCCTCATTACTCAAATTAGGAGCTCCAGTAATCACCACGCTGAGCTCCACTCAGCCCCTTAACACACCTCACTCACACTCGGCTCTCCTCATCCCTTTGAGCTCATGCCCTCGGTTCAGTAGCCAATCCAGCACAAGCGGCATGAATATTGCAGAGGTGGTGTGATGTCGGCGTGCCCCCTGGTTTTATTCCAATTGCTACGTGTGATTGGAGGAGGGGGAGGTTAATGACACATGGTGTATGTTGAGACTGATAAAGATCTGAGGTTGATGTGAGGAAGGATGGATATCAAAAAGTGATACCCGTCCAAGACTAAAAACTAAACTCTCCTATGAGTCATCTTTATTTTGATGAATGTGGTCTGATTCTGTTTGGAAAAGCATACATTTCTAGCAGAAGAAAAAGTGCTTATATTCAAGGAAAAACTTTGACCTTTTGGGAAATACATTTATTCACTGTTTTGCCAAGAGTTAGATGTGTAGACTGATACCATTCTCACGTCTGTACAGTAAATATAAAGCTACCGCCAGCAGCCAGCTAACTTACATTAGCATAAAGACAGGAAACAGTTAGCCTGGCTTTGTCCAAAGATAACAAATGACTAAAGGTCAATCTTGTTTGTTGAATTTGTACAAAAACAAAAATGGTCATTTTACTGGGGATTAGCCAAGGTAGTTGTTTCCCAAATGCTTGTCTTTGAGCTAAACTAAGTTAGCCAGCAGCTGGCAGTAGCTTCATATTTAGCATACAGGCATAAGAGTGGTATCAATCTTCTCATCCAACTCACAGCAAGAAAGCTCAATAAAAATATTTCTCAAAATGCTGAACCTTTCCTTAAAAAAAGTATGAAACCTGAAACTTGCAACTCTATCAGTAATACTTCTCAGTTAGATTTAGCTCTATTAACGTGGCAGCTCTGTCATTAATACCCCTCTCTTTACTCTCTTCCTCTCTTTTCCCTCTGTTTGCAGGTCCTGGAGCGCCTTTTCCAGAAAGGTTTCAGCGTGGCGGCGTCTTGTGGAGGCGGTGTGGACTCATCCCAGTTCAGCGAGTATGTGTTGTGTCGTGAGGACCGGCGAAGTCTGTCCATCAACACTCCCATCAGGATAAAACAGGAACCCCTGGACTAGAGCATTCTGGGAGAGGGACTGCCAACCACCCGTCACCCCTGATACTCCTTCCATCTTCTCACACCACCCCACCCTGCCTTCCCCTGCCCCCTCCCTGTCCTAACAGAACCACAACCACCCCCAACATACCGAAGTATTAGCAGAGGCTTGTTAACCTCACCAGCTCTGCAGAACTCTAAGGGGAATGTAGTACCAAACAAAGGAAAAAAAGCATCAGCAACAAAAGTTTTTCATTATGTTAAATAACGCCCAAAGAATCTGGGATTGTGATGAAAACAACAACGACAAATGGACTCAACAGCAGCTCATTTAAACCATTTTAGCACCGTGACTGGTTGATCTTCTTATGATCCTTCTGGAGTGACACAACCGCCCACTCCCTGATTCCCAATGCACTCCACTCCCCAACACACACACACCACCCTTCCTCTCCTATTTCAGCACATCAGTATCATCCAGTTCTGTGTCTGTATGAGGTCCATTTCTTGTCTGAGTGATGACAAGTCTGGCCTGCTGTGGGACAAGGAAGCGGTGGCAAACAGGGCGCTGTTAAGGATGACAGGAAGAGGACATAATCCCATCTTGCAAGTCCCCCAAAAGGCCCTAATCCCCTAGACCCCGCGACCCTCCTGCCCCATCCCACCTCACTCCACAGGCCTCGCTACAGATGGCGGAGCTTCGCCGAAAACAGCATCGTTTGCCAAACTGATTGTTTATTACAATTTTCATTGTTGTTTCTAAAGTATGTTCTTCTTGCTCCTTTTGCTGTTCTTATCATGACATGGTGTAAACAATTATTATTAATAGGATTATTTTTAATGTCTCTTTTTTCCTTTCTCCAATATGAAGGATGTATGAACGTTGTATTCATTAGGCTTTGAGAGCTTGTGGGGGAGCGTTTCTTGGCAGTAGCTGCAGAAACTCAGATGTCTGCAGGCTATGTGGCTAAAGCGATCTGGCTGGCAATGCATTCAGAGCCGGAAAAAGTCCCATTGTTCAAACAGGGATGGAAGAGAACCTGGATGTTTCGTCATTGTTTATAGTCAAATGTGTAGCACACATAAAAAAGTGCTCTGGAGTTTCTGCTTATTAGCTCTAAAACATATCTCGGGTCTCTGATCGGATTCTCTCTCACAAGCACAAACCTTTGTTTGTATTTAGCAGAAGTTAAAGAAAGTTCGTGAATTTGAAATTCAGGTTAAAGTTGCACAAGCTCTAAGTGTATTGCAGTTTTGTTGAGTTAGAATGTTAAAGACCTGAGGACCAACGTGGAGAGCTGATGTTTACCAGTATGTCTCGTACTCTAAATGCTTGATTTTTCTTTGCACTTAAACATTTCCTACGGAGCTGTCCTGCCCTGTTCCCACCAAACACTTGTTTGAACCCAGTGACCAGTGCCAAGTCAAGCTGGTTGTCTTCTCATGTTTTAGGAGACAAGAGCATTAAAACATTTAAAACAGGCAGAACTTACAACAGAACAAATACTGTAGGTACCAAAGGAGACAAGGTGCCTATTTTGTTGATTGTACAAACATAAAGACATCATCTCTTTTTACAGTTTATACTGTAGTGAAAGAAAACACTATTACATTATTCAGAACTGTATGAAGGGCACTAACATTTGTTCGCCCGGGCCTCCAGTCCTGACAGTTTTGTTGAGAATAGCTCACAGTACCTTCAGACAAAGTTTGAGAGACAATGTCTTTGTTTGTTTCAATATTGTCACTTCTAAGCCAAGATTATTTCAATGGTTCTTCACATGTATGTATGGCAGAACCCAAAGTGAACTGTACTCCCAGCATCAGCGTGTTATTCACAAAGAGGCGAGTGGGCGGCATTTACTCTGTCCTGCTCTCATTCTTTTGGTCTTATTCTCAACATTTCTGGATCAAAGACAGAAACAAGAAAGGCCAAGTTTTCATGCTTTATATTTGTGTGTAACTTACAGATGCTGTTTCTTCCATTCCAAAAGACTGACAAAAAAAAGAAGAAGCCCATTCTGATCTTTGCGGGCTCTGGCAGTTGTTTGAGTTTAACTGGAGTTGTTTTTTATAAACTAGTTATTCATTAAAAATGGGTGGTAGTTCTTTTGACCATGTTGTCCTAATATCTGCTCACTCCGGATGGCCACTGATTAAACAAGGCCAATGAGTGGATAAAGATGAGCTCGGTATAAGTGTAGCTCCCAGTCCAGCGCACTCCTGCCTGGGGCTCTCTCTCACAATCAAGCCCATCTTTGTTCTGACCTGCCAGTGGCCTGCGCCTTTGCATCCAGTCGCCTCAAAGGGAATGGTCAACCAGGCCTTTCATGTGCCACGGCATGTTGGGCTCTCCACAGCACTGCTCACCCCCCTCCGCCTCCCCGAAGGCTCTTAGCTCAGTGGTGCCAGTAGAAACTCGGGTTGCACCCCCTGCTGCTGTGTCATCCCCATGCCATGGTTTTCAAAACGCCCTCCTATGCTGTGGCTCACTGGACCACACCGCAACAAACCAAACAAACTGATGAGTCAAATGTGAGCATACTCAGAACATACTGTACAGCCAGGCGACTCCACTCTGCTGCTGATCCAGTTGATGTGAGGTGTGTGGAAACTCATCTGGGTTAGTTGTTGAGGAAACGGGGGTAAAAAAAGAAAAAAACACACATCTGCAAGATATACTTTTTTCAGGGAGAAAGGAGAGAAGGCAGATTCTCTCACTGGCATTTGGAAATCACAGAGGGGGCTTTTAACAAAGAGCTAAGGGGTCATGCACATACAGTATGAATAAAAACATAAACATCATTCTACACATTAAGTGAGAAAAAGGAACACAAATTGCAGTTTTGGGTTTCTCTGTCTGCAATAACCAAACCTGGGGTGCCCCTTTCAACTGCATTTAAGGGGTTAACTACAGAGCTAGACAAACTCGACAGGACTGGAAACTTCACAGACATGTTCACACAGGCCACCCTTTCAGATGAAGTACTGGTCAGTGTTTCAGCCACTTCACATGGCATTCACTCCACCTCTGAGGTGGGTCAGTTGTACAGTTATTGTATATTGAATTATCAGGACTCTGGGTTTTACAGGACCCTCGTGTTTTTAAGAGACCTCTTAGTCCTCTTCACAAAAAGAATGAAAAGAATTCAAAGCATTACATTGTGTACATATGGATTAAGACATTTCAAAGGGTATCATAAGGTGCAAATGTATATTATTTAAAGTGTTTAAAACAATTAGACTGTGGTATTAAAGGGCATGTGTTCATTTACAATGTCTCCATTTGACTTTTCTTGCATATTTGCGATAATAAAAGGATGTATTGTATATCTGATGTGTCTCATTGCTCTCATGTTGTTCCATTAAACTTAAAAAGGCAAGAACAAGGTTAGTTTTAGAAGTTATGTCTAAGTTGCAACAGCTCACATTTGCTTGTATTATTGGTGATCAAAAAAATATATAAATAAAAGTGTTCATCGCAGGTGATGCCAGCTTGAAACATGTAAGTACGTATGTGGTTGTTGTATTCAGTAATTTGATCTCTGTGTCCTGTAAGTGAACCGATGAAACCTGATAAATCTCCCCAGCCTTCTGTACGCAAGCATATGTGGACTTGATCATTTTTGCAAAGGGGGAAGGTCGTCTTCAGGGCTGAATTCAGATCAGCAGTCTACAGCTCCAGAGGGACTGGGGAATAGGCCAGGATCTTGAAAAAACCAATATGCTCCCAAACCCCAATATTTTACACTGCGTTAAACAGTTTGGTCTTTTCGAAAATGCTTCTGCTTAATTAGCAGCAGAAACCTAGGGGGACGAGCAGCAGCGCTTGACTCAGTTTGTACTTAGCATGTGCAATGTTAGAAATGGAAATGAAGCAGGCTGAATTAGTAGTTGACTTTGGTAAAACTGTCTTGCAAAAAGTAACAGCTTATTTTTCCTTTTAAAGAGTAAGAAATGAAGAGAGGGAAACATATTGCCTAATTATTCAGTCATTTTAGAGTAAAATGTACATGTTTTAATTCCTGTTACCACTCCTATGGTACCTACAGACATTTTAAGGTGTATGCTGTAAGAATAAAACAAAAGAAGAAATGGACAAAGTCAGCGTCTCCTCAGTTTAGTAAACAGCTTATTTATTCCTTTACAAAATAGGTACAAATACATAAGTATTGTTTTTTCACACAAACAGGAAATTTTCAAGATATGTACAAGAGTTTACCAAAAATAACGTGGTTCTAATAAACACATAGTTTTGTAAACAATATTTACAAATCATCCTTACACTGAAATGTTATTTCCTCCACTGTTTACATCAGTTATATTGTTCTAATATTTTGGCTAAAAAGCTGTAGTAGTAGTAGAAATGTCCTCCTGTGAAACAACCAGAAAACCATAGAAATCACTAATAAAATCATCTGAAATCATCACAATAGATATTGTTGTGCTTGTTTTTAAAACATGGTATTTTGGAGATAAAATTTATGAAAATGTGTTAAGCATAAAAGCCAATCAAAACAAATAAACAAAAGAAAAAAATAAAATATATTAATTGTTAAAAATAAGTCTCTCTTGACAGAAGTTGGCAATACTGTTTACTACTTAAAAGAGTCATTTCTTTGCTATAATACAGTGACAGCTTTCAGTTGTCACGTAAAATAGATATAAAAAAAAGTGCTGTCAAAATGTACAATGCACAACAATTGTCACCCATATTTAAATAAATTTCAATATGACAAGAAAAGCTGCATAGAGGCCAAGATATTTAGTTAAATAGAAAAAACATAATGGACAATATTACATAACACAATAAGGATTTGTAAAAAATAAAATAAAATAATTACAAGGCGACAATGCAATACGACATGTAAAAATCAGGCGTTTTGTCCCATTACTCTCTCAATCAGTAATACAAAGACAGAAACAAAAAATAGAAATTGATTTTAGGCTGGAATCAACTGTTTCCTTCTACAGTTAAACATTTCTTTACAGCTGTGATATTTCATTTAGGATCAAAATACAAACAAGTATAAGTGTTGTGCACTAAACCGCTTCATGGAATACTTTTGTCATTCAGTCAACACCAAAGTAGATGGGGGGGGGCTAAAAGTTTTAAATGTAATTTTTTCAAACATCATGTGTGCAGAGAGGACAGTGAGAGGAAAAGATAAAGGAATGTCTGTTTTGATCCAAGGTTTCTCTCTCCAGTCACCACCCCTCCCACATCACTGGCCTCTCTGAACCAAACTTACCTTCTCAACCAAGTAAGTTTTGGAAGAAGTGGTGAGCATGATAGTAGACAACTTACAAACATCTAGTCAAAAAACAATGTTCACATTATTTGTGGGTAAAACCAAGTAATGACTCACTCAACAAGGGTGACCAATCAGAAACTGCTGTCATAGTACAACCATGGTTTTGTTTAATGACCTTTGGGGTCATGGGAACCTTTAACAAATACTCTACAGGTGAACAGAATAAACAGTCTAATTTTGACTCATTCAAAACACATGGTTTTACAAAACATCAGATTTCATAATATTGACACATGGGTTATTCCTTTTCTTACAAAGCTTACATGTGATAAAAATATACATGCTGTAAAATAATTCAAAAAGAACTATTTACACACACAGTAAAGAAATTGAACATGATGCTGTTATTTGGAATCTTAATGTTTCAAAATGATGTCGGTATAGAAATCAGTAAAGTCTCTCATTTATTGAGTTCAGCTAAACTACATTCATTGAACTATGTTCAACAAATAGCTCGTGGAAAATATCCTAGGCTGTATCGAGGTGTGAACATAATTCTCTTTGCCAAAATAATTCATACATTGAGGTGATTCATTGAAGCTACTGCCAACAACGTCAAATAAATAGCAAGTTCTGGGTCAAGTCCTGCGACACAAAAACCACTTTGTTCCCTTAACAAGTTCAACGCAAAGAATTTGATATGGCCTTTAAACTGAATGATCTAACAACACACCGTGAATCTAAACAGAGAAGACATGGAACAACAGTTTTGTTTTTGTACGTTTTTGTTTTTCTCTCTCTCTCTCTGTCCCTCTCTCTCTCTTCTTATTAAAAGCTACATCAAACGTCACTACAGTACATATGGAGACACAGAACTGAAACATTAGACCTGATCTGAAGGCACGTGGCTGGGAAGGAGGAGGCGCAGGAGGAGGTTGAGGTGGGCGCTGAGCGGAGCAGAAGCTACTTGAGCAGGGCACGGTAAAGGAGGAGGGAGTGGGTGGTCTCTCTCTCCTGCTCCATGTAGAAAATTAAGTCCCTGAGGTTGACACGAGTGATGCGTTGCCGCGTGTACTGGCGTAATGAGGTGGACGGGGTGGAGGAGCTGGCCAGTGAGCCCGCCGTGCTGCCTGAAACCTGGAGACAAGGGAGAGGTCAAAAGGTGAGATGGATGACTTCACACCGGAACGGCAAACTTTTTACATTTCTAAATGTTTTTCAAGGCTTGATATTGTCTACAAAAATAACATGACAAAAATTCAACCTATTTCCAGTTTGTTTCCAACAGCAGTGGCAGCGCTGCGCTTGGAATAATCAGATCACCCAGGTTGCTATCGTGAACAGCAGTATTTCCAGTGGCTGAGCATACGCACCACTTATAAAAATTAAAACTGCATTGACAAAATGTCAACAAGGGAAGAGATTTAAAACTGGTTTACTCAAACTATCTGGGAAGTTCAGTGCAGAAAAACAGCAGCGATGAGCACCAAAGAAGTCTAAATTTAAAAAAATGGCATTATGGATTTTACTGTGCTTAAAGGTGGTCATTGATATTACATTCTACAGCAGTACATGGCTGTTTATGTAATCTCAAATATCACAACATTTAAAGTCATGCATACTGGGACCTAGCAACATGTAGCCACGCTAGCAGCATGGCTCTAAGGATAGGATTGTTGGTCAGAATGACATCAGATGGATTCCCATCGTCCCCATGATCCCTAATGACTTTGCTGACTTTTCCTCTGGCTCAACCATGATGTTGACATTTGTGGTTTTGAGTGAAATGTCTGGACATCTATTGGATGGATTGTCATGAAATGAAGCATAGACATTAACACAGGATGAACTGTAATAAGTCTGGCCCTCTGTTAACTTTTCATTGAAAGTACCGTCACCATCCGGTCAAATTTTTTATTTGTCTATTATTTTGATTACTGACCTCCAAAACTAATTCCACTCCCTTCAGTCTACTGTACTTTGTGTTTAGTGCTAACCATACCATGTTAGGATGCTAATAAGCAAAACTAAGAGGGTGAACATGGTAAACATTATACCTGCTTACCATTAGCATGTTAGCATCCTTATGTTAGCATTTGGCTCAAAGCATCGCTGTATCTAAGTACAGGCTCACAGAGTCACTAGCATGTCAGTGGACTCATTATCTTGTTTCTGTCTAGTTCTTCCAAACATGGAGATGATGAAACGGATTTTCTGTACACTTCCAAAGCTGTGTAGAAATCTTGAAACTAATCAGGGGACAGGAAGGAATATTCTAGTCTTGAGCTTTCAAACCTGCAAAGGTGCTTGATATGAAACAACAGCAGCCATCAACACTGCTATAGTGGCCTTCAGTTATCCCACTGCACTCCAATTGCTTGAGTGTACTGACTTCATTGAGGAAGTGCATTTATGTATCAGACTTAGGTGAGCTGAAAATAAAATCATTGTGCTCTTTATTAGAAACATCATTTTTGGGGGGTTTCAATTACTATTTTCTCCTTTATAGATGTGTGTTTTGCATTTTCTATTTCAGGGAATTTGTCCTCAGTTTGTCTTTAGTGAAGAAAACAGTCTTTGTCTCTGTTGTGCAGTCAAAGGGTTAGTTTAGTTCAGAAGTAAGCAATACTATGTTTCCCATGTCCCATAAAGGAAGTAATTGTTGTTGAATGGCTAACACATTGACAGTATCAATAGTATGGAATGTGGCCTCTAAGCATGTGTACACCTCCAATTAAGAAAAATAATCCCTCTTGCAGAGCACGAATGAGATCAAAAAGACGCACTAACAATGTCCAGATCTTCAGGTGCAGCAGAGTGTTTAGAGAGTTTTTTTGTTAAACTAGCAAAACACGAGTCTGAGGGAAACATTGGCGACGTGCTCCGACGGCACGGGAAACCATCAGTTTTATTTGTGTGCTCTATGGCTCTTTACATTGCCCTGGATATGAACAGATTTTCTCTGTAAATGAACAATGCTGCTGACATAGATCTGGGCTGACGTCTCACTCTGAAATGGAGCCCTTGTTGTTTGTATTTGATCCAGGAAAAATGAGAACGATAAAAAAGGGAGTGTATACAGAGGCCGATACAAATCAAGAGATGCATTTACATTTGGAAATGAGAAACACTGGGAAACAAATCCAGCAAGTGCCCACTTGAACCCAGCCAGAGAGAAATAAGACAGACATTTCAGTCAGGAACACCCTCTCACAATTACATTGATTGCACCACTCTGTAAACACACAGTACAGACAGGCCTTAATTGCAAACATATGATGGGTATGAATTTACAAGAACCAAACCAAAGTCCCTCCAGCACCCGCTCCCTCATACTTGTCTTTGTGTACACTGTTTGACGGTGCTTTGTCTCAGATTTCCCTCAGTACACTCTCTGACCCCTGGACGGCGAGTGAGGGTAGCCAGGCCACCTTTCTCGCCAACTTCTACCACCAACCACATCTACTGTCTCTGGAAGGCCCGGACAATGTGTGTCCGGCCAGTGTTAATGAGGAAATTATTTTCTTCACTGTATAATCAAATAGATTCTTGTTGGCATATGATATTATTACAGGTGATTTTTCCAACAAAATTCAGTGTGTAAAATTAGCTTTCATCTGTGAGCTCCGGACATGGTTAGTTACAAAAAATTGCTAGCAGGGCCGCCCTCAGCCTGTTATAATATCATAACTACCCTTAACCCCGTCTGAGTTATGTTTAAAAAAACAAATAAATTAAATCAACTTCATGCTATGTAGGACAGCACGAGATGGAATGCGTGCATGGAAGTAATATAGAAAAAAAAGAGCTGTA
>NW_023339663.1:23808742-23809786 GCF_004916995.1 Morone saxatilis | reverse complement strand
TTCCTGTAGCCTTAATTACGGAAACTGACTCTTGAAACTGAGGACACTTGGCAGTTGAAGCAGTTGTTGTGTGTGTAGTAATAAAACAAAAAGATAAGCTACTGGTATAATCAGTAAACATAGTAGTTCAACTGAATGGTCTGAGTGGAGACTGCTGATGTTGGATTCTCAGTTTGAATTATTACCCAGTCTGGCACTGGTATTTGGTCAGTAATGACATGCTGGGAGGGCTGCAGGTCAAGGCGCAAGTGGGTACAGCCAGCTCCCTGGCACCCCGAGGCTCCCAAGACCCTCACTTTGGGGAACGACCCCCGTCTAATCAGGTCAATCATGGCTGACCACATGTGAAAGATAGGCCTGCCTACTGCCATGCCAATTACTGCCACTCACATGTAAGGCCAGCGACAGGGCCACAGATTTTACCAATCAAAGCCATCCATCCACCTGGACGGACGGGCAGCGCTAGCCACAGGCAGTCGGTGCTGGGGTGGTGCCTCGGACGCAGTGGTTGATGGTGGGGAGGAGGGAGACAGCGAGTACAGCCAGACATCGCTGCTCAGGTAGTGTGCCACAGCTCCCAGAATGCTTTATTCCCTTCAGGGACAGGGGCAGCCATAAGTGATCCAAATACAGGCAGAAAGGTCAGTGCTTGTCCAGGAATTCACTCAACGCAGCTTCTCCTCTCCCCTCTGTCTTTATATGCCCTCCACGTGCCAGCAATCCAAACACCGGTATGTTGTTGTCTGTATCTATGGAGACCGATCCCTCTCGCCAGTACACGCAGGAAATCATGTTGCGGAGGAGGGAGTGGGGATGGGAGGGGTAAACACCAACACTAAACAAAGCAGATGGCTGAGTGTCAGTTAAAACGGAAAGCGAGACATCAACAACCACGCTTTCCCTGTCGCCAACAATTACACAGTAATTGTGTCTGAAATTCAATGAAAAACAAAATGGCAGGCTTTGTAAGGTCACGGTGGATGAAAAGAAAAAGTGAGAAGAAGAGAAAAAGCAGGAGAGCAGAGGCACAGAGAGAGAGAGAGA
>NW_023339663.1:23795995-23808664 GCF_004916995.1 Morone saxatilis | reverse complement strand
GAGAGAGAGAGAGTGGGAGAGCAAAACTGAAAGTCTCAAAATCAGCTTGGCCAAGAAAGATCCATGAGGCAAAAAACAGCATCTGTCATTTTATCTGTGATGGGCGCTTGGAGGCATTATGTCATATGACATATCCATCGTACAGAGTGCGCAGGGATACTTCGATACATCTCTTCAGACATTTGACTTGTTTGGAGCGGGGGACAGAGAGAAAAACAGAGAGAGAGAGAGAAGAGAGAGAGAGAGACAGAGCAGTGGATAGAACCTGAGGAGAGGAGAGGAGAAGAGAAGAGGGGAGAAGGAGCTTGTCTGTAATAAGGCCTCTATGCTGGCTCTGGTCTTCAGCCACATTGTGTTGACATACATGACAACGTGCCAATGGGCCAGACACATGATTTTACACCATTTCACCCTTCCATGAGTCCCCCCCACACACACAGACACACACACAGACATGCTTATGCACACAAGAGCAGAAGGAGTCTGAGTGTGCTTGTGTAGCTAGCAATTAGTATTAAGGGAGTGCAGTACGTGGAAAACAATACAATAAAATATAAGACTAAAGGAAAAACAGAAATACATGACAAATTTCACCCATTCTGACACAAGATTCCTTGTGTGCATAAACTACATAAGATTTATAAATGCTAAAAGGCAAAGCGATTTCCTTAAAACAGCAGGGATTTGTAGTTTTTAGCAGATGTTATGAAAATAGGAGTAAAAGTTTATTTGTTCGGGACTATTTTCACCCACAGGTTAATAAACATCTGATGCTATCGCTGTGGAAAATTTAGTGTAATGATGACTTTATTTATATTGCGCCTTTTAATAGCAGACGTCACAAAGTCCATAGTCTGCAGGTCACACTGTTCCCATAAACATCAATACAAAAAGAAATGGCTGCAAATGTATGAAGAACATCACACACATTTAGAACTACCCTTTGAATAAAGACATCTTGAACCTCTATGTGCTGTTGTGTGTTAACTGAATGACTGGGCAGCCATGTTTAAGACATCTGCAACAGCTACAGAGAAAACCAGATTTTTTAATAGAAGTTAGCAGGTCACACTTTCATGTTCTCAGCCCTCCAATGACCTGCAACACTCACTTCAAGCTAGAGAGGACTAAAATGAATTCCCGTTTTGCTAAATTTACTTTTGATTAATAATGTATGTTTTTACCCTCTCTCTCTCTTTCTTCCTCTCTCTCCCTGTTTTTGACTCCCTGTCTCCAATTGTGCAGCGGCAGCAGCGATGCTTGTAGGTGTCTTGAGGAATTTACATTCAGTCCTTTATTGTCTAAGAAGGGAAAGTGGGGGTGGGGCAGCGGTGGAGGGGTTCTTGCTGATCTGTGGCTTTGAACCCTGAGTGGCACCTGTGCCTTGATGCCGGAGCCAATATTGGATTTGGCCCAGGTCACACCTTAGGGCGGTGGGTTAATGGTCCACTTTGCCAGGCACACAGAGCTACTCGGCCCTGCACTGACCAACCTGCTGTCTCAGCACTCCACACAGCAGAAGTTGCAGACGGGGGCTACTAAAAGAACAAAGACACACACACACACACACACACACACACGTACTGTATGTACCGGTATGTGATGACATCCCGTCTAACATAGTGTGTTAACTAAAACTGGTGGAGAAACATTGCTCAGCAGTCATGTTGAACGATAAAGACTAGCCCCATGTTGGTTGTGAAATAGATAAGCTGTTCATGATGTAACATTACTCTATTGTTGTTATTACTTTGATGCTGAAAAATCCGTTTAAACTCTGATGTCTACGCTTCAGGCAAAGAGGACATATATAGCACAACAGAGACAGACTGTTGACAAACTAAACAAAGAAGTGAAACAAATGCTGAACCAGGTGGTGTTAAGTTGTTTTTAAGTTGAAGCCAGGGTGGAAATTAACCGCACTCAACACTCGTCAAATATTGATGAATTTTCTGTACGATGCTGGCCACTGCGGCAGATAGCCAGCCCTGATTTGGTGACCTAGTTGCAAGTGCAAAAGGGCTAGTAGAACCTCTAAAGTGGCTTGCAGGTACTCAGGTACTCCTGATGGGCCTCGCCTCACTGACAGAGTGGCTTACATGCTGGATGACTGAAGGACTGGCTGATTTGCTGACTGACGGACTAACTAAAGAACTGGCTGTTTGGCAGACTGGCTGAGGGCTTGACTGACTCACTGACTGGCTGACTAATTTACTGACTGAAAGACTGACTGAATGACTGCCTGGTTGACTGACTATGCGCCAGGAAGCAAAGCTTTCCCACATGTTCCCCTCCACGCCGCATTTCAGCTGGGGAACGCTGCCTCGTCCCTTCACAGTGTTTACAGTGTGGAGCCCAGCCGTGGGAGTGCAGCCCTGCTTCATCTACACACTCGGCCTGAAACGCCTCTCCTACGGCCGCCATTAATCAGCAACAGAGACTTTCTCTCTCCCTCTCTCGCCTCTCCTTTTTCTCGCTCCTCTACGCCCACAGAAATGCTGGATGAGGCCATTTTGAAAGAGTTAACAGATGTTGGCTGATTTGCCCCGGGCTTTCTGACATTGCCCGAGTGATGTATTTGATGTGGAGTTTATTCAGCTCTAATAAACGTATAAAGAATTAGAATAATAATTCACAGATGCACATACCCAGATTATATGCTGGAGCCTGTCTTTGAAGCAGACATGCAGCCAAGATTAACAGAACCAGGGGAGAGGATGAAAAGGGTTTTGGTTCAGCCCACTGATAATCAGAAAGGTCAGGATGGACTAATACCACAGCTTTATGTTCATGCACCGACACAGACGGCCTTTGTTCCTATCACAGGTTCCTCTTCTGTGAAACACCTGAACAAGAGGCTGGAATTGTCACTGAGCTTTTTAAAAAATGGAGCAGAATAAACGTGTCTTATACATGCTTTTGTTAATTTGTCTTTTTGTGTACAGCAGAAAGAAAAAAGGGAAAAATACAAAGGGATAAGAGTGAGGTCTAGCATTCTGATCATGGCAAAAAAAAATGAGGGAATTACTTTCAAAACAAACAACTTCCATTTGCTTCACAGCTAAAGAACAACAAATCTCAAAAATGGCCAGTTGCAGAGCATCTTAATACCCACATAAACCATAAAAACAGCTACACAGCTCCATGGCAATGCATAGCAACCGTGCAGAATTTCAGTCAAGGAGAAAGAAGGCAAAAAAACACCTTATTACTTCTAACTCCTGCAAGCCATTTTGGTCTCCAAAGGTTTTAGAGCGCCGCAGGCCATGTGTCTGCAGTGTTTCGGGAAATGACTTGCCTTCGCACGAACACTGCTATGTTCTGCAGCACTGCTGCCCCCAGCATCCCCGCTCAATTTCTGTTTAACCCCTTCCTGCCTTCCCTCACACTGACTCACTGCAACAGAGAGCTCACACCCAGCACAATACTGTCACATTGTTCAGCCTCCCACAAACCAAGGCAAATCAGACCAGCTTTTTCACGAGCTAACACATTAACTCCACGTCTAATTTGGCTACTTAAGCATGTGATTAACAAACATGGTGCAGGATAGGCGTAAGGTTATATGGGGCAGAGAAAGATGGAGCACAAAGCCCCTTCACCATTCCACTTGATCTACTACAATGTGCGACACAGTTTGCACACTTGAGTGTGTATCAACGGTGGATTAAATCTGCAAACTCGTTGACACAACACATAATTAAAACATCTTGCTCGAGGTCAGGAATTTTCTAATTAGTAGTGTACTGACAAAGCTGCAATTCCATCGCCCTGAGTTTCAAAGTCCACAGGTTACTGCTAAGATGAAAGCTGACCCTGGAGCACAATTCTGCAGGGCTGCTCATACAATTCCTCAGAAGACAGTCACAGGGTCACCAAGCTAAACAGTGTGCTGCACCCGGAACCTCGCTTCCAAACAAAGAACTTCAAACTTTCCTGCCTGGAAACACAATCTTGGCTTCCCCCTTTCTCTTTCTTTCTTTTCAACCTGAGAGAAACAAAAGATTGCGTGAAGGCAAGCAGATGAAGAAACCATAACATTGTTTTTAATCTATTTAATTAAAATGCTCTAAGCCTGGCTAGCTGAACAACTTGTTAAATACTACAAAGGCTTTATTAGCTCGGTCTTTGTATCTTATGTTTGCAACACCACAGGACAGTGTGGTAATAACATATATACTCACATATTGGTTATTATTATCTAACCACAGCACAACAGCAGTAGCAATCCAGATTATAATTTATATTAATTTATAAAAAGTTATTGAGATATATAAATCAGCTTTATGTGTCTGAAGATCAGAATCCAATCAATAACCCTCCACAAACTGTGTGTCTCTGTTGTTTTCTATGGAGAGAGCAAAAGTAACTGAGAAATCGCTAACAGCTTGCCAGATAACCTGGACAATTAACACAGGCCAAGTATCTTTGGCTACATAAAGTATCAGAAGTAGAACTTTTTCAACATTAAATATTCAAGGCGTTTCATATATAAAATGAACCCAATTAGAGTTAAAATAGGAGAAGTGTAATGAGTCTCAAGTCAGAATGCTTGTCTTCAGAACTATTCACTAATGAGCCCTTGTTGGTTTTGCAGACTTTACTTTCAATGGTGTGGCACTGTCATTTCTGCTGGTTTTTAATTTTTAATTCAAGTTGAATGAGAGGGTGGTGACTGAGTTAATAATCAAGGCACCGGGGTGTTTTGCAGCCGATGGATAGCTGGGAGAAGTTGCCAAATGAGGCTTGTGGTCCGCCCTTTGATGTCTTTGCGAAACGTTCCAAATAGGAACAACCAGTTAACAAAAGCCTATCAGTTCAGAGTGGTATCGAACATAAATGACCACACTAAGGGGAACGCATCCTGCAAATGGCCTAATTAGGGAAAAGAGTAGGCTAGCAAAATAGCGTGGCACTGAATAACACAGAATATGAGCACTAACAGACACTGACTTAAAGATGAGATGAGAGACCGAAAGGCAGCACGCCGCTCTGCAGACATGTGCTGTATGCCGAACTGTCAGTCTTCACATAAATCCTCATATGAGCAGTGAGACATTTCACTTACAAGAAAAGGAACGCACCAAGGGGCCACAGTAGATATGCAGATGGAGGAGATTAGAAAGCACATTAACGGAGGAGGTTCCCACTATGAAATGGTCCTTGATCTCAAATTGACATAAATGGGGCCATTTTTGACATCATTTAGCCATCACAGGCTCAGTTCCAGCGCCGCTGTCACTGGTCCCTGTGCACCTGATGTGACGCCTGCTAAGTATGAGAGGCAGGAAAACGGCTGTCTGAAGAGCAGGTCTGATTAAAATCCAGGCTCTTCTGGGGAAAGAGTAGAGTCATGTTTTATATAGATGGCCCAGAAAGACGAACGGAAACTTTACTGGAGGATTTTTTTTTTTTTTTTGTAGAGCATTTGTGACCCCCTGTGACATTGTTTTTCATCCAAAGAGCTGCCAGGGTGAGAGGCTCCCAGAGTTTTTATAGCGACTCAGAAATCAATGTTTCCTTTACCATTTTGGGCACTTGGATATGTCAATTCAACTTTAAAATAAAAATATACTACTTACACACTACTACTACTAGTTCTGATGATAAATATAACATTTACACGGAAGTCAAACTGATTCCACAGTATGGTACACTTGGCACTACAGTATCAAAATTATAATAATATATATAAACTGTCAGTTGGCAGTCTATGTGGCTTGGGGGGTAATAATGGCAGGCAGCATCACAAAATTTGGACTCAGTTAAGGAGTTCCTCATTATAGTTTTTCTGGCACTTTCCTGGAGGCCTCATTCCTCCCATCAGGTTCCTCTTCCACAGGCCCAGAAGGCTTCTTTCCTACCTGCACAGCATTTTGGCAACCTGCTTTATTATGCCACATACAACAGCATCATTTTCCAGGCAGCTGTGTGTGTGTATGCGTGTGTATATAACGCTTATCTACATATTGACTTGGTTTAAATCCACACCCTTGTCTGCCATAATAATTACACATCTTGTAAAAGGAAGTACTCAATTCTTCCTGCACCTGAGGCGGGCAGCTGCAGGAGTTGCCCATCGGCGCCCAGCAAACACACCTCCGGCACTGCCTGGTATCCAAACAGCTTCAGCATACACCCACAGCCATTGCCTTCCGTAGCGTAATGGCGGCTTTCTATTAGACTCCATCTGAACCGAAAGCGTCAATGCAAGCTCGGTTTGTGTTTTCTATGTGTTGCAGGAACAAAGTGGTTGAGATAGGTCGGACAGGTAATAAAGACAGCGGGGGCCTGTTTTATAGTTGTCAACGAGTCAGACCACATACGCGCACAACTGCACACAACTCAATACTCACACGTACACAAACCCACACCAAAGCAGTGGTGTGTAGTGACACAGGCCAGCCCAGAAGGTATGTTTACATTTTGTGGCTCTCTGGACTTGTATCATATGTATATATCAAAATTGCTCCAAAAGGCTAGGCATGTCTTTTTCAGCCAAACCACATCTACTGCTCAGAACTGACATGACATGTAATCAGAACACTGATGCGGGCAATAGAGGCCATATAAGGCTATTCACAACTCTCCCAAAGTTCTATCAGTGGAGGGCGTTCATTAGTCCAACAAATACATAATTTATGCAATCTAAAAAATACATGTGATCATGAATCAAAATGGGAATGAGAGACACAGAAACATTGAGTTTCTCTGGTGATGCCAATTCTTTGTTTCGGGAAAAGTGAATAGAGGTCAAGTGCCGGGCAGCCAAACATTGACAACCGCAACATCGCTGTACCGCTGCTTAGAGGCCCGGCCGGAGCCAGACCTGCTGACACTCTGCTCCAAAATAGCAGCAATCGGTTTTTCTCTCAGACTACAGTGCCGCATTTCAGAGACGACTGTTCCCTCTATTATCCATGGAATGGTTTAATACATTGAACGGCAGCCACGTCAAAGCTTACCTAATTCTTTAACTGTACTAAATATAAAATAGAGCATTATTTGGAAACATCAGGTTAGACTGCATGTTAACTGACATGAACAACAAACCCACTGGGAGCACACAACATTTTCAGCAACACAAGCAAGCGTCTAAGACTGCACCAGAGCCAATAGCCTTTATCCTCTCTCCATTCAGGACTGATAACATTCATGTGCATGGTGATGTCTGAATTCTGCTGAGATTATTTGTCAAAAACGCCTGAATTTCACAGTTAATTGGCCTCCCTAATTAGCACAGGATGTCTAATTCCCATTGCAGTCAGTGTGCTAAATGGTAAAGCTTTAGCAACCGGATGCCATTCCTTTTTCGTTTGAGCAGAGCGACTCCCCGTGCAAGCCGAGCTACACTGTACATTACACACTCAATGATCGATTCTAAATCTTAATTAGGGAAACGACAAACAAGCAAGGGGACTTAATGAACTGTGTACCTTGTCAAACAGCTGGCTGATTATATTTATTGAGATATATGTTAAATTTAATGATTTGGGCAATTAACTGTAGACCCCTCTGTAATCTCTGAGGGACATAAAGGGGCCAGGGAGGCGAGCACCGGGGCCACAGACCTAATGGAAAGCAGCTGACAAATATTTGTCATCCCCAGAGTGCTGAAACAGGCAACAGTGGCTCCGAAGACCTTCTGTGTCAGGAATAAAGACATCACACAATTTTACTCCCTTGTGTACTTCCATCCCAGCCATTTATGGTCCTGGCTTGCACTGTTCTGATGCTGTAATGGGACATGTTTCAGGCACTCTCTGCTTTGCTAGGATCTCGTCCCATTTAATGATCTGAGATGCTCCGCACAAACAATACAGAAACATAACAAAAGATATCTAAAAATGGGCGCAGTCTTTATTATCAGTGCCTTTTTTTCATGGCCATCCATTTCTAACTTTTTTTTCTAAATTGGTCAAATGGAAAGCAGTGAAAAGCAAGGAAAAAAAAAATTAAGCCGAGCCGAAAAGTGCGACTTGGATTTAATATTTTATAATTGCCAAGGGACATTCTAAGATCAATGAATTTTTGCCCGGGACGCACATCAGAAAGAGATGTACTTCAGTCTTTTTAGGGAACATTGGTCTATTTAATTCCAGTGTCTGATGCATGTGAAATATGCCTTCCATGGCCTCCTTCTTCTTCCCCAGGCACTGCTGCAGGCAGACATTACCACTTTTAATGGGCCGCCATGAGAAGAGGCAAGTCAGCCAATAACCCATCCTCACTAATGGATCGCCTTGTTTGTTCTCTTTCACCATTTTCTAGGGCTAATTTTAGATGTTCTGTTTTTCCGTTAAAAGACAAAATAGAGGACAATGTATCACAACAATATTTTAGCACAAAACACTGAAATGAAGGACAGACAAGAACTGTATTATTTGAGCAATTCATTTACATGGATCATCTCTGGTGGTTGGTCCAGGTCATGAGGGGTAGCTCAAGTGTAACTGGAAGGCAAAACGAAGGCAAAACAAAGTCTCTCCTAGTGGGAGAGTAAGAGAAAAAGGTGCTTCTGGGCCCTGTCGTAAAAAAGCTAACAGCAGTGTTTTTTAGGGCTGGGAATCATCAACTCACTGACTGATGTTTTACTGGCTGGACCAGTCAACACTTTATTCACTATTCATTATCTGAATTTAAATGTAATTTGCAATTAACAATCCTGCCATACGATTAAATTGTCATCTCTCACCGGCTTACATGGAAAGGTTATTTATTTTGATAAACACAATAAATCATCATTTAACAGACACTGAATGGGTGACTGCACCTTTTTTTATAGCAATTGCACCTTGCATCACTTAAACATACCTATCAACTGTTCACTTCCAATGACATCCAAACATACATAATTAAAGACATCAAAGTTATTAGTGAAGAGAAACAGCTACTGTAAAATCTATGTGCGTTTGTTATACAAGAAAAATCCTGTTTTTGACAGAAAAATGAAAAAAGCAAACTGTTAACCTATGATGCAGATGATGCCTCATTATTTAGTATTGAGCTTTATGCAGAGAGCTGATGTACACCTCCACAATGAAAAGTCCTGAATCAGATGCTGCATACTCAAACTACTCTCTATGTTGGCATTTCTGCCATCTAGTTGTAGTATTTTGCCTACTCCATATATATTACCACCTTTCCTCCGCCCCTTCTTGGCATTCTTCTGCCCCCCCACCAGCACCTAATGAAAGATCTTTTCCAGCTTTTTCTCCTTTCTTTCCCCAGGCTCAAACCTTGACAGCTGACAATGGAGCTGACATAAAACTTATAGTCAAAGGAAAACAAACTTAAATACATAGCGACAAGAAAATGCACTGCTCCCTGGTAACACCACAGTGCTGTTCTGCACAAAGCAATCAGGGTTAAATCTAACAGCATCGCAGGTGGTCCTATAAAAAAAAACGACAGTAAGTCACACAAAGACACAGGAGTTTCTTAAGTGAGCCATAACAGAAAGAAGCGCCTGCATGCTAAAACTCAAGTTGTTCAAAAAGATTATCACATGTTAAGACTAAGAATTTGGAGGCCCAGAGTTTCCATCTCCTCCAGGATGGAGCAAACACAAGCAGGCACTGAATGGCAAAGCAGCGATTGAGGCATTTTCTCCGCCTATCCCTATAGTGGTGAAGGCGTAGGCTGAGGAGAGTGGGTTTTCACAGTGCGGTATAGCACAGCATGGGGCCCAGGATGTTAGGCTGTCCCCATGTCCCTGGCCAGCAGGCTAGCTAGAGAGCCAGCCATTATCGGCTCGCCTCCACAGCAGCGAGGCGGAGAGGGGAAAAAAAGGCAGCAAATTTCATTCTTCAGAAATTTAATTATATCAAGATTAACAAGGGAGGTAATTAATTTCTTTAAGATGGGTATCTTTAAAGTGCCTGGGGCTCAACTTTGTTGTCAAAACTGTATATTTAACCATTATTTCAGGGCAAAGTTTTAAAGGCAGAAATGAGGGGGATCACTACTTTGCCATGAATATGGATATATAGGCCGTTTTTATCTAAATAGGGAGATTACAGAGTTAACAGTAATGTGTACATTTATGTATATATATATGAATATAAGTTACATTTAGGAATTTTCTAAAGTAAATCATCAAAAATGGGCTGCATCAACTACGTTTAAAATAATTTCCTAAATGTATAAACATGATGGGAGTTTTTTAGCTTAGACTGAGCCCCTATATTCTTAGCCTGCATAGTAGTCTTAGTCAGAGCTTTAGGTTGAAACCGTAGACCGCTGTCTGGACCACAAGGCCATCCAAGGCATTAAACCTGCCCTTCAACAGCACAGATAATCATTTTCAGGAGGGCGTTCTAAAAGGAGGAAGGTGGTATGACATTTACATATGAGTCAAATACAGTTTTCATCAAATTCTCTGTAAGATTAAACAAAAAAAAAGTGGTCCTAAACCTGATGCCAGAAGTCAAGTTTAAAAGATAACACACTAAATATGCAGTTCTGTTTTAGGCTTTAATGTAGGTCCGTACTGTTTTCTCTCTTGAGGGTGATTTATTGTAGTGATGCAGATTGATTTTCTAGTTTAGATGGAGCACCATGAGCTAATTACAATTCATCAATATCCACTCCAGCATCACAGATACTGTGCAATCTAACTTTATGGAATCAGTGAATTATATATTTCCCTGTACGGTCGGATTGGTATATGATAGATATACCATTAATATGTAGGAAAGATCTCTCCGTCACTGAGAATGTTTAATTACTTTCTTATTTTTGTATTTCGGTGTCACTCTGCCTCTGTGCTACTGATCTTGGAGCCCCTTTCCATGAATGAAGACATTAAAGCCAGTGATGTTGAGTCCTGTTAACAGTTACCATATATTCAAGACCCAACAGACAATAATGGCTGCTACAGTATCTCTTCAGCTCTCTCATTTCAATTCATGTGCAGAGAGTTTTTTATGCCTTGAATCTTTTTCACAGCTGAAAAACACCAGTCAAAGTCACACATATATACACAAGAACAGATTATAATATTTAGAGATTATCTTAAATACAAACACACTTAACTCCATTTGTGTAAGTCTTGGGTGCATTCCACAATGTCCATGAAGGTTTTAATTTAAATGGCAAACAATTTGGAAATGTCTGTATGTGTACACAAACATCTGAACTGTTCTGTCAAACTAAAGCAACTACAGTTTGCAATGTACACAACGTGATTTTAAAGCTGCCCAGTAACTAATAAAAATGTCCTTTTAGTCGTTTGGTCCACCACTTTGGTCCAGATCATATCTAATGACTTTTCCTTGAGCGTAACCATGGGGTTAACATTTTTGACTACTATGGGATGGTTTGCAATGACATGTATGTTTATGTACACCATGTGCTGTATGGCGTTTAAACACAGAACTCAATGGGAGTGGATAAAAGCATTCCACATAAGTGAAGAAAAAACGAATGTATTTATGTTTTCATGCTAATGATATAGCTGTATTTTAAGTGCTTTAACCCCTAGTCCACAGTGCAATAACCATTGCTGGGTACCACTGTGCTCTGCATTGTGCAGGGGAAAGCAAAGTTGGCAAAGTGCACTGTGTTAAAGCTCTAAGAACGCATGGCATTCAGCCAAGGAGCCCCTGTAACCATTCTGAAGACTCGACTCTGTCTCCTTTGTGTCCTCGCTGGCAATACAGAATTGCCTTGAGTTGTAGAGTCAAACTAATATTACAATCTTCTTGACATTATGAAACCAATAGCAGCCTCTCTGTGCCCTCTTTAATCATATTTATGTAGTATGTAGAGGAGAGCCCACACAGGAATCCTTATGATTCATTACAGCCTCATATACCAAGTCATGCTAAAGTCATTGCATTCTACTTCAGATCCCACCTCGCATTACTTTACTGGAGAAATAAATACATAAATACAACGGCTAATTGGGGGTTAATGTCAATGCACCAAGTGGATTTAAGAGAAGGCTCCATATGGTTAAGAGCAAAAGTGGAGCTCAACATGGTTAAGAAAGCTTATAAAAAAAAGGTCAGGTTAGCTGTCTTTTCCACTAAATATTCCCTCTGTATGCTTGGTTTGGACATTGAGAGGAGTAAGAGGAAAGTAGGAGAAGGAGGGATGTTGTGGTAGCGGGTACTGTATACTTGCACATGACTGCCACTTCTCCTACTGTACCAACAAGCAGGCATGACTTTTTAACTAAACACTATCCCCAACAGATTGTGGGCAGAGAAGGGAAAAAGATGGAAAGAAAGAAGAGATGGGGGGAGGAGGAGCAAGTGGTGTTCCTCCACGCTGTCCCTTCTACTAGCATTTAGTTGGCTTGTCTCCTTCTTAACCAAACAGCCTGGTTGGTCCTAGTCCTCTGAGTCCTTAACGCCCCCCCTTCCAGCTCCGGAACCCTCGTGCTCTGCGAGTTTCCTGTTTGTCTGGTTGAAGACCTGGCCGTTTTACTCCCAGGCGGCACACTGGGAGCGACGCAGGAGGAGGAGCAGGAGGAGAAGGAGAGGAAGAAAAGCACAAGAGAGAAGGACAGAGGGGAGGTTGGCGGGGAGAAGGCAAAGGGAGAGACACTGAACACTCCCGAGTTGGGATTGATTTACTTCATTAACCGAGATTACAAGTTTAACTTACAAACCAGAGGTCAAAATTTCTCATTAACAAGGGGACCGTGGAGAACCTCAGGGC
>NW_023339663.1:23795662-23795895 GCF_004916995.1 Morone saxatilis | reverse complement strand
TGGAGACCACTCTTATTACTGACTACACATTTCAATCTGTCTTTGATGTTCCATGTCTGCCTTTCTACCCCCTCTTTCCCCCTCCTATTTTTTGGCAGCGAGGTTGATTTTAATTGTAGCTATAGAACAGAGCATAGTTTGCCTGTAAGCCAGCCTCCACATCTGTAGTGAGTGCAGCTTTAGTGATATTGGGTGCAGTCCATAGCTTGGGGCTAATTTTAATGGTCCCCCCC
>NW_023339663.1:23759124-23795627 GCF_004916995.1 Morone saxatilis | reverse complement strand
CCCCCCCCCCCCTCCTTCATTGGAGACTCAGATTGTTTTCCACGTGATTCCTGTTAATTTAGCTGGAGGAAAGGGCATCAGTTTTCCTTGTGCTTTTCCCCCTCTCTCCCCATGCCTCTCACTCTATTGCCTCACTCCTTCTTTCTGATCTACAGCCTCAAAGAAAGAAGGTGAAATGAATTCAAATGGAAAAATAGACTGTGCTCACTATTAAATCGCTCGCCTACCTTTGTCCCTTGCATTGCGCCTGGACGAGACAGATACGAGAAAGGCAGTGTGGCTGTACAAACCGAGGCAATTTAGCTGCCATTGTCGCTTTTTACGTCAACAAACAAAGCTCTTCCTTTGATGTGATAAATGGCCTCAGTGGCAGGATGATAACTACGAGCTCGTAAATGTGTCAAGGATGTTTCAAAGCTCTGAGCATGTTTTACACTGCGGGACATTGTGCGCTGAGGCACATTTCACATCGCAGAACCTTTCATGCTAACCTTAGATGTACTGAGGAGTCTCTATCTGTCTTTCATAAGCTAGCAACACAGAAGCCACGCAGTTTAGTCAAGATGCACCAAATGGGAAGAGAGGAAATCATAACACACAAAAATCAATGAGGGGGAAATGAAACAGCAAAGTGTTCAAATAATGTGAACTGTGTGAAAGGACAGAATATAGAGGGTGTGATGGAATAATCATTGTGAATAAAGCTCTATTTGACAGACTGTCCTCTATCCCAATTCAATGAGCGGTCAGTTTTTATCTCTTCCCTGTACAATAAAGAACTACAGTGATGTGGCTGTAAAGCTGGGACATGGTATACTGCTTGTATACTGTCTACAAGCTGTTACCAAATCACATATTGTTTAATTGCAGCACAACTGAAGATGCTTAATCCATTTAAAGAACCAAAGAAAAATCAGCTTTTAACAGGTACTTTCAATGTTGTGCACATCTTCTAGAGAGATGTATGAGTTTTTGGTGCACTAGGAGTTAAGATATCCTTTTTCAATAGCTCAACACTTTTTAATCAGACATTACAGTATTCATGTCCACAGCTTCAAGCTAATGTTTTGAGGGCATTTGAGCCTTCACCACATTTCCATCCTCCTTCAGCTGCCCTTTGTCACTGCACCTCATCCCTCCGCCTTCTTCAAGGTAGCTCACCCTTGACTTTTGTGCTGAACTTCAAAAGCCAGTGTGCTGATTGGAGGGTTATGGCCGCAGGATGGGGACTATTGAGCTGGAGGGGGGTTTGGGGGGTGTGTGCCTGTGCGGCCCCTGCCTGTGCAGTGACCCACTGCTGGGGCCACAGCCAGCCAGCAGCCCCAGCCATTGGCTCCTTGGAACTAATCCACCCTGCGGAGCCCTGTAAGGCCTCCTTTGTTCCCTCCTGCAGACTAGATCAGGCTGGAGACAGACACTCCAGTCTTGACTGGCTATCAGTTTCAGAGCCTGTGGCGATCCACATCCAGGCACAGGCCCAAGCCTGGCCAAACCACCATCAAATTAAAGGTGGGTGTATAGGGGAGGGGGAGGTGGGTTTGGTTGGGAGGAATGGAGTGAAATTGTGTCACCTAAATTCCGTCACAGTCCGAACATGGTGAAAAGGTGGTCTGATGAGGAAAAGAACAAGCAGGAGGAAAGGAATATTGAGGAAGAGGATTTCAACAGGAGCTCTGCCTCTCGGTGAACAGAGCAGGATCTCAACAAGGCCATTATCTGGCTCCCAATTTGAGCTCTGGCACAGCACTGAAGGGCTGCCTTTGTCTGGGATTAATGCGGAAAGCTCAGGATGCGATGTCAGAGGGAAATAATCAGCATGGGCCCTTCATAACGTTGGCTGCTCATGCTCCTGGCCAGGGCCCCCCGGCTCATTTCTGTGGAGATGAAATCTATGACAAGCCCCTCAGTGAAGCTAAGAGCAGGCAACAGTCCAGTAACACCCACAGGCCTCCAGGCATCCTGTGACCCCCTTAGAAAAGTCACATTCACTTTGCTCTGGAGAAGGGAAAGAGAACGCTGCAGGCGCTTCCAGCCCATGTGAAATGAAGAAATGTGAGGAGGTGAAAACGAAGTGAAAATAAGTTAAGATTCCTCCTCCGCCCCCTCTGCAATCACTCCAGAGGAGGGGCACACTGTGACTTCACTTCATTATGCCCCTCTAATTAAACATGAACAGGACATTAAAAAAGAGACGAGTAAAATAGGGAAAAAAAGACAACTCCAGCATAATGTATATTCATGTTTATGTTGTGTAACTGCATTTGGGAAAGCAGTTTGAGAAAGCAGCTTTTTTTTTTTTTAAAGCAGCAGAAGGTCGCGGGCTAATACCCATCAGGGTAAAACATTCTGAAAGAGGTTGGCACTGCACTCAAGGACCAGAAGTAATGCTTTTATTTTGTTATTTATGCTTTTTTTACCGGGTGCATTACTATGCTCCTCTGCAGCATATTGCTGCTAAGCGAAGGATGTGAAGATGCAACTCGATAAGCAGGTTATTAAAATGACCAATTGACATTCAAAATTCAGACCTATTTTAGATTCATCATATTTACAGATGAATATGTGGAATTTAAATGTTTCCCCTTCTGCCTAGAGGAAAATGGGACTTGGTACAGCAACTGTGCATGACTTCATGTATGACCATATGCTGAAGAAATACGATACTCAAGTCATTGCTTATAGAATCTCAAACAGGAGACAGTTCTTTATAATAACACAGTTCAGCTTAATTAAGAACAGACTAGGCAAGTCACATGGGAGTATGTCACCATGCTCCCTGTAACATACACACATATTTCCTACCATATATGTCACGTTCACCAACTTAAATTGTGCAGAATGGGTTATTAGACAGATTCCTAAACTTGGCTAATGCTTAACAGGTCAAGCATGAGGAGGATGTGTTGTATTAAGAACACAGTGGTTTTCAAAACTAAAGCCATGGGGGAAGCCAGACCAACAAAGAATCATGTCCACAAAACAAACCCACTCCCTGGTGCCTCCAGAAAGGTATTGGCTCATGACTCTAATCGGAGATTTCAGATTTGCTCATCTTCATCCACTTCGTAGATGAATAAACATGAGAACAATGGTTCAGAGGGCTGCACACTGTGTCGCCAACCCACCACTGCACTTTACAGCACCCTCACCAGTTGTGGATACACACAATCCCCTCAATTCTGTGGGAATAAAGATGTCAAACAGGAACCGGATTCTCACTAAATCACGCAGCTCAGGTCCCCGCTATTTTCTTTATTCTTTGGTTATGCTCAAGTCTAATGTTGCTGTGTGGATGATTCAATTACAGTACAGTATATTACGCTTTTCCCCTACTGTATAGTACATTGCTCTTAACCCATGCCTACTGTTCAGCTTCTGAATTTATTGATTTGCCATTTGTCTTGACTTATGGCTTTGTGTTTTTATTGGGTAGTGCATGGCACGGCTAAGTAAATGTTGTTCTCCAATGTGCTTTTAAAATAACTTGAATCCTACTAGAATCCTACTAATCTATTGGCACAATTTACAATTACATGTAAATGGAAAAAATGTAACAACAACAACTGACACAGAATCAGCAAATCAACCAATAACCAATTATTTATCTATTTACTATTGCTATAGCAGAGTACAGAAAAAATGAGAACAAATATTATCACCATTTTTATCCTCTCACATTCTGTTCACCTCATTTAACATTAGAGCATATAATATGTCAAACTGTCAGTGTTTTCTACATGACAGCTGAAGAACCAGACAAAGAGAAAACTGTTAGAGAGGTTGGGGTCATACTCCCCCAGGGAGTTTTATTTTTATTTCCAATCTCCTCTTTTATGTCTTCTTATGAATTCTGACATCTTGACTTCATTTCAAATATATTACATAACTTGAAACAATTAAGCACTTAAATTAAGTGTTCACTTTTAAAATATTAAGTCTGGTTTTTACTGCACTATAAAAACTTTGGTTTACCAAAATAATTTCTGTGTGGATTAAAATTAACATTTGAATATAAGCCTGTTGGTAGAAAGGGGGTACCAAGAGTGGACTCTGATGTGTTATTCTATCAGACAGACAAAATGGGTCAGACGCATACAGAGGCTGTGCCTGTATAGATAATATAAAGTAAACAATTGATTTCTTTTTATAAATCAGCAGTGTTACATTGGTTTGGTTTGGGTGTTAAAAATGGCCACGATGACAAAGCCACTGCTGGCTACACTGAGGCACTAAGCTTGTTTCTGAATTGGGCAAATATGGTGTAACGAGTGCTGTTGAATACTGATATGCACTGCTGTTAGGCAGATAAATAAAACAGGCAGAAGGTAAACAAAATTTCCAAACCAAAAGTATGCTAAATTCTCAGGGAACAGTGGGGAACAACTCAACAAAAAACTGTCTGTATATTGGGCAGCCATTATTTTGCATTATCTCTAACTACAATACCACATCCTACTGTATGATTATTGATTAATTGTCCTAGGAGCAAGGTCGCTCACTGCACTTACTGTACGTTAATAATGTCAGTAAACTTTTGAAAGAGTTGAGTTTGACTACCACACACTTTGACCTATAGACACAAGTACAGTTCAGACAGCATGCTACTCAGATTCAGGAGAATATCATGCATTAAAAAAAAAATGGAATTCACTGCTTTACCTGCAGTTATGGATTATTTCTTACTCACTGTCTTGCAGATACATATTCAGTGACTCATTTTTTGCATTTCTAGCAACCATCCATATTTGAACTTACCACAGTCGGGGATGACAGGACTATGAAAATTACCACTGGAAGCTGTCTACACAAAAAAGTACAGTATTCTTTGTAAAAAGCCCGGTAGGTAGGTTGTCATTATGTTTATTGTTATAGTATCATCAGTAGGCTGGTTAGCGATCATCACCTCCTCCTCATCACAAATGCACTGAATCTGAACTCTGCTCAGCTATGTATCAGGAAAGGTAGAATAATTTAATTTAATTTAATTTAGAATAAATTCCCTGTACAGTATACAGTGTAACTGAAATAAATAAAAAGTTCCCACTGACCACTGTCAGGAAGACAAAGAAAACTATAATATAGCCATTCAGTGAGTCTAGTTCTTACCTCTGTCCCCGATGGTGTGGTCCCTGGTGAATCCACTTTACGTTTTTTGCGGGGTCCAATAGCGGCTAATGCTGTAAGGTTGGCATCTCGCTGCCTCATCTGGGCCAGTTCCTGTTGTTGCATCTGTAGAAGACAATACCAAGATTAGATGTGGTAAAGCATTGCTGTAGTATGTTAGTACGCCATGTGCGAGGTACCAGTGGCAACAACAGTAATTGGCTGTTGTTTAATGGCTCAAAAATGGCCACACAAGTGACCCCAGAATTTGAACTTCAGATTTTAGGAGCATTTGCAACCAAACTGTCACAAATTAGAGCGGGGCACTGGTGAGACTGGGTGAGCAATGAGAGAAGAGTAGGATCAAACATAAAAAATAAAATAAAGGGATATAAAGGACAAAGATATCCCTCTTCCTCCTCTGTCCATCCATGTATTGTATAAGCTCTCCTGAGCTGAACAAAATGGAAGCCTGTTGTCAGCCATTAACAGAGCCACTGTCAAAGATCGAGTGTGTGTGCGTAGTCACATGGTCCCATTGTGATTTTTGCAGTTTGTGATGTATAAGGGGGAGGTTGTGGGGAGGCACTGCCCAAGGTAATGTCATGTCTAGCCGCAGGGCTGAGGGAGAACCCAGCGTTGCTGGGAGCTGCCATTTCTATTGGGTGGATGTGTGAGGGCCTGGGGCCATGGCACAGAGGGTGTCAGCACTCCCTCCAACATGCAAACACAGTACGCACACACAAACACACACACACACACGTGCCTATCAATCTTGGCCACAGCACAGGGAATGCCTACCCACCAGCTTGCCTGCGTGCCTGCCCGCTGGGGGAGAGAGGCCTGGGTTGAAGCGAACAGGGACAATCAATGTGCGCTTTCATGTCTTTCATGTTCTTTTATGTTATCTCTCAGCATGTGTTAGCTGGGCGCTGGTGTTTGTGTGAGGCATGTATGTTGTCTGATCAGGGGAAAATTTCATGTTACTTTCAGATGGCGCTCTGTAAAAGGTTGCTTTGGTGTATAAAGTCTGATCTAAAATGTGCATGCAGTTGCCTCTGATTTTTTCCTAAAACCCCGATGGCAAAGCATGCCCTTTAGGGTGTTGCCACTTCACATTTAGCACGGCGGAACTGTTGAAAGATTCAAACACGCTGACAACACAAAGTAGGGGAAATAATAGCAGCAGTACCAACCAGCTGAATATCTCAAGCACATTTATTTGTCCATTTTTTAAAATGAATAGTGGTGAAAATTAATATAATGTAGTAATACAAATATACAAATTATTATCAATGGTATTGACAAGTGATGTAGTGATTCCAGGCATGGAGTTGGCTCTTAATACTATGCAAACAGAGACAGAGGGTATAGTGGAGTCAGAAACTGGGGATCGTGGCTGGATGAGGCAAACCGTCTCGAGATGATTATTGCCCTTGTCCACATGGCAAATGTAGCATTAATGTTTATCAATGCTAACCTTATTAGGCTTTGCCACAAACAACACACAAATCTCTCCAGGCCTGACCTTAAAGAATCCCGCTGCAAAGTGAGCTGGGTGAGAGCAATAGAGCAGAAGAGAGGGAGAGAGATTGAGAGAGAGAGGTCCGCTATCTCACTGATGGCACCAGGATGCCGGCATCTCCGCCTGGCAGTTGGCACCAGGCATGGGCTCCCAGCGCCCACAGCAACTGCCTGCATTTTCAGATTTATGACTGTATGATAAATGAAGACTTCATTTTACCATCTGCAACCCTCCAGTCTGCGTTTCCCGTCAATAAAGAGCCCGCCATGACACAGGGAGACTGATTTCTGATTTCAATCTGGTGCCACTATGCCGAGCCTACCTTCCTTTAATGACTGCAAACTGATACAAGCCAGAGTTGGGCCAGGATTTGATAGATTTGTTTTAGTCCAAGGATTCGACTGCCATCTAATTCAAACATACATATATATAAAGTATGTTAATCTAAAACACACACAGGTGTACAACACATTATATCAAGTAGTAGCAGTAGCTATACAGTAATGTGGATATGGAAGAATGTTGCCTTCAGAACATAAACTGTCCTGAACTGTACAGGGTTTTGAGGTGTTGGTACCATTCTCTGATCACTATTAACTCTGTATATTATGTTTTGGTGTTAAGCAGTTATCCTGTTAAGAATGCCATCAATCTCTTTTAGTGAGTTTCTACAAGCTGTTTCTCTGTTATGGAACCCATCATGATTTTACAGTTTGGTACTGTTGTTATATTAAATTATTTTGCAGTGTCAGCAAAGGAAATCCAAACTGTGACCTACAAGTACAAGAATCTCTCTCTCCCTACGCTGTCACAAATGTTAAGCCATAGGTACAATCACCACCCAAAACTGCAAAGGTCACTACAGAGATTCATCCCAGACTGGAAGAACAACCAGCTGGCACGATGCATACATTTGCCAGGTCCGATCAATGGTACCGCATAAATATCTGCTGTTCCAAAGTCACGTAAATACCAGTGCTTCCAGTCTGCCTGTATGCCCTTTTAAAGCAGGGAACTGGAACTTGTAAAGTCAAATTATTAGCAAAGGTCAGGAGATGTAGAACATTTTCAAGATACCCAAAAGAATCAATCTTACAGGTTTGTTAGAAAAAGGTTTTGATGCAAAAAGCACAATGTCAGATGATGATGTTATGTTCAGTGTAGGGAAATGGGAAGTGTACACCAACACAAAAATGTACATTTCCGCAGAAACACTTGTGGCAGTTGCACACAGCTCTCTTACAGATGTTGAGTGCCCTGCTAAAAGCGCATCAGTTAACACTCTGATGGAGCAATATGCAAGTACAAACACTGAAGTTCTGAATCGAATATCAATCAGGTCAGGGCCTGTATTCATCAAGGCTCTCAGGATTACCCATAAACTGTGCTGAAAGTTTGATTACAGCTAAAAATACACTCTCTAATAAGTAAAAGCTCTCCTATGAGAATAAATAACATCTCCAAATTTGTTATGACGATTAAAATATATAACATGAAATAACCCACAATCTCTTTTCCTGCAATGACTCTGAATTAAATATTCTTGATATGCTTGAAAAATCCAGGCCCTGGATATCGAATTACATATATTCATCAGATTATTCGTGTCATGGGGTTGTGTCCTGGGAGATTCTTCCAAAATCATATTTAAATAAGAGTAAGACCTCTAGTTTGAGGGCAGTGGAAGTTAATATTTATCAGCAGTGTAGACGGCGGGTTCATGGGTTTAACACACAGCAGTTGAGTCAGTAGAGCTGGAGTTAACAAACTAAAAGGGTAAAATGAAAGCTAAATACTGTTATACAACATTAGTAATGTTTTTATTACTAATGTTTGTCTTTGCCTTGTTCACTGAATTGATTCTGACCCTTTCGCAAAAGCAAATTATGTTCCCTGCATTCAAATAAAGTATTTCAAAATACATCCATCTCTTTTTTTGTGGATTTAGGTAGTCTGGATATAATCTGACACTTCACACTCTATTACCTGTTTTAGTTTTATAGTTATTTACATTTTTACAAATACATTTAATGTAGAAAGTGTGCAACAAAAAAATAATCACATCCATTTATCGCTTATTGCTTTGTTAGTTAACTGTTTCCCATATCTTGTCCAACTTCAAGCTAGCAAGAAGAATGAGCAGTATGTTTCCTTATGACGCAAAAATGTCCAAAATACTGCAAAAACCTTCAAGCGTTCTGATACACTCGGAGTGAAGAGGGTAGGGGGATGAGCTGCAGGAGCCATGATGGCCGACCTGCTTTTCTCCTTTTCTGCTGTTTTTAACAAAGACTTTTCTCTCCATCCTCCTGCCCTCCCTTCCTCCCTCCTCCTGGCCTAAGGGGCCGCTTGCGGCCCCCCAGACGCTTACAGACAGATGTCCTTGGTAGAGCAGAACACGCTCTGCTTGACGTCACAAGCAGCTACGGGGCTGTGAAGGAAGCTAAAGGGCTGTCTGCCCTGCAAAGAGCACAGTATAAAAGCCAGACCATGGGTCCAACAGAACACAGCAGAGAGCTTCTCAGTATATAGACATAACATATGCCACTTTTGGGGAATACTTCTTTTTCCCAAAGAGCCTTGGTAGAGGGCATACATTTTAAACAAGGGTAGGTGGCTCCAGCCAGAATCATATCTCTTATGATGGCTCTAACCTTTGTACTGCTGCCTATAGCCTGAGCTATATTGAAGGTTATAATGGTAAGCATCTAAATTAACTAAAAACTTTCAAAATGAAAGTCTGGGTATGGTCAATGCTACAGGGAGGCTACTCAGGAGACATAAGCCGTATTTCCACCCAAACTACCCGCAACTTTTAGTCCCAGGAACTACTTTTCAAGGAACTAAAAGGTTCCTTCAGCACATTCCTTCTGTAAGAAAAAGTGACTGCTTTTTTAATACGTACTAAACATTGTCATCGTTCCATCGGTTGAATGCTTTCTTTTGTAACTCCATGTCGATGTGTCAAGGCACAATGGACATAAAACAAACTAGTCTGGGGCTGCAGATTTAAAAAAAATCCTGTACTTTTGTAAAGTAGTACCCCCAAGCAGGGACTTTTAGGAAGGTAAAATAATGTCCCTGGAACTTAATTTAGACCTTGGTCCCTGCGGTGGAAATGCAGAGTTCCTCCAAAGGTTCCTAATCCCTGGGGAAAGTTCCTGCACTGGAAACATGGCTATACTGTATACATAGCACTAGAAAGTGCGGTCAATGCACTGTAGACGGTCACCTGACTGCTGAGTATCTGCTGCACTGAACTTTGTCCTTTCTGCTGCTGTGTAATGGCGTATAGGTAGATAAAAATGTATTCAAACACAGTACTGCAATGTAAATGTATCACAAGTATCACAACATCTCTTTAATACACAGGTAAATATTCAGCATCAAACTAACTTTACTGGTATTCTCTGTGGAGCACAGTGTTAAATTAACACCAATAATAATGATATTCAGTGTCAAAAGTGTAAGAGAAAGGCTTGGAGGATGTGACTGGCACTCATTCAACTAAAAACTTCACATGTGAAAGATAAAAATCAGTAGCCTGATTTACGACCAGAACACCCATCAATGTCAGGTGGCTGTCAAACTTCTTTCTATTATTTACTGTAAAGTATGTTAGTCTGAGGCCGGCTTTACACGACAACGCTCCCGGGTGAAACCGACAAAATATTTTATATCAGATGTGCCTTTCGTTTAGACGGCCGACCAGCGTTTTGGGCTTAAATAACTGCAAAAAATATACCCACCCTCCAGAGTGGAAATCTTAAAGTACGCTCCACCGTCGGCGTCCCCGTCCTAAAGGGTTGAAAACGCAAAAGTGTGCTCTGAGCAGCTCACGCTGGCTATTCCTGCGCATACGGCGTTGACGTCATAGCCATGTGCAGGTACAAGCCAAACAACAACACAAAACATGTCGGATTATAATCCATCAGTCGGACATTCAAGTTGCCGTTAGGCTGCTTTGATATGCTATCCAGGAGTCCTTTCAGCAAATAAGCCGAGTAAGTACAGACATATCCAGAACAGAGAAGATTTTCGGCCTATCTTTGGGCGGCTACTACGGAGAGAGTAGAAGGGAAGGTTTCAACGGCCATGCGCGCGCTTCTTGGTGTTTGTTGTATGGCAGTGCTTCACTAGTAGCCACCTAGCACCTGGCATGCATACTACATCAAATTTCACACACTTTTGCGTCACCGGTGCCATGGCAGATTTCCACCCAAAGACGGCATCCGTCTAAATGGCGAAATAAAAAGTGGGAACGCCAACGCAAACCTTTTGCGGATTGTGTTTCCAGATGTTGTCGTGTAAAGCTAGCCTGATTGTAATCATAACGTCAGTTCAAGTACAGCCAGGATCATTATTATTGCATGTTGCCTCCCCTGATTTACTATCACTTCTCTATCTCTAGCAAGTTAAGACAAAACCGCTCAAAAAATAATAAAACAAAAAAACACCACCTAGCTTATATCAAAAACATCATGCATAAAGGGATGGTTCTATTAATGTTACACTGGGTGTGTGCATAGGCAGACATGTTCGCACGTTTGTCGGCACTGTCATGGGGTAGACGAGCAGATAAAAAATGTAGGCCCCCAAAGCTATGCCGATGCAAAATACATTTGTGCACTGCATAACAAAATAATATTGATTCAGCTCAAAAAAGTTCTTAAGTTAGTGTGTACACACGAGTTAGGATCAAATCTGCGCGTACAACTGTTTCATGAATTCGAGGCCCAGTGGAATTTGTCAGGTGAAAGGGAAGATATGTTTTTCAACTTCCACAAAAATGAATTACAAATAACTATTTTGTGTTTCAAATACCATTTCCAAGTGCCTGCAATCTGAAACAGTGCACCTTCCTGTGTGTGAGCTTCCTACTACTTCACATGAGAGTGTGTTGACATTTTACATATTCGTTTTATGCATGTCTGTAATCCATGGATCTCATTCACCTGACACCCACATGGCCAACATTACATGAACATCTGCGAGCTGCATCTTGAGGCCTTTCTTCATGTGAAGTGCCTGGCAGTTAGTTTGCTGCAGGGAGAAGGGCCATTTGCAGTAACCAATCAGGTTTAACTTCTCCATCTGCACTCAGACACTACAAAGAGACGAGTTCAGCCTCAAACTGCTAATGTAGCCAAGTCTTTGTGTTAAAACTGGATATAGGCATGTAGGATTTCATCAACAATGTCGTCAATAATTACATATGGTAGCTTTTCTCCAGAGAAAATATTGAACATATATATGAAAATAGAATCTAACGTGTGCATGGTATTATCTGCTGCAGTGTGAGCTGTCATGTCTAATTGGCCTTAAAGGTATAAAGTTGCACTGTATTGTATTCAGTGTTGAATATACATTCTGATATATTTATCAGACAAACAATTTGTGTTGCAGAATTGCATACCCATCTTCTTGAATAACAGATTATATTAAATCAGTTGAGACTGAAAAAGTGTATAAAAAATGCTTTGAAATTCAGTTTCATCATCTTTTTCAACACACATAGGCTTCTTAAATATTCCAGAAAATCTGTTTGTGATTATATTATTTTACCTATGGAGATGAATTCAAAATACATGCATGAGCTAATAGTCTTGGCTTAGAGTGTTCCATTTCCTCTGAAGCTGAGTATGTCAGAAGTGTTTCCAGGGCCAAGGACCAATTATTCAGAGCCCTCAGCCGTCCCTGGAGGTAAGGTCATTATGTGAGTGTCACTATCATGACCCTACGGTTCCTCATCTACAACTTATTTGCAGGAATTAAACCATGTAGAAGGAGACTGTGTGAAATATGTGGATAAATTGAATGTGTCTAACAGACTTGGTGCCTTTACTTCGGAGTACGTATTATTTTAATAAACAATAACATTTGCGCTGCACATTTTGCCAAAGAAAAGTGTTTAATGAAGGAGCCAGAAATCAGTGTTAAGCAGATTCTGACAGTGTTACACACCGGAGCGTCGAGAGGAGAGTGGTGATCATTAAAAATAGTGCTTATCTAAGGGAAAATTTCCTACTTTAAATGTTCTCTCGCTTTGTCTCATTCTATGCTGGCGTGCTTCGTCTAGCAGTCTTCTCTCTCCCTGTCTCTCTCTTTTTTTTAACATTTAGATTCGCCGCTCGTCACCTTCTATTGATCACGCCTAATTTGCATCCAGGAAAAGATGAGAACTCAGATATTCACACTCGGAGAGAGGACGATGTCAATGATTTATTCATTTCCAAATCAAAAAAAAAAGGAGTGAAAGGAAGGTAGATGAGAAGGGGAATCTTCATAGGCAGCAGGCGACTAGCAGGCTCTGAGGCTGGGCTCCTCTTCCCCACACTGCCCCCAGGCACATGGTGTGCAAGTCCTCCTAATTAACAAGGTGAATCATGCTGCCGCTCTCTAATTAGCCAACATGACAATCTAATGGAAACATGCAGGCCGAGCTGGCACACTTAGCATCACCTCACAAAGACCCCCGGTACTGTCCTTCCCATATGAATTCCACAAAAGTGACACCTCCGATTTTAAATGGAAAAGAGGAGAAAAGGTGGGGCAGGGCGGTTCGGGGAAGTGTGTTTTTGGGAGAGGTCAGAAGGGAGAAGTTAGCTGGTGAGGGTGAGGTGTTTTTCTTCTCCCCTCCCATCCTCTGTGTGCAGTGTTTGCTGCCTAATTGAAACGTGTCCTGCCTCCTGCCTCCCTCTCACTTATATCCCAGGCACAGGAGGCTGGCACCTCGCCACCAGCGTAGCTCAGCATGCCCAATTCCCCTGTCGCTTGAGTCCCAAGGAGTGCTCTGGCGCACAAAGAGAAAAGTGAACCTACAGGCTTGTACAGCAAGGAGACGAGTCGCTATCTCCCTCTGAGGCAAAAAAAAAAATCTCCTTTTTTTGTTGTTTTCCTTCTCATTACAGCACTTTGTAATATTCGAAAACACACAGGAACACCAAAGGTACTTTTAAAGCCTGCTTCTTTTTTTCTTGTAATATGTCTTGAGGTGAAGAAAAAAAACTGAAGTTGAGACTACCGACAACAAAGCAACAAATAAAAATAGGGTTAGCGTACTGTTTAGTAGCCCGCACATCTTTAGGACCTACAAAACAGACCTTTCTTATGTGGTAATTAAATTATCCACATCAACCCCTTGTCAGATCTCTCAAAACATATAGAAATCCATTTAAAATTATATTAAATAAAAGGACACCTGCTAAACTAATGATTACCTAATTATTAAAAAAAGAAACAGGTTTAAAAACACATGATCTTTCCACTTGAGCATAATGTTCGTCTACTCACGCCACGAGCTGACCATGAATGCTGCTGCTCTATTCATATTAAGGTACTGTGCATCTGTGAGGCCAGAAGACACAAATATAACAACTATGAATTGGGACGCACAAAACAGCAGGAATTCTCTTTGAAAGTCAGCACAGAAAGGGAGAGAACGTGGAGGAGGGTAGCAGGCTTTTTGCCCTGGGGCCTGCCTACTGGGGGAGAGTGCCTCTTTGAGGAGAGCAGTTTGTGGAGGGCCAGAGGATGAGAGCCTATGAACTCCGAGATATAACTGGCCTAATAAAAACTAAGGGGCTGCTACATTGTCCTCTAACACACAAGAGCCTCCCCTCTGTGGAGAAGTATGAGGCTCTGGCTGGTGGAGCTTTCAGTGTGGGTGGATTCCAGTCTCCCCATGACCTGACCACTTGTGGAGGATGCCAGGCCAATCAAGAAACATATATGTGTGTATTAAAGCTTGGTGCATACTGGCAGAGCAGAGGCCTGTGATCTAAATAACATGCATAACATTATTGTGAACAGTTCTTTATTATGTGGGTAATGAGGCAAAATATGCTAAATCTGACCATGGTATTCATTGATCACATGGGTATTAATCTAATACAACTCATAGATTCTGACATATATTCTTTAGTAAAGCAAAGGATGTGTAGTAGGTTGTATAACTGCAGGAGGTTCAAAGTTGAGTTAGGGAGGAATTAATTCAGTAGAGGTTCAAGACATTTCAAGCAATGCTGGTGCATCAAAATGGGCAAAGAAAATTTCTGAATGCCTGAAGAAGAAAAATATTTCAGGAAAATTATTCAAACAAAAACCTTTGAGATTCCTATTGGTCATCTCTAAGTTTCAAGTCCCTTGGAATCACTCTAAGCTATAAGTGGAGTCTTGCTGTGAGGAACAATTGGAAAAAGAGCAATAGTTTACGATGGTTGGATCCTTAACCAACTCATTTTAACAATGCTATACAGTGGAAATATGTGTGTTCTTGGCATAACATGGTTTGCTTTAGCAGCTGAACAGGTCCTAACAGGAGCTTTTGGCCAGATTTTGGCCAGCTGTGGTAGCCAATTTGTCTTTCCCCTCTTCCCTCGTCTCTCTTCGCCTGTCCTTGCTCCACTCCTCTTCTCCAGTTCACTCGTTTCCTGTGTCCAGTTGTGCCTGCAGACGCGGTTGCGATGATGAATCTGTGGCTGCAGTGTGTCTGTGTGTCTGACATCGTGATGTATCTCTACTGGCCTTAACTCCCTCTCTATCTCTCTCTGCCTCCCCTCTCTTTCTCCCCCCCAAGTCTCCTTTGCTCTCCGTCTCTTTGTCTCTGTCTCTCTGTCTCCTTTCCTTTCTCTCTCTCTCTCTCATTCTCTCACTCTCAATGACTAGGCATTGCCTGGCCTCCTGCCTCAGTGATGGAACAGACAGAGCACACAGACCCACCACCAACAACAACAACAAACAGGAACTGAGCTCCACGATTTGCCCATTGATTTTCACTGGGGGCATTTCTGAAATAGCCCATCTGACCTTTCGGCCAAATGGTAGTGAATGGAGGAAACAGAAGCGCTAGACCGCTTTGCCTCCCTCTCATGCAAAAACTCTGTCTGAACAGCCTGCTCTCCTGGTGACATGGTTGTGGGTTAGGTTGCTGATGCAAATACACAATTAGAGGCCCAGCTACATAAATGTACAAGACCAAAATCCCAAAGCCCTGCCAGTAATACCTAGCCTAGAATGGTCATTACCCCTCAATACAAAACTATAGTACCATTGATTTTGGTATTTTTGGGCCTAGTGTTGTACTTTATCCTGAGACCATGTCTACAGGAATCATTAAAAACAAATGTGTTATCCCCTTGGGAGCATAAATCTGCTTTAAAGTTCATGGCAACTTAATTTGCCTGTAATATTGTGAGATATGCTGTGTCCAGAGTTTTGGCCTGAGGGTAGCACAAGCCCCCTATTGTGGATTTTCCACAATAGAAGGGTTTGATCTGCTGGGGAGCATGAATGTGCTCAGTGAATGTCATGGCAATCTGCCAATTAGCTCCTGATATTCCTTGTTTACAAATGAACCTTTTGGCCTGATAGTAGCGCTAAAGGAAATATCAAAGAATTACAAAAGCATCATGATTTATCCTCTGAGGAACATGAACGCCAAATACATGGCAGTGTGGCCAGTGGTGGTCAAGATATTTTCAGAGTTTAAGTGTTAGATGTACAGACTGGACAACAGGCTCAGGAATCCATGTAGGACGATGGTGGATTCACAACAACACAGTTTAGATTGTGAGGTTTAATCTAATCTAAATCTTTTATTTTGTATTTTTCACTAATCTGCCTTTATTGCCACCATGTTAGCATTTATGGACTGTGAAAAGGTGAGAACTAATACTTCTGTGATGCCATCAGGGTTAAGCAGAAACTGTGAGCAATGCTAGTTAACTGTAGCCATTGACGCACCTGCTATGTGGCCTGTGTGGATCTACAAGGTGCAAGTGAAATCACTTTGTCAGACAAAAACACTTTCACCTACTACAACCTGGGTGTGACAAAGGATCCTAGATACACGTTGGTAGAGGGCTCCCTTCTCTGTTGCTCTTCCTGAGGTTTCTCCCATTTTCTTGTGGAGTTTTTACTCTAAATAAAGGGTCTAAGAAAGTAGGTTTGCATGTTTACAGATTGTAAAGCCCTTTTGCAATTTTGGTGTACGTTCTAATCTAATTGACGGCTTGACATTCAACTTGAGCTTGACCATTCATACTATACCATATTTATTTGTTGATCATGGGTTTATACCTGGTCACTGGACTCAGGTTTGCAGCAGTAGTTTCACAACACACAGCGCCTGCCTTTTTAAAAACAAATCATGTGCCAGCTCAATTTACACGCCAACACTTGGTTAAACTAAAGTACATAACAAGTTGTAATTCCATCTCTCCAAAATGATGATTGTTTGGTGGTGGTGGTTGTTTAGTGTGCGTGTGTGTGCGTGAGCAGGGAGACGGGCTTAAAGAGAGGCTGGCTCCTATGCCCATCGCCTGGAAGAGTAGCTCAGGCTCATTATCCTGATGAAATTTGCACAGATGTGTGAGCTGCCGACAGACTCTGCAGTGACACCAACAGCCAGCTCAGGTGATAAAAACCGGAGAGGCACGGGGGCTGAGAAACGACGGCCATTAAGCAAAAGAGAAAGAGGTGAGGGAGGTAGAAGAGGGGTGAAGTGTGTGTGTGTAGTTGGGGGGCTGGGAGTCTTCCTCGTCTCTCGGGATAAAGCATTACATAAAGTAACAATTTCCAAACCACCTTCTTAAAATTCCAAATGAAAATGTGCATACGTGCACCCGGCGTCTCCTCACGAGGCACTAATCTGGCCGTATCCAGATGACGAGCGGACTGCCACTTAACAGGGAGGAGATCCACTTTGATCACATGGCCCCTGGGGCAAACCTATCGCGCTGCCTATTACGCTGCTTCATTTGCATATGTGGGGCTTATGGGTAGGCTGAGATCTAGAGTGAATGTTCTAAACTGCAGCAGGGCTCAATGTTGCTAGAAAGAAATGTCCAGGAGAGACGCAGAAAAAAGACAGAGCGCTGCCAGTAGCCAGAGGTAACAGAAGTCCACTTGTCACTTGATGGTCACAAGTTCAACACCACAGACTCGCTAAGAAAAACCTAAAAATTTAATTCTTTGGCCAGACAACAACACTGAGTTGCCCTGGAGCAAGGCATTTGCAGTTACCCCTAAATATAAATGGCTGAGTGGCCAACATTAAAAGACAGTGGTTGCACTGGGAAGCTGTCAGGTGGAAAATTGTAGAACTGTATAAGAATAAATTAGGGGTTAGTGAGAAAAGTGCATACGTGCTCAGTAAACTTTACCTGGATGAATGAAAGGCTTTTTTAAAAAGAACAAGTGTCTTAGAAGAAACCACGTCTGCTCCTTAAGTTCTACATCAACAACAACAACAACAGGTGAATGGTGCTTGTTTTATCCTCCTGCATACTCAGACTACTCTATGGAAGCTCCACGCAATCCTCTTGATCCTTGTTAGTGAGCCATGGACTGAAAACACCTAGTGAAGTTATTCTGGAGTAAACAAAGAAAAAAAACAAATGCAAACTTCCGCTGTAACAGAAGTATATCGTTTGCGTAAACAACATTAACCAACCACTGAAAAGAAGAGTGGTCTACTTTCCGGGGTCCACTGGGAATTTTACCATATACAAGACCTGCACTTAAAATGAGGAGGATATAGCAACGTACTGCTTTACATCAGTAAAACATTTCCCAATTTGTAACGCTACGTGTTATGCCTTGGCCTATTACTTGAAGAAGGAAATAACTCTCTTGTAGCAGAAGTTAATATAAAGCATGGACTGGTACATCTGAAACTGTCATTCACTATTTAACTATTGCTGCAATTTGACTCTTTCCAAAAAGAAATAAAAAGAAAATGTTGGGTTTTTTCACCATGTTTTGACCTACACCGTGATGAGTACGATAATAAGTTTTGCGACAACGACAAAATCGCATTATCAAATATCATAATTTAAAGAAGGATTGAGATTTGGAAATGAATACAGAATAAACCTACAAAAGTGACTACAATTATGACTGCATATCCTTCCCCTGATAGCCCATCTATCAGAAGAGGGGTTCAAGGATGTCAAAAATCAAAACTGGTGCAAGATGAAGAGGCTGAAATAGATGAATAAAAGGAAAAGAAGGGGGGTGGAGGAAGAGGAGGGTGTCTTTAGTGCACAGAAAATCATTTTCCACACATGGGCATCAATCGGCGCAAATAATTCTTCAAACTTTTTTAAGTCCGACTTTAAATGGCATTACATATGTAGTGAGGCATGAAAAATTAATACGCTGGAGTCGGGGAAATGTCAAGGGTAATGATCTCCGCAGCAGCTTACCTCCTTAGCTTTCTGTTTCAGTCGAGCTTGCTCTGGGTCCTCTTGCCTGGAGCGACTCTGTGGAGTAAAGGGGGGGGGGACACACAGGTTAACAGCTGGTTTAAGGAGCCCACAACCCCCCCTCGCTACTCATCTGTTGCTGCTGCAGCAAAAATAGTGCAAAATGGGAACAGGATACAGAGGTGTCAAGGACATCGTATTTGAATTCAGAGAAGTGCAATGGAGCGCCCCCCGGGGGGCGGTGGCCTTTAAACCCGCTCCAAATCCAGCCCTAAATAAGCCGCTGGAGGGGGATTCTAATCAAAAGAGGTTATTAAAAATTCTGCACGAGCCAGCACACACACCCAGTCACACACACACCCAGTCACACACACACACAGGGCAAAGGATGTTGGTGAGTATCAGTGGCAGTGGCTGTGCGTGTGTCACTGTGAACCAGTGTGGCTATCCGTTGCTGGTGTGTGTGTGTGTGTGTGTGTGTGTGTCCCTGGCGTAACAACACAGCACTTCTATTTTAATCAGCAGCCAAGATCTGGGTGAATGTACTTGTCCCTGGGAATCCTTCACCACACAGCCAAATGTACATGTACGGCTGACCACTGCAGGCAGTACGGGCAGATTATGGTTCTACACACACACACACTCACTGAGTGCTGTTATGTTCTGTATATAATCTGTGTAGTTTCATTTTTGCTAGATTAACCAAAATTAGGTCAGGTCCACGGAAAACCTTTCTTTTATTGTCCATTGTGTAGTTGTAAAACCTCTTTTCCTCCACATTTCAGAATAGGCCTATATGAAGGGAAGGTCATGTGTAAAACAATAAAATGGCCCTTGAATATATTTATTTGTATCTATCTTTTTGGGGTTTACTATATACTCAATTTCTCCTTCCAATATCAAATCAATCATTGTGAGTGTTCTAATCCAGGACCCCTCACTCCTGCCTCAACCCTCTCCCATCCCTTTCTCCCCTTCCCCTCCTCATCTTCACTGCCTTATGGATGGAGAGCTGCTCCTCCTAGCCTTCCTGCTAATTGGCTTTAAATATATCAGGCGGTTCACGTACTGGTCGGTATCTCAACTAAGACTAATGTGTTTGCCCTCCGGTCGACCGGAGCATCCCTCAAGACTTGAGTCATATTTTAAATGGACGGCGGAGGGGAGGGGAGGGCTTGTTGTGAAGGAAGGAGGAGAGAAGACGAGGGTGGAGGGGATTATTTTAGTGGGATTCTTATTCAAGAGGTCAAATTAGCGGGCGCTGGAGCAGGAGAGAGGCAGGCGGGCAGGCAGGGAGGGAGGTAGGTGGGTGGCGGAGGGGCGGACGAGTGGGAGGGGTTGGTACAGATGGACTGTTTACAAAGGGCAGCGGTGCCACTGGCATGCTTTACATCTCCTCTGTCAGCTGCCCTGATTTTCCCACTTACAGGAGAGAACAGAGAGGAGAAGGGGAGAAGAGGACTGTGTAGTAGACGCTGACAAGCTTTGTGCTGCCCTGTGCTTAAATAATAAAGACGGGACTCCATACTCCACTATATTGTTCAACAGTGTATGGTCAATCTGTGATATTCCAGGAGCTATTTTGTGATGTCATGTTGTAATTTCTTTATCTTGACTAGTTTTGTCTACTTCTACTCCTTTAACCCCTGCTGGGTTGTACTTTCATTTAGCTTTGGGTTGTGTGTGGAAAGAGCAAAGTTAACTTGATTATAGTATAATACTATAATATTCTGTCAATATATATTTTGTCAGTGTCCAGTGGGTGAAACTTATATGCCATTATATTTATTCATCAATATTGCTTTTTTCATTTGCTTTACAAAACATCACTGAAAGTAAAAAGATATGAAATATCCTTCAAATAACCAAAAATCACTATCATCAAATTTATGAGAGCAGAAGTGTTGTATGTTGGGAAAAAGTGAAACGAGCCACTTAAGGAATTTGTCTTCTGGCTGCATAACATTATGGAGTTTTGAGGTTTATACAGTGTTGGATATCTGCCTGTATCTAAATTGGTCTAAAATGGAGAGTGCTAATTAAAATGCCGCCTTTAAAAGAACAAATGCCAAAAAAAAAAACCACTTAGGATTTGGACAGTTATCATTGGGAGCATGAAAAATAAACTTTAACACTGAAAACAAAACAAGAAAAGAAAAGAAAAGAAAAGAAGAAAATGTAAGGTTACATAACCGGTACGTGTTTAAGTGTTTTAGGATGGACTTTGACCGCAGTGTTCTGATACAACATAAGTGATAAACATGCTTGTTTCAATACAATAATATAGAATAGTTAAATAGTAGAAAAAAGGCCATGTGGTTGTGAAATATACCATACAATTATTAGGCAAAGATTTTCTTTCCAAACTTCTCCCTGAACTGAAACACCATGGCAACAACGGCCAAAAAGCCATAGACATGGCTCAGAGGTGAAGTCAAACTATGCTCAACGATGCTCATGCAATCCAAATAGCCCAGAGGTAAGCCCTTCCAATAAGAACTTGGCTAAATTTGCAAAAGTTCTTCACTAATCCTGTTAACGAATAGATCTGTTCACAGTGTAAAAAAAAAAAAAAAGATTACACTGTTCAACCATGCAGAACCGGCCACTGACAGAGGATATAAAAGCGTCACTATACATTTTTTTAACAACACACTCTACAGTGTCGTTTTCTTGCTGAGGTAATGTCTTTTTTCACAACCAGGAGTGAGGTTATCTGGTCGCTCCTATAAGAAAAAACAGACAGGTCATGAGGTTTGGTGGCCAGTGTTCATCAGCTAGAGGATTTTCTAATATCCTGCATGGCAGGACTGGAGTGTAATAATGCAATTAAGACGGTGAGGTGTGCCGCAATGAGAATCTTTACTGTGGGACATTGGCTCCATTCAAAATTAATTAAATTAACCTAGCTTTCTGCTAATGTTGCCCCGCGAGGCATTTTCATTTGCAAAAAGATTCTCTCTCTTTTTTTTGGGTCAGTAGTGATCTTTCCAAATTTGAAGACATTTTTTTTACTGATAAACAAATGTCCGTACATGCACAGGGCCGGGATCACAAAGGGACAGGTGACAATGCAAGGAACCTTTTTACTTTCTTGTGACCTTAGTGCAGATATTCCTGTTCAATATGTTTTATTGTGTGCAACAGTAATCTATCAACTGGACAACAATTTAACTTCCATCCATAAATAAAAAGATGATTTAAAAAAATGTAGACTATGCACTCTATAGTGGGAAGGGTCCACACCAACTGTACTTCTTCATAAAGGATTATATCAGTGATATTACAAACCATACAACCTTACATTACTGCTGATTATTTTTGAAAGTTTGTTGTAGTGTATGTTACTGAATCCTATTTGCATCTGATTTCCTTTCTAATGGAAATGTTACAGCATTTGTACAAACTTTTTCACGTACTGTAGCTTTACAAAACAGCTTATCAACACTGTGGGATTCAGCTGAAACACACAGAATCCCCACTACAATTTGTAAGTTTAGTTAATTAATATTAGATACGAAGCTTGCTGTGTTTCATATGAGAGTTTAAACGACTGTCTCGGCAGTAATGTCAGTGTTAGCAGCCACTTACTGTTAAAATGATGGCATTAGATTTATCTTTACTAAATATTTACTATTACAGGTCAATCTTTAAACCTTTACCATTATTCAAGATTCAGTGAGAAGTATTAGGACTGTTTTTAAAATTATGTGAATAACAATTACAATGAAGTGCACACTACGCCGCCAAAGCCAACACAGCTTCTCCCCAAGTTTGTAAGTTTGCCACCTCAAATATGTTGTGTTTTGGAAAAGGAAATCATAATATGTCTTATTACATAAAGTCATAATCTGTGACCACCACCAATTTTATATGTGTTTTTGGAACATTTTTAGTACTAAACGGTTAGTGCTGTTTCTAAAGACCACCTCTACATCAAGCATTGCTGCCAGCATTAAGGCTCTTCATTTCTGTTCACAGTTTAAACAACAGCAACTATCTATGTTCATAGTTACTAATACTGTTTATTCCAAACATATATCTGAGAGGCATAATATCCGTTGTTGCTGTTGGAAAAATGCAATGAATCCTGAGCACGGGGCAATTTTCCTGTTGTTGGCTGATGTTTAGAACAACACATGTAAAAGCTGTATACAGTATATTGATATAGATTGATTGACAACAACAGTCACATACCAGCCTCACTGACACTCTAAGAAATCTGTACTATTTTTTTTAAAAACTGATGCTTTGTTTCACCTGAGCTGTCAATGCTCATGATAGATGGATGTTTTGCAGCTTGTGCATGGGGGTGAGTGTGTGTGTTGGCTGCATGGTGCATGGGGGTTGCATAGTGTACAAGTCCCCACCCCCACCCCCACACCGTCCTCCTCACTGTGTCCAGGGAGGAAGAGCCAGGACAGAGGAGCCCTGGGGCCAGGAGCCTGGGAGGACACAGAGAGGTCACTTCATCCACTGGTGTCACACTCTAATTCATCTGTCAGGGCCTGCGCAGGAGCAACATGCACACACATACACACAGCAGTACACAAAAACACACTGTTGCATGGGGACATAACAACTCTCTGTGACACACAGCCACACATACGCACACACGCAAAGACAGGATGGTGAGGTGACAATAACTTACTTTAGCGGCTTTCAAAAGGATCTCTCTCTCCTGCTCGTCCTTCCTCTGCTTCTCGATTCTCTCCAGCTGCTCGAAGAAGCGAAGCTGAGAGCGAACGTCTGCATTCTGCTCATAGCACTCATCATCCTGACAAGGAAACAGAGAGAAAATCACTGCGACGCCAATGACTCCCGTTCAATGGCTGCTGCTGAGGCTTCGGGCACATATTTCAGTAACTTCAGGGCAGCCCTCAGTCCATGTATACATACTAAATTATCTTAAAACCAAAAATATTATAATAACATCATCCACTGTAAATATATTGCTACAGCAATGATTTCATCCCAAGCACAGAGTATGGTATTAGAATATTTGTCTGACCTCAATGACAAAAAATTGAGAAACTTGAGACTTAAGAGAGACAAAGTTTGGCAAGATAAGTTATGTACTGTCTACCAATCTCAATATTTTATGTCCACTTTTAGTTGCAAAATAGAAATTATTGTCATGCATTAAGGGGGTCTCACAACATTAGTAAATGAACAATAGTGCTGTAACACAGTTGTTCTACTATTAAGTCTGCAACTACTGATTATTTGAAATACATTTTTTTTTATCAGACATCTTGTAAAATGACTTCTTTTGTACGTCCAACACAAAAAGATACTACATTTAAAATGATTCAGAACAGAGCAGCAAATGCTAAAATTACGAAGTTGGAACCAGGATTTTATTTCTAGCCATTTTGCTTGAAATATTTCCCCCCAAAAAATACAGAATTTATTTTGAAATTGTTGTAAATCACTTTTCTCTCGATTGACATATACAGTATATCAATCAACTACTCGTTTCTATTGTTCCACAGTTAAATGTAAATGTCCCTTTATGTTTTGACAATATATGGAAACACTGAAAACTGCCAAAAAAGGAGGCACGACAAAGTTTTTAAGATGTGTGTGATCATGATTCACTGTTCTTGAGCAGATGCAAGGTCTATTTGTATTATAAGTTAGGAGTGATGATAAATAATTATACATATCGTGTCAGACTGATACCGAATTGATAGAACCCTCTGTCCAGGTGTGATTTATTGTATGCACTGTAATTGTGGTGGAAGTGCTCGCTGTATCCTTGCCAACGCACAGATGTCTGTCTACCCAATTAAAAGCAGTATTGTTTAAAAAATACAGCGATATGGCTCCAATAGGAAAAAAAAGACGTAATGGACTACCAAGATTACAATAAAAAGGTAAGGCATGCCCCGCTGATAAGCATAAAAAATACCTTCATCATTAACTTTACACTTTACATTTGGTTAAACCAACTTTAAGACAGCTCATCTGGAACGCCACCGATCTGATCGCAACAACAGACTTGAACACACTAACTTTTTCTATTTACAGACGACGCTGCTCTTTGCGTATGGTGCATCACCTCCCACTTGGGAAATGGAGTGTAAAAACAACTTTTGTAGGCCATCAAAAGTTAATAGGATAATTTCTTATTTCACATGTTTGTATGTGTATGTCTGTGTGTCTCCTATGCAGCTCTGTTCTCCTCTCGCACTTAATTTCTATATCACTTTCTTTTCCATCTGTTGTGGCGGTGTGTGTTTGTGTGTGTGTGTGTGCTGTTTTGTGTGGTGTGTGTGTTGTTGTGTTTCCATGGAGTGTGATGAGGAGAAGCTGGGGGGTGGCAAGGAGCACAAAACACATTCCAGAAAGGGAGGCTGTCGCCAGGAATCCCTCCACCCACCACCCTCTCTCTCTCTCTCTCTCTCTCTGTCATCCAGTCTCCCCCCTCTTTGTTGCAGCGCTGAGCCTGCACTCCCGCCGTAGCTCCTACTGCCGCTGCCGAAGCCCGGCTGCTCTTTAAGGCCGCTTTGTCTTTTGGTCTTTTTCTCTTTTCTTTTTCGCTGATGTCAACAGAGTGGCTTCACAGAGCTTCATGCCTCTCACACACACCTCATTTACAAAACCACAAAAAAGGAAAAGAATGAACGAACAGAAGAAGAAGAAGAAGAAGCGCAAAACAAGATGGGGACAGCTGTAGCGATGCTCTTCCTCCCTCCTCCTCTTCCTCTCTTCTTGGTGTCAGGAAAAACACATTTTCAAAGTTTCCCCCCAGTTCTCCTAACAACGCCAAGATTTAGGCTTGTAGTCGAGGTGGATTTGTGCTTTAATATACACCAATTAAATGTGGTTGTATAGTTTCATTCAAGGGCTACGAGAGATAAAGTCACCAATAACTAGAAAAGAACGCAGGTGTACGCAGACGAGCACTTAGAAGTTCTTTCATATTTCAAGTTTTGGCTGACTGACAGAAAAGTCTGAGCTCTCCTGTTTATCAACTTAAGGGTAAAAAAATATTTCTCATATAACTTCTATGTGTTTATGTGAGTGGTACACTTACATTTTTACACTTGTGAGGTTATGTGCGAGACAGATTAAAGCGCATTTGTGTGCATGTGAAATTGTGTGTCTGTGTGGGGAATGTCAGAGCACACAAGCCTGCCTGCATTCCAGTTTGTGTGTTTGTGCTTGAATGTCCTCATAAAGTTTCTTTCCCAACTCCAGTGTTTTAAGAGTTTTGGCCCAATATTTACAGTATATTTCCCTACATAATGGTCGGCTGCATGGCACCCATTTTTACTATAACCGAGGTTCATGAGGTTCATGAGTTTGACATCATATGGTTTGTTATGTCCCACATCCTAAAATACGCTGTGGCTGAGGTCACAGCAGATTTATCTCCGTACTCTTTTCAATGAGCAAACTGACATCTCAATGTCCAGCTGGTTTGACAGAGGGCTGGAATTTACATAACTTTCTCATTCATGAAATACTGATTGTTTATATTATACATGGCCAAATAAATGGTAAATGGTAAATGGTAAAATGTACTGCAGTTATATAGCACTTTTTGACATTAACAGACAAAGTGCTTTACAATTTGCCTCTCATTTACCCACTCATACTCACACATTGATAGTGGCAGAACCACCATGTGAGGCAATGGCCTGCCCATCAGGAGCTTGCAAGTCTTGCCCAAGGACACAACATGTGTACAGGAGGAGTTAGGGATGTGCAAGGCTATTAATAGGATCTCAATAAAATACTGTATAATGTTCAACTTTATCTTCCCACCTGCTTTCTGCCTCAGCAAATAAGTTCATTTCTGCAGTTAAAATCCAGTCTGAGTGGGTTTTGTACATTTGCGGTGCCTCAACTGCCTCACTTTAGTGACAAGTAAGGAAGTAACGATACACTCAACTCACAATTCATACTGGGTTCACAATATGATTTTCTTTTTTTTTTTTTGTTGAGAAAATGAAGTTGAAGACAAATTATGACTGAAAAAGATTCCTTTATTTTCAACAAAATCTACAAAATATATATTTTCTTTATTTTCATTATCAAATTACATAATTATTTTGTATATCTTCCTTTTCTTTGTAAAAGTGAAACTGACATCTTTGTGCCTTGATACAGCCACTAATGCAAGTGACGTCACATAGTAGGACGTCAAACAAGCAAAATGCCCTCTGGTGTTTAAAAATAGTGTTAGGATTGAATCTTTACATTTGTATCGCGATTTGAATTTTTGCGATATATCTTTACATTCCTAGTGACAAGTTAACATAACAAAGCCGCTGCATCTTACAAAGTCAGCAAACACACGGACATTGCACTCTGCCAATGATTACAGATAAAATATTTGCTTTTGTGTAATTATTTTTTGTACATTAGCTAGTAGGCTTAGCGGCTTGAAAAATGTGGCAAGGAATCTGAAAGTTGGTTCATCTTGAGTGTAGTGAGTTACAATAAAAAACTGATTAGAAATGGATCAAGCTTAAATTAAATGCATTAAAGGACTCCAACAGCGGTCTTATTAGCTCTGGACATGTGTATGCATGTGTGTGTGTTTGAGTTGTGTTTGCGTTCTTCCTACCTTACAGGAGTCCAGTCGGTGCTGTGCGATAGTAGAAACCTTTTCTACCACAGTACGAAGTCGTGACTGTGTGGCGTGCGAGATGAATGTCACTGCCTCCATAGGGACCTCTGTGACTCCAAACTTCTTAGCTGTGAAGAATAACGGCAAACAAAACATGAAACTATTTCAATCAGTGTCTCATTAGCATCAACTCGACAACTCTTTCAACAGGTACTGTTGTCGGTACTTTTGCTTCTCATAATTAAAACCAGATTTCTCATTCACCTCACTGATTCTGTCCCAATTAAAATGTTGATCCTCCACTTTACCATCTGGGACTTTTTATAATATAACCTTTATTCTCACTTTTAATTTACTACAGGGATAAACAGGTTGAGAGCGATTGTTTTATCATCACTTCTCTTGCTTCCAAGATTTGCCATTTTGGGAAAAAGAACAGCTAAGCACGTAGAAGGTAATTGTTTCACTACAGACACACACACAACCAGACAACTCATAAAAACACACCAACAGAAGACAACCCACAACTTTCTTTCAGTACCTCCACTCATACACACACCTACTGTATTCACACACACATTCACACTCAGCAACTGTCTGGATTGTACGTGCAATTAACTCCCAGAAATAGGACTCATCACACAGAAAAGTTAATTTGTTTCACAGTCTTCGCAAATTCCAGACTGGCTTTACAAGCTAAGCTCCTTCAAGTGTGTAAACGACATTGACCATCTCTTTTCGCAGGAGAAGGATAATTTAGTTTCCTTGGAGCAAAACTCATCTGAAGTCATAACAAAGGAGAGGAGGACAGACTTTGGTAGGGTTACTATCTGTTTCCAACTTCCTTTTAAATTATTCCATTACCATAATTTTCTCTCTGGCACCCTTTTAAGTAAACCACACCAATTATTTAAATCAGCTGAACAATACATATACTCCACACCCGCTCAAGCTTTGAAATGGATGGAGGCAGCCCTGTTAGCCTTATAATTACAGCGGCAATACATGTGGCAATGTCACAAGGTCAAAGAAAAACACTAATAGGCTTCTGCTTTCTAAAAAATAAGATCTTTCAGGGACATTAATATTTCAGAGAAAGTTTAAGAGACGTAAGAGCCAGAGAGCCACATTTCTTTGAGCAAAACAAATGCTCTTCAACTTGTACTGATACAAATCAATATTATTCACCCAGAAAAAAGGGGCCTATAACACAGCTAGAAACAGACTAATGAACTGGGCAACTTTAATATTTTTGCTTAATTTCTACACAAAAGCCAGAAAAGATAACAGGAATAACGAAATTAATAATGAAATTTTATGAAAAATTTGAGACTCACATTTGTGAGAATGTTTTGAGTTCTGAGTGAAATGCCTCGAGAACTATTGGATAAATTGTCTTGAAAGGTTTGAAGGATTGAGCTGAGTGGCCACACCTGTATATACTCTGTAAACATGTGTGCTAGACCATGAAGTGTTTTAAAATCAATGCGGAAACTGACAGGCAACCAATGTAAGGACTTTTTTTTGGTAGACCTGAAAGAAGTTCATTACAGTAATCTAGCCTGCTAAAGAAAAAAGCATGCATTAGTTTCTCTGTGTCAATATATTTTTTAGGTGATAAAAAGCAGATTTAGGGACAAACCCCACATGAGCCTCAAAGTTAAGGTCAGGCCACATAAAGCTGTGTGTCATCAGCATAACTATGGAAAGAGATGCCATGTCTCCTGATGACATCATCCAGGGGTAGCATATTTAGATTAAAAATCGGCCCTACAATTGATCCTTGGGGAACACAACAGGTTATTTTGGAGGTTTTGGAAAGAATATTATTGTAAGTTGTGACAACAAATTTCTTCCAGACAGATAAGAAGCAAACCGTCCAATATGATCCCTGAGTCTATTTAAAAGAATTTTTGTGATCAACTCTATCAGAAGCAGCACTAAGACTCTGAAGTACCAAAACTGAAGGTTTATAAGATTTATCCTGATGTCACTGGCTACTTTCACAAGGGCTGTTTCAGGGCTATGATTAGCTCTTAAACCACACTGAAACATTTTCAACTTATTGTTGGAAATAACCATTTATATTTTCTTCTAAAATTTGCTTAAAAATAGAAGATTGGAGATCGGTCTGTAGTTACTTGGTATAGCGGGATTAAGGCTACTTTTCTTTAAACAAGGCTTCACAAGTGCAGTCTTGAATGCTGTGGGGAATGTGCCTTGTTGCACAGACTGATTAAAAATCATGAGGACCTCCTCCGACAATGAATTAAAACATTTTTAAAAAAGGACGTTGGTAGGTCAAGACTGCATGTGGAGGACTTTAGTGTTACGACTTCCCTGAGGTTTTCAGCATCAACTGAGACAAAACTGTACATACGTACATATGTACATGTACATACATTATATATGCTGTAGATGTCTGCTAATCACTTTCAACACAACAGACATCATAAAGAAATCTAATGGAGAGACACAATCTGCATTGAGACCTGCTAACTTGAATATCTATTTAGTATAGAACTGAGTGGTGTCCATAGCAACAAGGGTCCCCCTAAAAAGTAGCTGGGGGTGAACATGGAAAATGTCCTGAATGACCCAGCTACTAAATTATATCTAATATCTGCAACTATGGGATTCTTTCTTTTCTCTGTCCACAAATGCATAATAACGCAAGCCCCTGAGATACCTGAACTCGGGGAAGCTGCTCCCCCTCCCCTAAACTGAGCAATTCACCCTTTCTCAGCGGGAACCCTGATCTTAGCTGAAATCTTTTCCACTGCACAACAGTCTAGTAAAGCCAAAATAAGCACTCCATTCTCAAATAGCAAAGATGGACCAAGTTGTATCCTTGCTACAGTCTGCACCCAGCTTAAACATGCTAGATGTGATGCAAATAATAAGAACACAGCTTTTGTTCAGATTGTACTTTATATACTGTCAATGGATTGTACAGAGAATAAATGACCCGCAAAAATAACCAATGGATACCATACGCTCGCAGCCACTGAACATGGTTATAAGGTTATTCCAGATCTACAAAACACACACAAACCTTATTAACACATTTTACTGTCCTCTTGATGATCAGTGAAGGGGTAAAAAGTCGATTTTGTGTTCTGTGACCTGCAGTAAATTTCCCCATTGTAACAGTTGAATTGGAGGTTTCATAACCAGCCAGAGTCTCTTACATGGGCTGTGACGTAGATGATTCCTCTTCCAGTCCACTTTTTTAAAAAACAACCATTTTCCAATGCAAGGGCCACTGTTCCTGACATCCATCCTTGACAGCTTAACAATATCCACAGAGTTTGTGATTTGTTTCTTTCACTTTTTTATATTCTACATTTACTGTGTTGGGTTACAAGGATTTATACATAAATTGATTTATTTTGAATTTCCAACAGGAACTGCATTCAAGACACGGGACAAAGCAGAAAAAGTGCAGCAAGGGCATTAAAAGGGGGGGAAATGAGAATCAGAAAATAAATTGTTTAGGGACATTAAGTCCTATTGTGTTGAGTAAAGCAGAGACGATGAATATTGCAGTGATACAGGTGTAATCTAATAGTGGATGTAGCATAAAATGCCACAGCATGGTGACAAAAAGACAATTCGATTATTTAGTAGCAGTGTCTGTTCCTTTGACGATTCACTCCCAAGCACGCTCAAGCAGCTAACATTTCCATTATATCTTGGCTTTGTTGTGCTATTTAATGGAGTTAACAAGCTGGACTAGGTTAATAATAATAATAGGTAATAATAAACACACAAATGCTTATTCTAATATATTTTCAGGTCAGAATTTGATCATTTTAAGACATTTTAAATAGATCTAAGAACCTGTGTGTTTCCTGTCGTGTGTCTGTGTGTCTGTGTGTGTCAGTGTCACGTCAGTCTTCTTGTGTCTGTCCACATGTATAAATCGATGTGATGAGCATGTAGGTAGGTAAGGTATCAGTGGACTATCATTACTTTGAGGAGCTTTTCTAGAGAGCTCCAGCTGTGCCTGTGTTCTGGTTCCTGAGATGGTGGGGTGGGGGGGTGGAGTGCTATTTTGCAGCTTCACAAATGAAACTGCCCCCCGCCTCCCATCCCCTCCTCCCCAGCTCAAGGACCAGCCTGAAGAGTTATGAGGGGAGGGAGAGAGGTTTAGGAGAGGAGGGCAGCACAATGTTTGTTTGGAGGGGATAAATAAGAGAGGAGCGGAAACGAGACACAGAGAGACATAAAGGGGAAAATAAAGAAGGGGATAGAAACAGGCAGTCAACGTCCTCTCCTGGAATCAGTGTTCAAAAAAGAAGAAAGGAAACAAAGGGGAAAAGAATCCGGATGTCTTCACTGATTTGACAAAAGTTACAAATAAAAGAACGATACTGGATCTTTTTTGTGGGGGCAACCAGAGGGCAGGAAAGGTCACAGTGAAGTTTTAGCAGGATGTTAATGAGAAGGCAGAGGAGAGTTGCACTTGGTGCTTGTACAGTAGAGAGGAGGAGAGAGGAGCAGCCGAGGCTTTCTGATTGAGTGGAGCTGGCAGGCCAGGGGAGCCTCCCTCGGACTGCTGTCAGCTGAGAGCGTGGAGAGGCCAATCACTGACACAACAAAGCTGCATAAGTGCCACTTCCCCAGCAGGGGGCGCCCTAGCCTCCTGCCCTGTATCATGCTGCGTGCCCCCACCCTGAGGAAAGATTTATATTTTTAAACAACCCCTCTGCCCCAAGGTGACGGGATAACAACCATGCCAAGAGTCCACGTAACGAAACATGACCTGCAGGCCTCCGTGCTACACTAAAGATACTTTAATTGAGGTAAAACAAGATGAGGGCGCTAGACTCCCCGTCACGTGGAATTATGCTGTGTGTTTTTTGATCTGATGCACAGGAGCAAGATGCTAGGCACAGATTTATTTTGAGTAATAACGCTCATTATGCGTTTTCACAGGTTTCACTATGCAGCGAAAGCCTAGAGTATATTTCAAGCTATAAAATTGAATGCCAGTAGCAAAAAGAGGTAATGAAGACACTATCACTCTCATATGATGCTGCAAACAGACCAAGACTACTCCGCCTGTATCGATTAGCACACGCAATACTGTGTGCTATCAGAGTGTCAGGATCCACTAAAACGAGAGAAAGAATAAAAATCTCACTGCCAAGTCTCATTCCTCTAAACTCAGTTCCTTTAGTCCAGAGGACAATCTGACAGCAGCCTTCAAAAGACAAACCCATAAAGTATTTATGTGTGTGCCTGAGGTCCAGTGAGTTCAGACAGCCACTGAAGAATTCATTAAAGGAGGTGAAAGAATTGTTAAGTGTATCAAATTTAAACCGAGGCCAAACAAGAAAAGGATCAGCCTGAACCACTGAAGGAGAGAAAATCAAAACTGTCTTTAGTGATGACACTATAAATACAGCAACAACATGTTCCTAACACAAAAGACAACAGACAGTGATTTCATCACCACTACAGCCTGGATTTTCAGCTTTGGGTTGTTGTTGAGAGCGGAAGGGTGGGGGGCAAATTGATATAACAATAAGATTTTTTCCTACTGCTAAAATAACCACTTGATTTCTGAGAGGCTTCTCTAACTGCTGCTAAGAACATTTAAAAGTTAAATGTTTATGATCTGCAGCACACTGCAAGGCACGCAAGGCATACTGATCTAACCTGTTTCCAATATTCGTCGGTGGAGCAGTCCCGGGTGTAGAAAGGCCTCATCTTTACATGACCGGATCTGCGTTCCCACTAGTTCAGAGTTGGTGGCAAGTATTCTCGCGCTCTCCTCGTTCAGGTTCACCCCGGCCATGGAGGCCACGTCATTGATGTCATCATCATCCCTGCAACATGACAGATGGGAGATTAGTAAAATTCATGCAATGGAAGACTTCTAGTTTAAAGTGCATTAAATCTCAACTAATTGAGCTCTTCTGCAAGACAAAGCACTACTTAAATGCATTAAGTGATTCATTGATATTGATTAGGTAAAGGACCTTTATAGACCTCCAAATAAAAAAAACATACATTGCATTGTGACACATTCGATGTCCTTAATCTGATTAGGATTATGGATTTTTACATTTGAACACATCTAGATTGTGCAACGACACTCAAAAATAGACATACAGGAGAGGGACATGGTAGTTTTTGTAAATAAAAAAAAAATGCACCTGTTCAGGGTGAACTGAAGGTAAAGTTACTAAAGCCAGTGAAAGTCGCACACTGATAAGGACGCCCCGATAGCGCAGGGGAAAGGCCCACTTGGGAAGCCATCTTTTGGGATTGTGTCGCAGCTTTAGCGACTCCTACTGGTTGACCTGTCAATTCTGCTCAATCCAGTATAGAAAAATAATTCCATTTGAGCATAATGGGAAAGCCTTGTGTAGCCTCATGTCCTAACATTATCAAAATATATTCTGAGATCCTGCTTGCATTCATGAATATTTCCTTGGATGACAATATGCATTAGTTTTGTTAGAGTGCTATGCTTTGGTCATAATGGCACAGAATTCCCATTCCAGGGTCTGTTTGTGTCGGCACTCCGCGAAGCAAGGACAACAAGAGTGTTTGGATGAAGTTAAAGCTTGGTAAGGATGCTCCTGAGGATTGGCACGGAGCTGGGATGAATCCTGCTATATACTAATGTCAGCAAACTCTGTATGCACGCCGCTTTGACGCTTTTTCGTTTTGTATTTTCTTGATGTACTGGTCATTTCTCACAGGCCTAATGCTGACACATTATTTACATGTTATTACATATAAGCAGAGGCATAGAAGAGGGTAAACATGCAACATTTGTGTTTGGTTTGTTGCATTTGACAGTCAATGCAGTCCTCACATCCTTTAAAGGCTGTAACTGTCTTTGAGAGTTGTCAGCACGACAAATTCCCCCACAATTATTGTACTTGGCAAGAAATGATTCTGATTCTGGCCTGAATTAGCTGAGCGGTGACGTGTTGTGCTTACAGGACTGGCCCAGAGCAAGCAGAGGATTTTCTGAGTGGCTTTGACGGAGGGAACAAAGAACCACAGAACACACACAGAGTGGCCTCTCACCACTCACTGGCTCACCTCCACAGTCATTTACGTTCATGCCACCAATGTTGGTTGCGACAGAGTCTGTGTGTGTGTGTGTTTTGCTGTGCTTTTGTGTATGGTGTGGGCACACTTCGTCAGCCAACTCCACCCCGCCGAGGCCCTCCTGCTCCTTGATGCGGCCGCAGAGAGCCGATATGAAACTTGACACCACAGCGGGAGGTTGACAAAGACGATTAGAGCAACTCCCTGAACCTCGCACACCTCTACCTTCGCTCATATTTTCCTCCTCTCCTCCAGCACTCGGTCTAATTATGCCTTCACAGAGAGAATCTACACAACAACACAAGCATGGATACGTAGGATTATACCCTGTGCTGCACCTCAGGCTGTGCACCTTTCTTCATCACATCCTCATGGATAACTTAACCTGTCCTAAAAAGAAACGTGCCTGGGGCCATGTTCACTCAGGTAAAGAAGAAACGCTGTTGCTTTTCCACAGCTTCATATGCACCAGTCAGGTAGATGACCTTATCATGTGTGTTACACTGTATCGACAGCAAGCTGTGTAAAGAGGAGGAAACTCTACAACAACTGCCAGTGATGTTTTTATGAAGTCAGTAGTACATCACATGGTCTTCTCCTGGGTTTGAGAGTAGATGACACACGTATCTGTTGAACAAAACTCTCTTTGTCTCTCTCATTTATGTACCATGCAAAGCTAAGCAAGGCACCAAGAGTTCTGAGGTTGGCAGAGGACAACACAGGTTAGATAGGGTATGTGACTTTTACATTAATTCTTCCTGTCATAAATGAACTGGTTGGACGGATGATTTCAGTCAGAATTTACAGAACAAGTATAAATAGTCTTGATGTAAAAAAGACTACACTGAATCTATTGGGTAACATACAAAAAACATCAGCAGTAATATAGGGCAGGGTGCTGTATGTTAAACATCAAGAACTAAAATTATTATTATGAGTATGAGTGTTTCTTTTTCTTGGATGGTCTGCTTTCTGGCTGTTTGGGACCACTGGGGCTCAAATCAAATGATAATGCCAAAGACAGGTCTGACATTAAAAGGAGGGAATGAGATATGAAATGCAAAATATTCCTGACTATACCTCTGCGCTAATAAAGCAGAGATGTAATTAGCTTCCACAGAAGCTAAAGAGCAGCCTCTCAGTTATTGGTGTGGGCTGGCTCAGGGACATGAAGCCGGCGGTCACATGAATACATATGCATGTCGTTTCCATATCAAGCTTGTGTTTCAGAGAGGGCACGCCATAGGTGGTGAGAGGATTGCATTGCCATTTTGAGGTTGTGTGTGTGTGTGTGTGTGTGTGTATAGATAGAAGAGGGGGGTACATCCAGATCTCCTGCACCCCCCTCTCCACCATCACCACCATCACACCAACCCCCACTCCTGTGGATAAAGGTCCCTGTGGCCAGGCAGGGGGCCCTGATTGATCCCTGTGACTAACACCCAGGACATGCAGGCTTGTAGCACCCACACTGAGAGACACAGACCACTGGAGAAGTATTCTCCACAAAGCAGCCCAGGGTTCAGTGGGCAGCTGACGGGATATGTGTTCATGACCCAAATGGATGACAGCACTGGTGGCAGCAGAGGCACAAGAGGGGCCAATAAACCCAGCGACAAGCTAAATGCTGCTAGATGTTGTTAATTCAATGGACCACCCACATTCAAGCTGTAGTTATTCACAAGCATTAAAAAACTTGGCGAGGTGTAATGTGGATGATGTTCTGATGAAGGCGCACTGTATGTCAAAAATCCTTGGTTTAGTCTGTCAACAAAAATATATTAGCATTTCAGACTTTCCTATTTTCCTTTTAAGCGTTTTGGCGTGCCATCATTCATTTCATGGGTTTTTTGGAGCAACTTTATAATGGCACAGCACCCGATCTGAACCTAATCTAATCTTGTGGCTGCTGTGTTTCCAAGTCTCTGCATCAACAAATTTTGGGAGGTCACTTTTAAGTTCTAATTGAGTCACATTTATTTGTAAAGCTTTTTTTTTTTTTTTT
>NW_023339663.1:23753454-23759024 GCF_004916995.1 Morone saxatilis | reverse complement strand
TTTTTTTTTTTTTTTTTAGCAAAACAGGCACATCACAGAGCAATTTATAGAGCAACAAAGGATGTAACCACAAAGACAGAATTAACTCACTTTGCTGGTAAATGATGGAAAAGGGCTGGTGGAATTCACTGGCAACAATATTAGGTGAACACTTCTGTTCCTTATTTTGCATGTATGTCTGCGTGTGTCCTTTCCTGTGCAACTATGAGTGTGTTTGGGTGTTTAGGCGCACTGTTGTGTGTCCACCATGTAGGACAGGGTTGGATTTGAGGGGCCTCGGCTGAGCTCGGAGGTTGGCAGAGGGCTGAGGGCCTCGGCTGGCTTGCCTGTGATTACAGCGGATGTCGAGTGTTTACAGAGAGATGAGGAGGGGAGGAGGGGGGTACAGAGACAGCTGCTTTCACTCTGTACTGTAAACTACACACACACATACACACACACACACACAGGCACTTACACAGAAGGCTGTAGCTGCACTGGAAACCCCACAAGCCCTGCAGTGTGTATGTGTGTGTTTGTGCTACAGCTGGCCCGCTGGGACCAGCGGCTCAGAGTGACAGCCATACACACATCAGTCCCCCGACTACAGCTGAACACTGTGCAGGCTGGATGGGTGAGAGGCTGGTGGATGCGGACTGACCAGGCCAGCCCCACTCAGCTGATTTTCTTTTCTTCCTCACGAGGATATTTGCTCCTCTCTTATCTTAACAGTTTGTTTATTGAGTTTGTACTTTAGTATCATGCCAAAGACACTTTTAAGAATAAATCTGACCTGACTTTGACTATATCGTGCTAACGGCATGTTGTGAGTGCTGAAGATCAAACTCAGTAGCAACTCACAGGGAACAACTTGTAAAGCGAATATAACTGTTTTCTTCCACTGAGGTTTACAGGAAACACAGCGGCCACCTCTGCTCACAGGTCAAGTCATCATGTTCATGTTGCAGGTTTCCGGACGTGGTGTGAAGACACAATGGCATCAGACCGATCGCTTTGCAACACTGCGCTCAGTTCCAACACGTTTATATCCTCAGGTAAAAAAAACGACAACCAACAATAAACAGTGAATGAGGCCGAGAGGTTTCAGACACAAGTAACCAACTGAGGTCCAGCTGAAACCATAAGTAAAGAGTTTAATACTGTTGGCAGTGAATACTAAGAATAGAGATGAAGGTTAAAGAAGTATTTTATAGCAGTTCGAAAGACCCTCAGAGAGAATACTGACTGAGGAACAGTGAAAAAACAAAAAATAAAAGAAATAACGATAATGTCAACCGAGGTCTATCACTCTTTAAACATTAAAATCAGCCTCAGCAACCTTATATTTGACTAAACTTGAAAATGTGAGTCAAGGAGTGTGCTGTGAAAGAAACAAACCTGCATGTAGAGACAAACACATGGACAGAAGCAAGAATGGTGCTAAGGGACCACGCACTGTGTAGCTTGTTTAACATGCAAGTGCAGAGCAGGCAGACTGTCACCTGACCTGGATAAAAGGAAAATATGCTACAAAATGTCAGTGACATGCTTCTTCCGTGATAGTGGTGCTCTGTGTTATTGGGCTTATGCTGAAACTAGTGCGTTTGTGTGTTGAGGGCCACTGTGATCACCGCAGGGGGAAAAAGGTTGTCAGTAACAAGCGAGCCTGACAGCTTAATTACCAACGCAGCTAAAGATTTATTGGTTTATCAATCAGAGCCTCGGGCGCTGCCTTTCCCCTCAGGAGACGGGAGCCATTACCATGAACCCGTTGGCCCATGTGACCCAGACACTCTTCTTACCCTGGCCCGGTCATGCCAGGGCAATCCTACACCCCTGCTCCTGTCAATACACGCATACACACATTTGATACACACACACGGATAAACAGTATTCTCAGATTTTTAGGATATACACATATGTCCATGTGCACCCAAGCAGGGACACAAACAAACACAGAGAGGCATATATGCAAACATGTACACACACACACACTAGTATGTATATGATGCACACACACAAACACAAATACACAAAGAATCACACAAAACATGGACCACAAAGGCCAGCATGTGGGCGATGAACCTTTTATGTTTTGAGACAAAAGCGTAGCTGAAGCAGAGATGAGACCAGAGAGAGAGAGCAAAGCTGCGGGCTAAATACCGTATGTTTGACTTAACCAAAAGGTATTTTCAGAACCGCATCCAGAAATTCCAACCATCTGGACACAATTACCTTATTTCTAAATTAAGATTTAGCTCATTTGTAATCCTGTCGATGGGTTGTGACACTGACACAAAGAGGGCGATCGTGAGGGTGATCTATTGGTTGGCAGTGTGTTGCTATGTGGTGGGCGCAGGGAGAGAAAGGACCACCGATCAACCAGCCTGGCAGCCGAGGCAGGCAGGCGGCCAGGTGGCCAGGCACTCGTAGCCTTAGCTGAGAGTGTAGCCTGTAGTCATACGGAGGCATCTTAGTGAAATGCTGCCCCCATGTGATGGCTGCTAGGAACAACAGGCACTCTACAGCCGGCCTCCTGGCGAGATGTACCTGAAAGAGCCTCCTCCTGGGTCATTGAGCTTGTTTTTCTGATTCCCAGAGATCTGAACAGCCACGGGACTTTTGCCTGCTTGGATGATGGCTCCCTTCCCCATTGTGCCTGTTGAGCAAAGGAGAAAAAAAAAAACACTAAACAAAACAGGAACAGAGTAATGTTATCATTGAAGTGTCCCTTTCTATCTGCGTCAAATATCCTCCTGTCTAACGACTACCTTCAACTGTGTCTGTCATCCTCTCAGGGGTAGATGGAGGGGGGGGGCAGGGGGAGCGGTACTGTCGCTCTCCCCAGGTTGGTGCGGAAAGCGTCGCTCTGTCAATATCACTGCGCTTCACCGGCTCTCCTTACACTCCTAAACCGCATCCTGCTCCGAGACACATTTTCCAGAGAGGCACAAGGACTGCCAGAGTGAATTTAAACTTGATTTTAACAGGCATGTTCCTAGCCAAGAGGCACAGAAAAGTATTTTTAGAACTATCCCCGCATTCCAATTTATGGGCATAAAACAACCTACAGATCTTTTACTGCAGGCAATCTTGGGGAAGGGGGCAGATCAAATTTGTATGCACCTCTGATCGTACACACACACACACACACACACACACACACAAGCAAAAACAGGTACAAACACGTACACACATTACACACACCACCTGAGAGCACACAGCTCTCTTAGGGGAGCGTTACGCCCGGTTGGTGTTGGGGCGATATTTGTGGGCTTCTGTGGGAAGAGTGTTTGTGAATCAGTGTGAGTAAGCAGCAGCGCAAATGTTTGAGAAGGCTTTATAACCAGACGGGAAAAAACACCTGTTCTCTCTGTGGCTCCTGTCTGTTTACACATCTTATAGCCTACTGAGAGAACATTTAGGGTTTCACTAATGGCTATCTTTGTTTAACCGATTTCGCTGGCTCTCCCCTTAACCAGAAGGTCAGGCTGAGTTTGAAAATCTTGAAATATCTGGCCCGAGAATGCAGCCTTACTGGGAGATGAAAAAATCTGAGGCCAGAACCAGAAGAAAAGTGTGTGTCGGAGGACATCATCAGAGACTCTGAAACTCATATTTTCAGAACTCTTTGTTTAATCTTTCATCTTTAACTGAACTTACTTTAATCTTTTTTCACACACATGAACAAAAGAATGCCTGGAATAATAATGTCAGACACTGTACATGTGATTAAAATCAGTAGGTCCAATCCAAAGTGGCTGGGGAATGTCCTTACCTTGTGCTCTGACTGACTGTGTGATCACCATGGGCATCCGGACCTGGCCACTGACAGTGCCTGCTGTCTTCATACCCTGAGGAAGCAAAAAAATCAAGATTATGTACTTCACTGTGGTATTTCAAAGAATGAAACCATTTGTAAGGGAGAAGGGAGACTAAAAAGTCTGAAACTGCGGGTCCGCTGCATCATTTCTCCACTTATACGCCATCCCCAAGAGGAATTGTTTGGGGAGAAATCAACTTTTGGTCCCTTTTCAGACATAGCTGCCAGAAATGATTCAGAGACAAGCTGGCCAAGAGCCACATGAGTTTTGTGTACTGATTACTATTCTACTGTAACATACTAAAAATATCAGCAGTATAGATGCAGAATAAATACAAGCATGATGAATTCTACAATGGCTATCTCCACACAATGTACTGTGACCAATTTAAATGCACAATGTGGATGGATTTCTGTCACTGTATGTGACCTACATTTGCTTGCATTTCCAGATAAGACAAAGGCAATAAGAAGTCAAGACTGCAGTGAAAAAGTAGTTTAGAAGAAGGAGAAGTAGTAGTGGTAGAAGAAGAAGGAGCAGGGGGGGTGGGGGGCTGTGCTGGGCTATTAGAGTCACTTCCTTCCTTGGTAGCAGCCACAGGCCCAGCCTCGGGCTCAGCCATCCATTCCTACCAGTTTGCTTCTTGCTGCATATTTTTTAGGCTTGTTTTCCATTCCCTGACACATGCTATATTACTGTTCAAGCTACTGAAAAAAGACAGAGGCCATTTTTCCCAGAGATCCACTGCAGGGGCCTGCGAGAGTAGGAGGGAAAGGGGGGGGGGAAAATACATTCAGCACAGGCAGAGATAGCTAGCACCTCTGGCCAGCCAGCGACACAGTTAAGAGGGGGAAAAAAAGTCAGGTAGAAAGTTTGTGAATCAGAGGGTGAAAGGGAAGACACTCAAAGTGAACTCACTGCTCCTCTATCATTTCAAATGTATTTGTCTGCTTTTTAAATATCAGTGATTTTAAATGTTAGATATAATTAACATAAAACAAATAATATACTGTATATTTTGAATGAGCACTTGTCCCACACTAATATATCGAATGATTAGTGCTAGTAAAAGGAAAAACAGAATTTAAGACTGGAGGGAGTGCTGCCCAACCTGCAGTTTGTTTGAAGAAATCATACTAATATTTCAAACTGTATGTGTGTCAGGGCCACACGAATTTGACTTATGCAACTTGAGATGCTGTAAAACGTGCTAGCACACATACGGCGCACACACTAGAGCTTAACTTTGGCTAATAATGAGTGGTGGTGTAATTAAAAAAAAACTAAATGAAAAAAATTACATTTTAAAAAGACAATTTTATTAGATTTTCTAACCTAAAAAAACACAGTTGTACTTCACATCTCTTGGAACACAAAAATACATAATTACATTAAATCAACTATATCGAGCTGCTGTATCTCCAGTTACAGTATATTTACCTTTTAAAAATAACATTTTGTAAATCAGTGCATAATTGTCTACCCTTGTGCACTGAGTGAAGTTATAAAAGAAAAACAAAAATAATAAAAAAACTCCACATCTGCACACTTTAAGTTACAATCGCTACCCTTTACATCTATTATTACATTTAAAAATGTTACCCATACTACAGTGGTAAGAGCAGATCTTTTTAGCCTAATTCCACTAGCTGTCTGTTTCAGACTGTTGATGTGCCGGGGGCGATCATTTACTAATGTTTTGTGTGATAGCTTATGTTGGTGTTTTATGCATGTGTGTATGCGTGAAAGAGACAGAGGGAGAGAGGG
>NW_023339663.1:23751949-23753354 GCF_004916995.1 Morone saxatilis | reverse complement strand
ACCCTGGGCCGCTGTAGCAAGGACTCAGCCTCAGTACATGGGTCGCCAGCTCTACCCACTGAGCTAACCTGGCGCCCAATATTCCCTTTTTTAATATTGTGCAACATAATTTGTCACGTGGCCATCCTGGTTGTTGATGCTGTCTAGCGTCTTGTCAGCCAATATGGTGAAGGACGCTTGAATAACAGTGAATCAAGAGTCACTATACAACGCTGCATCTCAACAATACAGTATGTAGGACCCATGACGTGCATTTAATGCAGATTATTAAGTAGAGTGTGTTTTTAACCACTGGATAGGATTAGGGTATAAATCCTGTCTCAGAAAGTACCCTAAGAAAGTGTCCTTGAAGCCCCAAAGCGTAGAACCTGTATGTGAATAAAACATCATATTATTCTGATGGCATACGTTTTTAACCCATTCATTTCCGCGTCCCCAGGCCAAAACTCTAAGAGCCACGAATGCTGTTAGCTGTCAGACTTTCTTACTGATGGTACTATTAAAAGTCAGAAAAGTTTAAAATGTTCACATCACAACCACAACAGCAGCTAGGTTTCCATTGAAAAAAATATATAATTATGATATACATGATGACATTTTTTTAGCAAAAATGCTAAAAATGCTGGTTCTAGCTTCTTAATTGTGAAGATTTTTGCTTTTCTTAGTCATACATAATAGTAAACGGAATATTTTTGGACAAAACAAGACATTTGAAGAAATCTTGTTGGGCATATTTAGCTGTTTCTTGACATTTTATAGACAAAACGATGAATTCTCAATTTATTGAGAAAATAAACGGCAGGTCAATCGATAATGAAAATAAGTTGCAGCTCTACATTAGTGTGTGGGCATTAAAATTACATCTTTTTAATAATCATTGTCAGGAATATATAATATATATATATAACCTTATATACATGAAATACAGCATTTATAGAGCAGAAAATGGTCTTGAATGAAATGGTTTGTCACTGTAAAGTTTCTGTGTCTGATACTTCTAATTGGCTGTCCTAGTCTGGGCAGGAGTAAACAATAATCAACAAGTGCTTGACCACCATCTGCTCTGATCAGTGGCCAGTAGTATGGTTTGGTCATAGTAAGCATCTCCAAAGTGGGAATATGTACAATGTGTGTGTTCTCATTAAAGTCCTTTCTCCTGTGTCTGCTTGTTTTGATAACGACATATTTTCACAGTCCACATCCTACTCTCCTAAAACTTCTCCTTTTTTCTGGTAAACTGAGTGTGATTCCTCACTGAGTCTGTGAGCTGGGTGTGACTCTAACTCACTGTTGGCTGTGTGACTCCCAGCCATGGCACTGTGACACTCCCCAGCCTGATAATTCAGCCTTGTATAAGACCTATCAGCACGCACACACAAACACGCACGCACATACACACACGCAC
>NW_023339663.1:23750507-23751897 GCF_004916995.1 Morone saxatilis | reverse complement strand
ACACACACACACACACCCTGCAGGTCTGCATCCATCACATTCTAGCACTTCTCTGTTGAATGTAGGAATATTGTGGGTAAATATTTGTCACATTTATTGCCTGACCACTATAGCTCTTACCCTCTCCATCCTCAGACGCTGTGCACATTTACACATTTTTAATAACTGCTCTTGTAACATATTTAATTTGCTGTATTGCACTGCAATGATCCAGTTTCCACATACACACATCTATTTAATGCAACTGTAATGTTACTGCACTGGAGTCTGTTCCAGCTGGTCCGCTACATACATACCATGCCAGCTGCATGTCCGATTGTCCCGGCGGGCGGTGCACTGGCACCCGCAGTACTGCTGACGCTGTTAGGGTGGCGTATGTGGACAGCTGGCCCAGCTACGATGGCAGGGGGGTTGCCGCCGGGTGCTGGTTTGACTCCCTGCTGCGGGGGCTGGGTCAGGGACTGCTGACTATTCAGCAAAGACAGCCTCAGGGCCGGGAGGCTCTTCTGTTGACGGGCAAAGAGAGGCCAGAGATTGCAGTCAAAGAGCAAAACAGACATGCATGAGACAATACCATACAAAGCTGCAAAGACAAATACTGCTGTGGTCACTGGCTGATTTAGCATAATGTTATCTCAAAAACATGGTTACAGGCAATACTTTTTTACATCATGTAATGTGGTTTTATACTGATTTGATTTCAGGATGAACCTACAGGTTGTTTAAAATTGTATACGCCATTCATGAAATATGGCTATTAGCCATTTCTCATAACCCACCGACCTGAGGAGCTAATGTTGCTCCATACAGACTATTTCAGGCAGATTTTTGACGTAAGCAACCTAACATTGCATGACAATATGTGTTTGTGGCTGGGTTGGGCGCCTTGATGTGACGCTCATCATGGTTGGCTGAAGAAACCTGCTGGCTACTGGCAGGGACGACTGCGGGGGCCACTGTCACACACAGTCAGAAGTCAGGCCAGAGGGGTGCGTATATGTTGTGTGTGTGTGTGTGTGTGTGTGTGTGTGTATGATTCTACTTTCAGGCCTAGCCATCACTGGCCCTGACGCCAGAACTACTTTAGGGGGGTAAGATTAGGAAAATACACAAGAGGGCCAGCTTGAGGAGCCAGGTTAGGAAATGATTTAAGGGGCAGGTTTAGGAGCAGTTTAGGAAACGATTTTATGTTAGGGGTCAATTTAGAAAGAAGCTAAGGGGCCCAGTCAACTCTCAGTGTAGGACCCAGTAAAGGGGAATACTTAGGTTAATTGTTAGGTAGCCAGTTTAAAGACCAGCTAGAAATCAGGTTTAAGGAAGTGTATGGAAAGACTATTTAAATAACCTTCAGAAGCAGTTTAGGGGTCAGAGTAAGGGATCAGTTCAGGTA
>NW_023339663.1:23745083-23750471 GCF_004916995.1 Morone saxatilis | reverse complement strand
AGCGAGAACCCCACCTTGAGAAAGGGCACCAGGTAAGGCTGCGGAGACGACTTAAGCTCAGTCTGCAGCCGGCTGGTGAACTCCTCCGGTTCAATCTTGGCATCCTGTTAGATAAAGGGTAAAGAAAAAACACCATTTTACAAGAGAAGCAAGACAGTCAGTACACCATGGTGACTTGTACACAACAAGATGTAATCCCATCACCGGAGCTGATGATCAACTCCCATCCTGGCACCTCAGGGTGCAGCTCATTAATGTGTATAACAGTGTATAAGATGAAACTCTATGATAGTGCAAGGAGGGTTTTGGAGCGAGTTTTATGCTGCCATCTACAGGTTTAAAATATTCAATACAACAACACATTAGGGTGTCATCTCTGAATTTTAAACTGTAAAACAAGTTAAGTCACACTTAAAAACTAAACTAAATGAAACTAAAAATAATGACTGAAGAACCAGTGTCACTCCAGTCAGTGGGATGTATAAGAAATCTGGTCTGCTGATAGAACAGAGGAAGCTGTTTGGGAACTGGCAGTTTTTGTAAATATCAAATTAAACACCAAAAAAGGTTGATTCCTAAAATACTCGTTAGTTATTGTTTGTAGAAAAATGTGAGTAAACATGAGCAGGACTGGAGTACTTGACAATGTGCAAAATCTTTTTTAACTCTACAGGCATAATACTTCCATGATGTCCATAAGAAGTGTTTGTTTGTTGGTTTTTGAAGCTCACCAGCAGGTCCTGAACCAGAGCCTTGACGTTCTTGGAAGTCTCGGGGGACGGAGAATTGTGAGACGCCAGCTTGATAAGCGTGGCCAGGAAATTCTTACATTTCTTGACATTCTCTTGCATTTCCTGTTGGAGATAAGAAAACAATTATTTACCTTCTGTGCAACATTAAAAATAAATAAATAAATGGTATCTTAAAACTATAAATTACTTCAGCATCAAACATCTTGTTTCTGAGGTGCTAGTCAACATTTAAAGGAATTTTCTTTGTAATATTGCTACTACTCTAGTAGAATCAAAATTAAATGTAAAAGAAAGGTGTTGGATCAAATCTTAAGCTGAGAAGAAGGGGCCTTGTATTTGCGCAGCATTTCTTTTATTTATACTTAACAAAGACACAAAAGAATTAAATTACTGATAAAGAAGCTGACACACATCAGTCACAAATCAGAGCACAGTGCACACTTAGCATGCTGCCCAGTCATCTTTGTAGCCAAATGAGACATGGCACCTGTCCACTTAAACTGCCAGTGGCAACAAACTGAGGACTCCCTGGCCTGAATACATGGAGATGTGAGAGTCTCTGTGTGTGATTCTATATCTGTGTGAATTATGTGTATGTGAACCTGCATATACGTCTGTATCTGTGAGTCCATGTGGCCCTGAATTCATGGTGGGCTTGTGCCTTTATGTCTGCGTCTGCATGTCCTTGCACTTGTGTGAATGTATGAGTGTGATCGTGTGTGGGCATGTGTGAGACTCTCTGTGCATGGCCAGCTGTGTGTGAGGCGGTGAGGCTGTGGGTCCGGGGCTGAGCTTGTGACACAGCCAGCCTGCTGGCAGCTGTGACAGTGCCTGTGCCCTTGAGGATGGAGTGTGGGCGGTGAAGGGGAGGTGGGGGTGGAGGGACGGACCTGGGACACGACAGGAGCTCCGGGTGCCGCGGCGATGCCCGTCTGTGGAGGCTGCACTGGCTGGGAGGCAGCCTGGGCCGGGGCCTGGGGGGGCACAACCACAGGGGTCTGCTGTGGAGCCGTCACAGCCACGGCCGGTGCCACGGGGCCCTTCTGGAAGAGCAAGGAAGAGACAGAGAGATAAACAGGACGTGACGCCTCGCTCGCAGCAAGGCCACAGAGAACAGGAGGCAGGCGCCACAGCGCTCCTGTCACATCTGGTGTCCTGACTTCGGTGGACATCGCTTAACAGACAAGGAGCAGGAAGGGGAGGTGGTGACAAGCTAGAGGCTGGGAAAGACGGCAGGCCATTAAAGATTTTCTTAATAGTCACCTACCTGACGAGGGAATCCACCGACGCCAAACATTAGCCACTTATTGTGTACTTTCTAATAATGTTTTGCGAGGGGATGAATGACCAGAAAACATCTCACATCCACAAAAACTAATTTTGCTCAACAGATGAGGTGCCGTCAGCAGTCTTTCACTCTAAAGCCCTCATCACCTCTTTGAAATCTCCCAGGGCCTGTTCACACTTGGCAATAAAATACATCACATGCGATGCAATCATAAGTGGACAGTTCTAAATACAGGTGTGAATGTACCCAAAATGCATAGCGGACACATTAGGGTCTGATCACAAAAGCCACATATGGATGGTGGCGAGGCTGCATGTACGCCCACATACGGTATCTGATGTAGTCGTACAGTGTGTAGTGTAATCCAAAATATGTTTCTATCTGCACCAAAGGGCTGCCTAGTTAGTGTGCATATAACGAGAAACCTCCTGAATACAGAGGAAAGGTCAAGTCTGAAGCACAGATCCTCTGCTCTGAAGTGTACAGTATACTGTACGATTTCTGTTTAGCAAAAATCTGTTTTCTGCAAATAAATTCGATAATGAGCAGGGAAATAAACCCTGCACCGCATCTCAACTGGATCGAGATACAACACAGTCTTTGGATAGAAAACACTCAACCTAAGTTCTGTAGAAATAGGAGAGGTTAACTTAAAACATTATCTCTACCAGTGCCAGCATACAGTACAAGATGGTATGATGAGTAGCCAGGGCAGCAATACCCAGCAGCCATGTTTGCTTTTAGTTGGTGGAAATCAATTATTATTCCTATTCTTCTCTGCAAACAACTTGCTTGCAAGATTATGTTTGTTATTATTTGTTATTACTGATCCTGTAGATACATTCTTCATGAAAAGTTTCTTGATGTTTAAGTTATTGTATCTTTAACAAGTGATTACATCCCATAGCAACTTAGTAAATGCTCAGGTTAATTAAAAACCTCAACAATAATGAATTATGATTGCACTTTCATGAGCTTTATGAGTGTCGTTTACGGGTTCCGAGTTGGCACACAAAAGCTTCGCATTCACATGCGGTTTTAAAATCTAATTCAAGACAAACAAACAAAAATTAACCAGCAAAAACGGCGTGTGTGGAAAAAAGGTCTTGTTCAATTTATCCCTGCCCAGATTGTCCAGCCTGGTTGGCAACCCACCGTGTGACCTCCAGTCTACCACTGACACACACCATTTCTTGGCGTCACCAGGGACGCTAAAAGGATGAAAATGTGATGCAGAGGACTGAAAAACAGGCGAGTAAGGAGGGTAATCTCACTGGGCGGAGTGCAGGACAGGAGGAGGAGGAGGAGGAGGAAGAAGAGGAAGAGGAGGAAGTCTGCAGGGCAGGACTGGAAGGAGTGGGAGAGGCAGACGGTACCATCTTAGCTGGGGTCAGAGGACACTGCCTGGTGGTCTGAGAGGTCACAGGAGACTGCAGGAAAGAAATAAAGAACACACAAAGGCAAAGAGGAGAAAAAGACAAACAGGGAAACAAGAGAGCATAAAGATATCAGAGAAAGTGGATAAATTAATACAAAGCACCTTGTAAGAAAAACATAGCAAGAAAAAGGCGAAGGTGAGTCTGTGTCAGTTTCAGAGGTGAAAGAAGGAGTGAAGAGGAAGTGAATGGAGAGCAGTAAAAAGACTGGGACAGCACGAGCGAGACAGAGCAACAGAGGAAGAAAAGAGCAGCAGCGTGCCTTGCAGACAGATGAGGAAAGGTCATGACAGCAGGAAAGAAAAAAGAAGGTGGCAGCATGTTGGTGGTGCTGAAGACCGAAGAGCCTGTTTGGTCAGGTAGCAGTAGGTCCTGGTGTCATACTGCTAGGGCCTCGTGACAGGCAAATATACCATGATGAAATTTACTTATAGAAAGCTAGTGTATGGCTGATTGTACTAACAGGGGGAATTCTGTTTGTTGCTTTCCTGTGAAAGAGTAAATAGCAAGGAACTGGAGAACAAAGGGAAAAAATCCCGTAAATAGTTTGTCTTTTAGCAAAAGTCTATAAGAAACTTTGTGGTTTGGGCAGAGGAAGCAGCAGGAGGTGTCTGATTGGCTGTGTACACAGAATATCACAACTGGCCAACTTTGAAGTGGGCGTAAATATGGATTCACTGACTCCTGAGGCCCTTGGCAACACATTTGTGATAACTGCAGGTGACAAAGTCTTATCATATCAGACAATTAGCTTGTAGAGGCTGAGGAAAGTTGCTGTTTCTTGGAACATAGTAAGAAACTAGCTTATCTAACTGGAATTTGTCTGAATGAAACCTGCAGACGCCATAATAATCGGTATGACTAATGCAAATAATAAATAAATAATAAGAAGAAACCATTTAGAAAAACCCAATTCCACCTCAAAATATGTCCATGTATCTATTCCTGATGCCGTCTCACAATGAGAGAAGGATGTCACAGCAAAGGGAAGTAATAAGATTCATAGTATCAACTCTGTACATTGTAGTTATACTAGTACATTATAAATTCATAGTAATGTATGTAGTTATGAACTGCTGAATGAGTAAATAATTAAATACATACACAATAAATAAAAGATTCAACCATATGAGAGTCATATTGCTACAGTACAGGGAAGAAAGTGAAGCAACCATTTGATGACACAACATTTGCACACAGATAACAACATACTGATGCATACATTCACATTCAGTACAAACAGATCATGTAGGACATATACAAGAGGGGTCAGGTGGGTTATATTCCTCTAACAGTTATGTGTTGTTTGTAATTACTTGGACAGACTCATTTCAGTGTTGTATTGCTGGCATAGTAGAGTTGGAGGTTTAAGGATGCACATTGAACTGTACTGGCAGTGACTTTTACACACATTCCTTCAGAGAGGACCTAGGTAATCAGACATTATTCATTCATTTCATTGTTAATTCATGCACATAGTAATGAGCAGAATGTCTAGTATTAGTTCTAGGTTTGAAATTTGAATTTAGAGTTACCTCAATCTGAGTACCAAGATGTGCATTATAGGTTGATAAATCCTAATACATTGTCAGCACATATACAAAGTATAGTATTTTGTTCCAGTAGTGAACTGGAACAAAATACTCCAGCATGAGATGAGTATTCAAAGTAGGTTACAAATGTGTGGAATAAGGTCAGAGCATACTGTGGGTTTTCTGTCTGAATAAAGACTGCACACACTAATAATAACAAGTTAATAATAGTATTTTTATTAATCTGCGGATGGATGCTGAAATTTGTCATAACTCAGGTTTGTTTATTAGCATATTAAAGGCACAAGAGAAAATGGGATGGCTTGGCAGTGAGTGCCAACTGTCACAAAACCACTGTGATGCCCAGTGGCTCATCTCTC
>NW_023339663.1:23739577-23745023 GCF_004916995.1 Morone saxatilis | reverse complement strand
CACACACACACACACTTCCTGGCTGCTATCCTGTATAGTGGCCAAGACAACCCAAGAGGGCCTCTGCCCCGACCTCTGGCACACAGCCTTCCATTCACAGACAGGCCAAAGCATTCATTCACACACACACACACACTTGACAAGCACCAACACACAGACAGCAGAGAGAACACCAAAACACACACATTTAAGCACATGATAAACTGCACTTGTCTTGCACACAAATGAAAACGCACAAACAGACACACAACCGTGCCAAGGAGGAAAGAGGTAAAGAGTAGAGCGTGGAGGAGAGAAGTAGGATAAGAGAGAGGAGGAGGGATTTTCCCCTTCACTAAAAGTTTTGTAGGATGCAAAAGAATGTTGTACTGCAGAGTTGGGGGAAGTGGGTGTATGAGGGATGAGGGGAGAGGGGATGGGGGTAAAGGGGGGTTGGTAGGAGCCACGGGGTGCATCCAACCGCTAGCTATGCCTCTCTCTTGCTCACTCTTTCCCCCTCTCTCTCTCACACACACACACAGACAGACACACTCCAGAACCAAAGCCTTGTTAGCTTTTTAAAATAATCAGGCAGTTGGATGATGAATGATTTAACAGGTATGGAAGGAAGGAAGCTCAGGATGCCTTCCGTTTCTCCCCTCAGGGTCATGGGAAGAGTGACAGGCCGACAGAGGGGTTGAGCTCTGGGAATAAACACCATTCCCTTTCATTTCCCTGCTTCTGCTTTTCCTGTCGAGATGGCAATGCCGCGGCCCGCTAATTTGTCATCAGTGTGACTGCGAGAGGCGATGACAATCTGCGACTCTCTTTTGAGAGGGGTTCATATCAGGATGGATACAGGTTGGCTGGCGACGAGTACAGAAGCAGGAGGGGGCCGTTGTTGTGTAACTAATGCGGACTTTTGCCTTGGCTAATATTCACACCTGCCATAGGATGTACCAGCATGAAGTTTCTTACACTCCCTAAGTATCAGAGTAACTAAGGGGGGAGTTGTCTTTAATAAGGAAAAGCACTTGCTGTGTGATGGGTATATCAAACACTAGTATGGAATATCCACACGAATCCAGTACACACTGCTATACATTATGTATCTGTTTGGTACTGTAAACTGTTTAATATCCTTTTTGCATTCATGGCTACTGTTTATTAGACTCATAATTAGTAGAATGAAATAGGATGAACACATGTCCTACTGAGTACAAAATGTTAGAGGGATCAGGAAACGGTTTAATTCATGAGTGAAAGCAGAGCCACAGAGGAAAGTCTAGCTGTATTGAAAAAGACAATGAACTGCTGCCCTCTAGTGTCTGTCTTTTGTCCTTGCAGTTAGTGATCCGATGAGCAGGCGCCAAAGCTGTTTGGAGGGCCTCTTTACTCCAGCCTTGAGAGGCCAGAACAAAGAGGCGTTGGAAGAACTTAGTTCTTAACCTTTGAGGTATTGAGCTTTAAGCCCTGAATGAAAAACAGCTTTCTGTCTCAAGTAGTTTGTAAAATAACTGTTTTTGGTCAACCACAATCTGAGCAGACGACTATAGCCAAGAGTTGTTTAAAAGCCACTTGTATTGCATTACTTATTATTGGAAAGCTTGGAGAAACGTTGTCTGCAAACTAGATTTAACGACTCAAAGTACAAGATGGATGGTGTTTTCAACAGTGTGCTGTGTGTCAGACAGTTTAGATGATCATAGGACAGTATTTGAAAGTCTATAGAATATTTTATTACAGCGGCAAATAGCCCCAACAAATGCCAACATTTTACTTCCAGCTCAGTGTAGTGCACTCTAAAACTTAACCAAAACCAATTTCTGTGACTGACAACTTAACATTAGAGCTGAAACGTTTGGTCAATTAATATATTTGTCAACTGACAGAAATTTAATCAGCAGCAATTTTAACATTCGATAAACCAATTTGAATATTTTTCTGTTTTTCTTCATTGGTAAACTAAATATCTGCATGAATAATGACTCAATACTTGGGTTTTGGACTGTTTGTCAGACAAAACCTGAATTCCAATTTGCAATATAGCATATAGGGGATTAAATGCAACGCAATGCAATATATTTAAGAGGAATCAAAGGCATCACAACAAATCAGTTTTACATGCCTTGCAGACAAATGTATTTTTAAGTCAGTTGTATTCTACAAAGGTATTCCCACTGTAACCATGCCAATGTGAACAGACTATGTTCTGAGGTCAGTAAGAAAGACACTAGTCAAGATATGTTAACGTAATCTAATCAGAAGAAATATTGATCCGTGCCATTTCAGCTGTCCTACTTGATATACAGAGACAAACTATCTAGTAATCTCATTATTAAAAGCAATTAGGTTCCAAAGGTGTGGACCCAGCAGCAGGTTCTTACATGAATGATGTTTCCACAGGTGATAATAAGCAAATTCCAATTAATGATTCAGTGGCTCGTTAAATTTTGATGAGAGGACCCCATGGAGTCATTAAGAAGCCTTGAGACATTCATTCACCTATTAACTATCTCAGTTTAATCTATACGTAAAATAATCAAGAATCCTCATTCATTATAATTACACAGTTTTACATATTAATCACACCCCAATTAGAGTCTAGAGCGGAGCTGTTCACTTAATGAGGTGGTGCCCACCCAACATCAACTGTGTGTACCCACACATAATTAGATCAAAGTTTCTCCAATTCACAGACCAGTCCAATCAGTGGGATTAGAGTTGACAAAGGTCCCCAGTTGTGCCCTTAACATTGACAGAAAGTCTGCAGAGCTCCAAGGACTGAAGCATAGAGGAAATGTGCCTGTACATCCAGTCATGCTTGCTCTCATAAGAACAGGACTGAGGTTGATGCCCTCTGCATTGCATACAATAAACATAAAATGAACCTGGAAATGGTGTTTCTCATTCTATAACCAAAAGTTATAGTCCAAAAGTGCAATGTGAAATGAAGTCGTTTCATATGATTGTTCTACTTCACTAATCGCAGTTTAGAAAGCCATTTTCTCCACTGAACTCATCCTAACAATTTGAAGTAAAAGGCAGCCGTTCTGCAGCGACAACTTCAGTTCTGAGGTCAGTGCCAGGAGTATTCCTAATAGCTAATATGCATTTCATTGGTGTAGGACAGGGGTTGGCACTTACTGTATGTTGGGCTGAGTTGATTTGGGGTTGGTTGTAGAAGCAGAGTAGGGATTTCTGGCACAACTTCACCTACTTCCAAGGTGCATGGAGAAGGGAAAAAGTCTCAAGAGGTCAAAACTCCAGAAACACTACACTAGTATATAGAACAACTTGATTGTCAGACCAACAGGTTTCCCTTGTTGATCAGGATCATCTCAAAGCATACCACAAACAGTATGGGTATGAGTCAAAAATAAGTTATAAAAAGGTTTAAAATATAAAATAAAGACCAGTCAATTGTATACAGTGCATACACATGCAGCCAATGGGGCACCAACACACAGATGGGCTGGGCACATGGCAATGAAGCTTCAAGCCAATTACATTCCCAAACTGGAACAGAGGCAACAGGAGAACCCAACAATGAACATGGGTGACACCGACCTGGTCTACAAACAGTTCACACTAAAAGCCTTAGAGCTCAGTTCTGATTTATGGCTGTTCACATTATTTTTTAAATGTGGCCCATATCAGATTCCAATGTGAAGAGGTCACAGCCCTGAAGTGACCTACATGACAAATGTCACATGAATTCTAATATGACTGTTCACACTGAGGTCCCATCTGTATCTGATTTGATCAGATTCCATTTGGTTTGTTCTGTTCACACTGTCAAAAATCTGAGATCTGAGTAACATATGAGCAAAAAACCTGATTTGGGTCACTTGTGCCTTCAGTGTGAATGTACTCACTACTACGCACTCAAGCTTGTAAAGAGGAGATCCTCAGCCAAAATGTACCTATTCGATGTGGCACACTCCAAAAACCATTTACAAAGACACTGTAACAAACTGTAAAAGCTAGGATAAAATATAGCAAAATAAAAACTAAAAATTCAATAAAAAGAGCAATAAGATACTTAGAGAAGCTACAAAAATAAGAGATTTAGAAAATCTCATAAAACACAACTATAAAAACTCATTAATTGAGAAGTCCTCATTCATGCCCCCCAGAAATGCTTCTGTCTTTTTTTCTCTCTCTACTTGGACTGGACTTAACTACGGCTGCACAATATGGTAAAAATAATCATATTGCAATTATTTTGACAGATATTGCGATTGTGATTCACAATTATGTGAGAATGATGATTTTTACATGACAAATGTAATTTTCATTTAAAGAAAATATTAGAATCATGATGATGTGAAATTTTTGGGGGTCTGTACCAAACAAACATGTTTTCTTAAATCTGTAGAACAAGATTTGTAGACCAGGTCATCTCTACAGCACTACAGCACTTCATTATGATGTTGTTGTGTCACACATTTTACCTTTATCAAAACATTACAGCTCTTGCTATTTGCATATTGCACTTGGCCATATTGCAACTGCGATAGTAGTTGATGAAATGTGATATTGTGCCCATCCCACCTATGTGGGTGCACAACTGGCCCATATGTATGTGCATGTATATAATTAGTTGACATTTACATATTTTTAACCTTTTTTTTAATATTTTTTGCCTCATACCCAGATACTGCACAAGTGTTCTTTGTGGTGTAGCGCGTTGGTCTGACAATAAAGTTGTTCTGTACCAGCAAAAGTTTACAGGGGGAGTTGATAAAAACGTCTATATGGTTTGAATTATTTTGGTTGTTTAAAATAAAATAGCTACATTTATAAAACTGGTTTGTAAACTTAAAATATATGTGCCCATATTTGCCAATCCCATACTAGTTGCTGCTAGAAAATAAAATAATCTCACCATCATTTGTGTTTCTGAGACACAAATCTCTTTTTATTAAAAAAAAAAACAGATTAATTTAATATGTTGAAATTAAACTATAACTTTGCTTTATTCCAATAAAAAGGTTTTCTTTTTCATCTGTTATTCATCTGTTCATTGAGTTGAAGTTATTTCAGCACCAGGAGCTGTCCATAGTCCTACAGTATCTGTATAATCATTTTTTTGTTGTCCTGAATGAGAACTCATCTTCAAACCTTAAGTACGGTGTCCCATAAGAGTCAGTTTCCGGGTCCATTCCATACATCGACTGTCCAGGGAAATCCACGTATCTCCAAAATGCCAGCTTTTCCTGAGTTTCAGTTTCAGCTTTCTGACTGCATTTTCTACAACACTAGTTTTTAAATAAGCTATGTAATATATAGGGATGTCTGGATAAAGTTTTTGGCCCCAATCCCAATCAGAGTCCTTTAAAGGTCCAGTGTGTAACATTGATGAGGATTCTACTGGCAGAAATGGAATATAATATTCAGTCCATAGGTGTGTTTTCATTAGTGTATAATGGCCTGAAAATAAGAACTGTTGTGTTTTTGTAAC
>NW_023339663.1:23719610-23739538 GCF_004916995.1 Morone saxatilis | reverse complement strand
TCCTCTTCTATGGAGTTCGCCATGTTGAACGGCCATGTTTCGACAGTAGCCCAGAATGAACAAACCACACTGGCCGTTTTTTGCAAGTTTTGCAGCCAACGTATTTCTCCTTCACACTTGGAAGGCTGAGCTGTATTCAAATGGTAGCAATCTGCAACTTCACCGTTAGTGCCATTGAATCCTACACACTGGTCCTTTAATACGGAGTATAATTTTTCACATTCACACATTCATTTTTACTCCAAGAGGGTAGCGACCAGCTGGCTGCCGTAAAGGGGAGCACTGCCTCAACACTAGCAAGCTGAGGAGGACAAAATACAGCAAAGAACGTATCTGTATAACGACGATAAATGCCCATCCTTCCTAATATGCTCGGATCTGCCCTGATACCAATCCTTAGTGGAATTTGTCTCCAAATTTGGGGACACGTCGTTTTCAATACATAGGACAAGACAATATAATGATTATTTAGCTTCAAGTCACTTTTAACTGCTATGCCGATGATACACAGATCTACGTCCACTGAAAACCCCTGATCCGAAATGACAATGACTGATCCCTGCAGCTAAATCAGATGGAGATTTATGTGTCTGGACCCAACATAAACTCTTGACTGTTTCTAATAGCTAATAATGGTGACATTTGGCACATTTACAGATCTCTGCAGGTTACAGATTTACACATTTTCAGCCAAAACCAAAGTGCAAATTTGCATTTTGACCCTTTAGACATGCCAATTACCAGTGGGGCTGTACAATACATGTTATTAATACATACAGAAATTAAATTACCTTTTTCACAATTGATCCATTCTGACTATTTAGGAGCTGAGGGCAGTAATAGCACAGCACTCAGCAACCAGTATGTATGTTAATACACATATATATATATATAAGAAAGAGGAATGACAATGCAGGTCGGATTCGAACCCATGGCTGCTGCAGCAAGAACTCTACTAGGATAGCTATAGGGCGACCCGCTTTTTAAGGGATATATTTCTGATATCTAACACTCAGTCTTTTGGTGTGGGAGCAAATCCACTCAAATATGGGGCATTCAAACACATACAAACACAGAACAGACCAAAGACCATATCATTACGAGATAGTGCTAGCAACTGTGCTGCCTAAATAGATTATAAATGAAAATGTATTTGACTCCATATAGGGACAAAGCACAAACTGGAGAATGTCATTACTGTCAATTCTACTAGTCTGTTTTTTTTTAATGGGTTGGAGATAAATAAGATAACTCTGCATCTAATTCAGGAAACAGGAAAACTGATGTGTTCTTACCCAAATGAAAATCACCACCTTAAAATTAAATCTCTGCATAGGAATGTTTTACGAATAAAGCCCATTGTGTGTGACGTACAAATCAGATGATCCATTATCTGTTCTGTGATTGGAAACAAAAATAAAAATAAAACCCATTTTGCTGTGTGCCCTGATAAATGCCAAAACCAGGCATACCATGGTACACAGCCAGATATCTCCCGTGTATTTAACCCGTCTCACCTCTCCTCTTCTTGTACTTGTCTAGCTGTGAGGAAACATTACGGTGCAGTAATACTGTGTGCTGTGGTCAAACTAATAAAGGTGTATAGGTGGCAGCTACCATGTAGGCTCTGTAGCTCACCTGTGGAGTTGTTACTCTGAATGATGCTCCTGTTGTCGGGGTGGCAGGTCGTGGAGAGATGTTGTTCTGGGCCTGAGCTTGAGCTTGAGCCTGAGCTTGAGCCAAAGCCTGCTGAGGAACCATCACTAGCTGGCCCAACTCCGTTCGTACCAACACCATCCCTGAAGAATCACAAGGGGAATTCGTTAGAGGAAACACGACAACATCATAATCACTGAAGGGTTTTTAAGGCAGCTACGAGCCAAATGCAGATATATTTTGAATGTTAATGACAGGTTTGGGAATACTACTGGCCCATGCTCAAATAACCAGGTATCATTCTAAGGGAGGTTTGCATCCTAAAATTTAGGCAGGTTAAATAGTGATTAAAAACAAATACTCCGAACAAGCAGCCAGTGTTAATGCAATGTTTAACCTGCAAAGCCACTTCAACACAACTTCAAGACTACAGAAAAGAATGGAAAAAGTTGGCAAATGAGATCAATTGATTCCCACAGTAAATGGCAACAAGCTGAAACTATTAATTAGGTTGTGTGTCTGGTAAAATCGTATAACAGTTCACCTCAAGTTGTCCTAGTCAAACGTTTAACCACTGTTCTGTATCAGTGTATAAGGAATATTAATCTGCAGTTAACCATAGCAACAGTGCTTTGCTTTAAGTGAAGCTCACCATGACTAAAACAGACCGAACCATGTGTTAAACTGGCTCCACACAAAATAATTGTTACCTTCTGTTATAAGTGGCCATGATCTAAATGTGAGGCATCCTAATATGGGGAAAAAAAACAGACTCCCCCTCCTCTGTTATTTCCATATATCAGGACAACCCATCATGTATTATGGTTTATTTCATTGCATGACAACACTGCTTAAAATGCTACTACCCTAAATTAACAATCCAAGAGAAGATCTAGACACCACCCGGATTTTTAAAAAGTGGGAAATCAAGTTTACGTCTGCTAGTTTCTTTGGGCAACCATAAATGTTTACAATGTGAGTTAATTGGATGATTACATAAGGCCTCTGAGACACTTTGAAACACAATCTATCCACTGACAGTGCTCTGCTTGCCCATCTCAGTTGCAAAAAAAAAAACATTTCCCTGTATATCAGCAACTTTACAGCAACCGAAGAGCCACACAAATACAAATTCTACGATTCTTCTGTGTGGAGGGCAACAGGTCTGCATTCATTAAGTTGCCTATTTCAGCCAGCAGTAATATTATTCAACACTGAAAAGTGTAAAAAGGGCCACCATATTTTAAACATAATTCAAGTAATTCTACCGTACTGTTGAATTACATAATCCTATGAGGAAGAATACAAATGTTGGAAACTTTGGGGACAGACATGAGAGTAGCTGCCATTCCCCAAATGCCTGCTTATGGATGTGGCATCTTGTTCACTGTATATAGTGTGTGAATATATTGGTACTCACAAGTCTACATGATTTCCATTGGAAAGAGTTCTGTCTTCTCCTGACGGTAAACTCATATAAACTTTGACAACTAATAATGAACTAACTAATTACTGTTGTGTGATGGTGCTCTTAAGGATGCTTGGTGTATATTTAATACTTTGCACGGCACCCAGCAGTGTGTTTGATTCCCCAGGTAGCCATGCTTAAAGTCACAGTGCAGCTGCTATGAATGACAGCATGTATCGAAGAGGGATATTGTACCTCAGGAACAGGAACAGACAATATACAATATGTACACAGGATAACTCGCAAAGCTTCCCCAACACATTCAGATAAACATGGTAGGAGAACAGGATGTCACACACTCAATCCTCATACTGTAGGCGGTCAAACAAACACTGTATCCTACTGACAACCAAACCCACGGGCCACAGGTAAGGTCATCGTAACCCAGGGTGTAAACAGCACCTTCTGGCCGCTCTCGTCCCCCTCCTGCAAACCTTACCCGGTGGGATGGTAAACCCAGGGGGCAGCTGAATGGTCGTCTGCTGTTGAGGTGGTCTGACAATCAGCTGGGGGGCTACGATCCTTTGAGGTGCTGTAAGTCCAGGACGGGGTTGAGACTGTGCGGAGGTGGCCACAGCAGGTGTTGGAGAGGGGACCGTGGGCCTGACCATGCTAAGAGTGGTAGTCACTGATGTAGTCTGAGCAGTTCCACACGCAGAACTCGTCGCCACCCCTGTAACACAAGCAGCAGCAGTGGCAGAGCTCAAAGGCTGGGTTACTGTTGTGGTTGTTGTAGCCGCTGCTGCTGCTGCTGCTGTTGTTGTTGTTGGTGGTGGTGGTGTGACAACAGAAGGCGCAGGGGGAACAGTGTTTATGACAGAGTTGACACTACCACACTGGCTTGACATTACAATTTTGGACTGACAATCGTCTGTTTTGGACGCTCCAGTGTCTGTGACCGTTTTGCTGTGGTTCCCCTGTGGGGCTGAAGAGGTGATGGGTCCCATACGAGAGCCCTGCTGGACCAAGGCCGACACACTGGTCCCGCTGCCGTTCTGGGCTATGCTCGCGACAATATGACTCGGGAGTCTGTGCAAAGCGATGGTAGGGGTCCCCCGGTCGAGCGCGATAGCCGACTGACCAACCGGGAGGTTAGCGTTGGATAAGGTGAAAGTCGAAGTGTTGATGGAGGATGTCACCGGTCGGGTAGAGTTAGGTGTAGTTGCACTGGTATCCACCGGGCTAACGCTATCAGCCCCCGCTGTGTTGCTGTTCCTCCTCGTCGTTACAGCAGCGCCGTTCAAACTCTTTATCCGAGCCGAAGCGCTCCTCCGCGGTGCGGTTGTGCGTTTTCTCGGCGGGCTGGTTTCCGCCGACGTCTCACCTGATCCCGGGGTAACCTTACACCCCCGGCTGGATGTGGTGCTGATGCTGATGCTGGCTGGCGAAGAAGCCAAAGTTGACACCCCAGATGCAGTCAGTGTTGTGATGGATGCTCCATGTGATTGCGAACCGCTGCTGGTGGCGTTCACACCGGCAGCCGAAGTGGTGGAGGGCTCGCCAAAAGCAGGAGTACAGCCCGGGGAGGGAGAGGTGACAGTCTTGTCCGGGCTACCGTCCTTAGAGTTGATCTCCTGGCGCATCTCAGGTTTATTACGCCGTCCTTGTTGTTGTTGTTCTAGTGTTGTGGTGCCCACTGGAGCTGGTAGCGTTTTTCCTAAGTGATGGTTAGCGGGGGCCACTGAGCTAGCGGCTCCGTTTTCGTCTGTTTTCCCTGCTGGGTTGCTTTGGCCAGCAAGCTGTGACTCCAATGAGCCCACCATGTCGATCACAGCTTTTTCATCCACCTCTGAAAAGAGCATATCTTCCAGGGGGTCGGAGGCGCCCGCCATCTCTGATCACAGATAGCTGTCTTATATTGTTTTTACAGTGCGCCTGCGTGTTACTGGGCATTGTGGGAATGAATCTGACGTCATTACAGGAGGGGGGGGGGTCCTAGTTTTATTCTTCATGATTATTAATAAGTTCAATTTAACGAATTATAATAAAGAAATAGTGTAAGTACAGTGTAGTTACTGTCCGACTATGTACGGCACACTTTTAATGCGGAACACCCAACCGTTTTATGTTTCAAGAACAAACGATGCGGTAACGTTATATAATATATATACATATATAATATATATACATATATATATATATATATAGTAACGTTACATACTAACATAACGTTACGTTATATTAGTATGTAACGTTATGTTTCCTCTCTATATAAAGGTATTCTCCAGTGGAGAGACTCCAACCTGTGTAATATCGCGATAACATAACGTGGCTGAATCTCAAATCTCTGTTAAACATCCTATTATTCACTGATTTAATTTGTCTTCCTTCAAAAATTATTCGTAAAAGCGAACAAAACTGCATGTGCGATCTCGACATTTCACAATTTGACGGTATTTTCGCCAAATCCCCCTTTTTAACCTGCAATAAAAGGGGGTGGCAGTGGGAGGAAGAGGAGGAAGAGGAGGAAGAGGAGGCGACTTTAGAAGAATAGGCACAGCCTTTCTCCCAGCATCCTTAGCGGCGGGCGAAGGAAAATGAAATCGGCCATGTCGTGGTAGAAATCAGTCCAGAGACAGCGAGTGACGGTGTAAGTTACTACTTCGTGTAATGTAGCATTACAACTACAACTACAGCTCTGAAAGAAACACATCGGCCCACTCGTTCGACCCAGAGAGCAGATTCCGTGGCAGTAAGTTTGTTGTTGAAACCAGAAGACAAACATGAGCGGAGGAGGAACGCCGTACATTGGCAGCAAAATTAGCCTAATCTCCAAGGCCGGGATTCGCTATGAAGGAATTCTGTACACCATTGACACTGAAAACTCGACAGTAGCTCTTGCTAAAGGTGAGTTAAGCAACCTTAGTACTTAGAAAAGGCTGTAAACGTGGCTTGGACGAGTGTGCAGCGAATAGAGAACTGAAATGAGCAGTCAGCGCTGTTAGCTTTGTTAGCTGAGTTAGCTTTGTAGCCAACTCGTAGCCAAGTGGCGCTGTAGTTAACACTCTGCGTCCTTTGTTTACACTGTGAAATGTGTGTCCTTCACTGCTCAGTGCCAAGTGCTACCCTGTTTTAAATAAAGTTAATCCACTGTTGATATCAATCAAGTGTTACTAAAGTTTTTGGTAGTTGCGGGTTATAGTTTATTCTTTAAAGGTCACTCTTAGGGTAGTTTGGCGTGGTTATTATTAACGTTACGTTGTATTGTTGGATGTCTTTTTAACATCTGACCACACAGGTCTCCTAACTCTGGCTCATTTACAGTGCTTTTGTTGAATATTTCCTTGAGATGTTTTTGTTTTTAATTTGGATGAAATGCAGTACTTTTTAAAAGGTGTATCACTATTCATAGTATTAAAAAGTACACTGTATCACTGCTGTGGTAGACAGTAAGTGTTGAATGTGGATATATTGCCCAGTGCAAGCATTTACATGGAAGCACAAATCTGTTCAGCCTCAATAAAAAAGACTAATGGTGTGATTAAAGTCGTTGTAAATGTTCCTGTTTTCCAACAGTTCGCTCTTTTGGAACTGAGGACCGGCCCACTGACAGGCCGATCCCACCTCGGGAGGAAGTGTTTGAGTATATCATCTTCAGAGGAAGTGATATAAAAGACCTAACTGTTTGTGAGCCACCCCAAGCCACTAGCAGCCTGCCTCAGGACCCTGCCATAGTTCAGGTAAGTTGATTTGTATGTGTATATATAAAAAAATATTACAGTTTGTCATATATTCTGTTTTTAAGTATTTATTTTTTAAATAAAAGTCCAAGCAAAGCTTTGTTAAGCACATTTTAAGGTCATGTCCTTAGGTTCACTGTCATGGCTAATTGGGGCACTTGAGTTGTAGAGAGCAATCATTTAATGTCGTTAGTGTGCTTTACCTACGGTAAGTCACAATGTCTGCTGTGAGAAAAGGCCATGGCCTTTCCCAAATACAGCTCACTGACAGATTTTCATGACATTTTACTTCTGGTGTATTTAGACACTAGAACTCCAAACCACAATATCTCAATTGAAGACTTTTGTCAAAACTACTACTAGATTGAAACACAATCCAATCACCCCCCGCCCGGCTCTAAAAGACCTCTTACATGGCACACATTTTGACTTGTCACAGCAGGGAAAATGGGTTTAATTAAATGTCTTATATTTGCAGCTTTTGTTAATAGAATTTCAATTTTTTTTAGAGTGCATTAGCTTTTTAATGAACATTTGCAAGTGTGACAGTCAGTAATGTTTCAGAACTGCAACTGCACATTCATATCTTGTGAAAAATGTGTTCATTCCATGTGAATTTGTGTGAAAGAGCTGTTTTTGACACTCAGTGTTGTCATGGTTTTTCAAATGTTTTTCTAGTCATCAATTGGAACCACCAATGCTGCTGCACCACCATCATTCCAGTCGGCTGGGCCCTATGCTCCATTCAGCAGCAGGGCCCCTGCCCCACCTTACAGTCAGTTTGGTGTTACAGCCCATGCAGCTCAACAGTTTGGATCTGCTGGAGCAGGAGGTAAGGATTTGTTCTGTCAGAGTAAGTGTCCAATGGTTCCTGTTCCCACACAGTGATATTTATTTGTGTGACAAAAATAAATGCAACACATTTTTATCTTCGATGATTCACCATTTCAAGTGACGAGGCAGGCACAAGCGATTTTTGTGCTTGAATAAATTAAAGCAGTGCTTGTCGGGAATGTGAGAAACCAATTAAAACCTACGTTATACATAATGTAATTTGTTTAAAAAATTGAATGAATTAAAACATATAGACAATAAATAATATTTATATTGACTGTCTATGCATGATGGAAAAGAATCAAGATGCAATTCATCACAATGAACATTTGTGTATTTAACATGACGTATAGCATTCTGATGCCTGTATGAGTCACATGGGCACAAATATCTATTATAATATTAATTTCACTTATATCTCCTGGCTCCAACTCTGCATTCAAAGTACATTTGAATTTGAAGTAAAACTGGTATAGTAGATTAATATACAGAATTGGTTTTAATATTTACTGCTGTGATCTGCCTAAATCCTTTCTAATGACCACTCAAACAATTGAATAATTTTCCAACAAGCCCTGTAAACAGGGAATCTGTTCCTCAAGGTAATCAGCCTCACCTGATTCTTGCTGATTCAAACGGAGCACAGCTGCATGTCGTCTCATAAATTTCCTGCTGTACACCTGAACCCCATTATGTGCTGGACTGGGATCTGTGGAGACAATCATACACCACATTTTTAATAAACTGTTCAACTGAAGCTTGGACATTTTAAAGTGCTCAAAGGAGGAGGTGTTTATAACGATATGTCAGGGATTTTCTTGCTAAATATATAGACTGAATTTCTGTCGTCGTCAAATTATTACATTGCTTTCCACATCCAATGAGCGGACATTGGCCTTATTAAATGAATAAATATATATATTGTTTCCAGGTATTTTGCCACATTCTCATCATGTTATATGTAATGTTGATATATAATCAAACTCTGATTGCCTCTGTCAGCTGCTGAAAGACAAACTGCGCTTCCTGCTCGGCATTCAAAAAAAAAAAAAATTTTTAATCTCATTCTGCTGTTTATTACAGGGCGCACTAGTCCCCAGCTGGACGTTTTGACAAAAAATCCTGCCCTGGAGCAGGCAGTGCAGGGCCCACCGTCAGCTGCCCCAGCACCACCTGCACCTGTAGGACAGAGGAGTCAGACGGGGGCGGCAGCTCCCAGACCCACTGGCAGCCAGAAGCCCCCAGACCTCCTGGAGCAGAGAAAAGGTAAGGATACCTGCTGGGCTTGTAATGGTTCATTTCAAAAAGATAAAAGTTTTCTGAATCTATAATGTGTCTAAAGTAGTCTGAAAGTTGCATGCTCATGCAGTTAGTCCCGAGGTAGAGCCGTACCACTTTGAGTTAAACTGATGGTAAATGTTGTCTTTTGCTGTTCAGTTCCTGAGGTTCAGAAGGTGTCGCAGCCAGATAACGAACACGGTGCAGTTGAAAACCGGGATCCTAACAAGCATCAAGCTGCTGGTAGGTAGTTTTACACCTTCACTTAGTAAAACCCATTAACACACCTAATTACAGCCACTGAAATGTTTGCTTTTGTTAGTTGTGTCAGCAGTAGAAGTAATATTACCTTGTATGGACTTACAGTTTTACTGTTATATAAAACACTATTAAGTTATTAGTTTTTTTTTTCCCAGTCTGATTGCTCACAAGGCAAATGTCTTGTTTGGGGTGAGAAAAAAAAACACAATTTATATTCACATCTCCCTCAAAGTGATGTTGACTAATCTATCTTTTTAGTATCATATTTTAATTCCATCACCTAAGGTATCTGCAGTGCAATCAAAACATATGTGGACAGTGATGCGTTTTTCACTTTTCTGTTTGTGTGCTCCAACACATTAGATTGAATGTAGTGGAACAGTAACGTTAACCTTCTGACGATCAGCGTTTAAGGGTTTGGAGGTGTAAATGTGCACAACAGGAAAGCCACCGGGTGTCTTCTGATATCTATGGGTTGTATACTGGAGCCAGTCACATACTGCACAACCAAATATTACATTTTAAAATATTGTTTTTGAGTTTATGTTAACTTGTTCAATCACTTTGGCACTTATTGGGGAGGATGGGTTGAAAGGGCTGCTGTCCCTACACTGTTAATTTGAGATGGATGTTAACAAAAAGTTTCATTTTAAATAGAAGGTGCTCTAGTACAAAGCTAATGCCACATTGTGCCAATATTATTGACGGCACAGTGGGCCTAGAGTCACCTGTTGGGACATTGCAGGATTTGACTTTTCCCCTGTTGTTTCTCAGCTGCTGCTCAGTCCAACCGCCGCGGCCGTGGAAGAGGAAACCGCAGCAGAGGCAAAGTGAACGTGCGTAGGGATGGCCCCATGAAGTTCGAAGAAGATTTTGACTTTGAGACTGCCAACGCCCAGTTCCACAAAGATGAGATTGACAAAGAGCTCCAGAACAAGCTCAAACTGAAAGGTACAGCTTCAACACAGTGGAGTCCTAAATAGAAAACAAGCACTGCATTTATTTTTCACCAGTGCTGGACATTTTTCATCAGTTCCATTATGGTGTAATATGCAGATGCACTCATTGACATAGTGTGTATCATCCAAAATGTGTGAGTGAATCATAATTTCAGAGAAGCTCAGTATGACAAGGGCAATTATTGATATTTGTAAAGAGCAACACTGTTTGAATTCTGTTTATCCTATCACCATTTTACCAGTGAAAAAACAGGTTTGCAATCGGAAGCAAATGTAAGGTGGAAGTAAAATGTTTGCATGGTCTTTAAGGTGTTTCATGTTTTTCAAAATGTCTTTCAACATAACCTCAGATGACAAGACTGAAAAGGCGCTGAATGGAGAAGAAGCTGCAGACTCTGAACATCCAGCCACTGAGGGGGCCACTGAGGAGGAGGCTGTGATAAACCCATGTTACTATGACAAGACCAAGTCCTTCTTTGATAACCTGTCCTGTGATGACTTAAGGTACATCAATATGTCCACAGTTTAAACTCTTGTTCGGTTGTAGGACTCTGGAGACAAATGCATTGTTTTGTGTTGCAACTGCTAACATTTAAAGCGGTGTTCACACTTGACTCTGAAAAGTCATCCTGGCTTCAGTAATTTGCTCTTCTGTCTCAGCGGTTGCAAGTTAAACAGTAGATATGACACATTGTGTGCCACTAGGTGTTCTACCTGGACGTGATTGGCTAACAGTGTTTTACCACATGACGAACGGTCCTCCGTAAAGGCTTTATTGAAACAAATCAAGGGGCTCTGTTTTTTATTATGTGAAATATTCTCTCCTCACTATATCACTTTATACAATGAACATAAGCCCTAATGCAATGATTTAAACATGAATTGTGCTCTATTAATACACTGAAAGACTTGTTTTAATCTCTTTCAGTAAATCGGGCGAAAGAGGATTTTCAAGGTAAGTCACATATTTTCTTGCTATATTGAGAGAGGCACCTCAGGTGAATGGGACCAAAACTCAGGATGAAGGTTATGAAGAATAAGCAGACACATACAAAGACACACACTTTGTGTTTTATTTATTTGGTTTATAGTTTTTAAATGTACCTCTAACATTCTATGAAGGCTCCACATGTCGCTGACACTGAGGGGAAGGTTGAACAGATCTGGATTTTTGTTAACTATGAAACTAGACTAGCGACTTGTAATGTTCTACACATAAAGACTGAGAGGGAGACAAAGCAATGTTATTTTCTACATATCATAAATACTTAAATACATTTGTACAGGATGTGTTAAAAAGCTTTTTAAACCTTTAATCCTGATCTGTTTCTGTGTGTGTGTGTGTGTGTCAGGGAGCGAAGGTCGACCTGGGCAGAAGAAAGACGAATGAATTCTGAGACATTCGGGATCCCTCTGAGGCACAATCGAGGAAGAGGGGGTTACCGTGGCCGAGGCTACATGGGGCCCCGTGGAGGCAGAGGGCGACCCCTGAGCAGAGGCTCCTTTGGGCCACCCCGCGGTGCTCCACCTGGATTCAGAGGCGGATTCAGAGGTGGCAGAGGAGGCCGGGATTTCTCTGATTTTGAATACAGGGTAAATCCATCTGCTCTATGAGCTCTGAAGTATAGTATTAGTGTAAGTGCAGTAGGCTCTTTCTTGTAATATGGAGAAAAAGATGGATTGCTGTCCTAAACTTATGTTGTTGTTTATGTTTTTTTTCCAGAAGGACAACAAGGTGGCTGCATAGTACTGCAGCGATGGATCCACAAAGAATTGTAGCCCCTAATCATGAAATGAAAAGAAATTCTTTGGTCTCAACATTTGACAGAAAGAATGAAGACATCCTCTCAGTCACCAGCATCAGGGTCGACTGCTTTACATCAGGGGGTTAGAGTGCAGCTCCCTTTTCTCCACTTTGAGAAACAGGCTTTTTGTTTTTTGCCCCAGTCACCAGATTGATAAGAACATGTGTAAATACATTGCTTTGGAGTAATTCTGTATTTTTGCATCAATCAAGTTCATTTCTTACTGAAGTTGTCTTTGATATTGAAAGCTGTACTCAGAAAGCCCACTGATACTGTGAGTGGATCACAGTTCATGTGATCGATAGCTTTATTTTTTATTTTCTTTCAGTTTTTGATATGATGTATGTTGGCACCAAATTTCACTGCATTGCCTGTTGCATCATATTTTCCTCTGCTCGAACTTACTTAGGTTGGTTGCCATGTGTTCAGTATTTTACCCAGTTTGCAGGAAGTTTTGTTGTGTTTTTTTTTTCCGGACATCCGTAAATTTCTCAATAAAGTAGTGACATCAAAGCCAGCGGAAAGAAACAAAATCTGAATTGTAACAAACGAATGTATATCCTGCTCATCTTCGGCTTACTGCCCCCCAGCAAATTGTGGCTCTCCAGACAGACTTTTAGTTTAGATTTTTAAGAAATGTGTAGTCAGTATTTAGAAATGCATCAGACCTCCCAGATCAGATGAATTGCTTCTGCTTTCCGTTTGTAGGTGAACTTCTGTTGGCCTGTTAATGAAAGCCTAACACAGGCGATCAGTAGGAACCAGTCATATGATTGATATGTGGTGTTTACAGCATTAGCTTTAGAAGTATTTGTTGACTGTAGATAATTTTTTTTGACGGGTCTGTTTTATATAGTTGACTAAACAAAGAGCATTCCCATGATTTGTGTGTGTGTGAAAGAAGAACATCCATTACTCTCAATGCCTTTAGAAGCTCTTAGAAAAGGAAGTCCTGGAGTTGATTCAGTCAAAACCTGCAGTCAGAATGACTTCGAACAAGTTGGATTTGGATTTAAAAATGCTCTGCTATTTTGCCAAAAAAAGAACGTGAGCATTTGGTTGAGCTAAAATAATTGACAGCCCATAAGTATGTTTTCACATTTTAGCGCCTGTTCAATCTACCTTTCTTTGTCCAAAAACATACTGAGCCGTTCGTTAGAGCATGTTCTTTTTTTTGTTATCATACCTTTTGAATTGTCTTAAAGTTGTCATCCGTGTTGTTTTTCTCTACAGTCAGCTGTTTCCACCGCAAAACTAAGCACTTGCAGTGTTGTAAGGATTGTTTACTGAAAATAGGAAAATGTATATGGATTGAATGATGTCTCAAAACGTACGTTCAATACAAATGGCTAAATTTCTGATCGATCAGCCCACTGTTTCGCTTGTTCGCAGCTCCTCTTGTTGCATTGTTGTCAATGTGATTGTTCTCTGGAGTGAATTTTTTTTTTTTACCGACTTGTGAACAAAGGGACAAGAACTGGATGTGGTGCCAGTGTGTTGGAGGGAGGTGGGATATTTTTTTTCTTCTATTTACTCTGATTTGTTAGGACTTTAGGGACTTAACAGTACTTTTGCCTTCAGAGTGTTGAATTTTTTTACAGCTCTCCCTTTAACTTAAAGGTTACGTTTTGACGGAAGTAATGATAGCACTACAAGGTGAAACTAGATCCTTCTCAGTAGCTGTGGTTGTTCAGAACAAAGCAGCCAGCTTGGAAATGTGCTGTTTAACTGGATATTGCACAGATTTCTGGTCACTGCATGATAGCCGTAGGAACCATCACTTTATATGGGCTTTCGCAATAACCAGCGAGATTTGAATTTAAGGAAAATTTGACCAAACATATTACCGAACTATTACAAACTGACATGTTTTCATATGTTTGTTACTCCTTCCAGTCACTGGAATTGTAAACCAGGAATTGTTTTCTTGAGAATATCAGCAAAATGGAGTTTTTAAGTAAAATAAAGAGTTGTACAATATCCACGTCTCCGTTGTTGTTCTTTAAAGTTTTGCAGAAATGCTTTTGAGCATATGAGTCTCCCCTTCAAATAATCCACTTGTTTTTTGTGTGTTAAACGTATTGAAATAATTTGGTGAACATGCAGCGTCCTTCGGCAGGCGAGAAGACATTGCTTTAAATTCTTTAAATTCAACTAAAGGCTACACAACATCCTGCTGGTCCACTTACTGCATAAGCACTTTGTGTTGCCGTTCTCAGAGTAGAATATGACGGTGACGAGCGTGTTTGGGACCATGTATTTCCAATATGTACAGAATCAAAGCGAGTGAAAAGAAACAACCACTGCATCTAATTATTTAAATCAGAAAGATTATTTTTAATTGGGTGGGTGGCACTGTTCCCGTTCCCTACACAGTAATATAATACAGAAAGAAGCAGAGCCATAGTTAAATGTAATATGTATCCAGACAATAAACAAGTGTGGTTGGAAGAGTTATCATCAACTGCATTACAATAAAATACGAAAACCTCCTACTCCTCCTCCTCCTACTGTATGAGAGGGGTCACACCTGGTCCTGGGTCAGTTTGGGCATTTTGGCCTGTGGGTGGCACAAAAGTTCAGTTCATGGAGTGTTAAAAAAGCAAAAGGTTATCCTATTATTTCTAGACTGTACCATGTTGAGTGTAGGATTCATCCTCTGGGGCAATGAACAGAGTAAAGATAATAATCCATATTATGAAAAAGAAATGAATTAGCATTTTCAGCATGTTGACATTCATACTATCTGTCTTTAAATAACAGTCCCCATCTACAATAGAAATATGATTAGAGAGGTAAGACATTCATCTTTTAGTTCAGGGTTGCTAGACTACGGCTCTCCAGCAGATGGCGGTACAACAACAAAGATCCCGCCCACCTCCGACCATCAGTACAACCACGAAGAAGAAGCAGCTGTAAGTGGTTCAATAACTGCGGCTACAGAACAATGTCGATTGTCTTTGTGCCAAAGAAACTACGAGGGAAGGCGAAAATTAACCAAGAAACAATACAGCGGGTAAGACTCCAGTAAATGAAACCTAACGAAGCAGCTGTTAGCAGTTAGCTCATGTTCCCGCACATTAACATGGGGCGTTAGCAGTTAGCCGCTAACTGTTAGCTTCACCATCCATTAATTCACTTTGTTTACAATCAGCGTGACTTTATGCTTGCTGGACAACATTATTCGTTCATCAGTGGAAGCCCTTTTATTATCTACAGTGTGTTCGTGTCGTTGCTTCATGTGTGTGTTTGCTCTGCCGCAGTTACTGGATGAAAACGACCAGTTGGTTAGATGCATCTCTGAATACATGCAGAAAGGACGAGCAGTGGAGTGTGTACAGTAAGTCAGTACAGTCCTCACAGATCTGCTGCTAGTTCCGCCAACTGCATGTGTAATAGAATGTATAATGCATGTGGATAATACAACATTGTACAATAATGTGTGTGTGTGTCTTTCCTACAGATACCAACAGATCCTGCACCGCAACATCGTCTATCTAGCAACCATAGCTGATGCCAGCCCAGACAACATGCCCCCCTCTTCAACTGTAAAGACAAAGCATACAGTGCATGAGTAACTGCTGCAGTAATAAAGAACTAGTGGCTTATACCTAATACTCCATTATTGTTTCTGTTTGCAGGCTACAGCCAATGAAACCGCAGCCTCGACACCAACTGTGAATGGGCATTGAGGGACATTAATGTTTCACTGTAAAATATATTTATAATAACCACTGTTTTCAGCAGTGTTGTCCATTCCAGGATCACTGATGTGTCAATTCAGGTATAATGAATATTTATTGTGTAAAAAGTATTTTGTTCGACTCATTAAAAGTTATATTTTTGATTTGAGTTGTTCATGGTGTCAGTTTTTGAAATGGTTCAGTTCAGTGACATATCAGTGCACAGGATACCTGATTAAATGTAGCAGGAGCTGAGGTCAGTCTGAACGTCTTTAGAAGGAAAGTGAGCGACATTACAGCAGAAAAACTACAAAGATGGCACTTTGAATTGCTAGTCATTTTTATTCATTTTTTGCATTGCTGGTACACTTGGAAAGATTCAGTTGCCAGCTCAAGAGAACAATAAGCAACATAAGCCAAGCAGTCCCCCTTCATATCTTCTACCAGGGCAACATGTTTTTGTTATTTTTTTTTTCTTTTGTAGAAGCCACTAGTAAACCATTTGACACAGCTGAGAAGCTAACAGTTACAGTCCAAGGTCTGTAATGATGTCTTTAAAAAAGGCTGCAACAGTTAGGGAGAGAACACAGACAAAAAGCAACAAACCCTATATCTTGATTGTGCAAAGCACATTAACTATAAAAAGATATATATTTATATGTATATACAGCAAACAATTCTCTGTAAACATGTTAAGTATGTTAGTTTTCTGAAAACATGGTGTCATTTCATAAATACAGGCAACATTGGCATCCGCAAACATCACAAAAAGATAACATTCTGGGCTTTTAAATGCAGCCCATTGCCATAGAAACCGAAGAAACAAGGGCTCGAAAAAACCCTCATCACACAATGTTTTAGTGTTTAGCATGGCATATTTGGTAACCTTTATAGATAGATGGTGTAGTTCAACTCTGTAGGAAAAAAATGTGCTTTTTCACATATTGGGAGGTGGAAAATAATGTTTTATGTATATGCCTACAAGAATACTAACATACAGTAATGGTATAACATGTAAGAAAATACAAAAATAAGATTAATACTGTCAATAATTGTACAAGAAAAATATTGTATTATTAAACAAAAGAAAAGTTAGGTTTATGAGAGTTAGTGTCAATCTGGAGCAACAACCGCCAATTAGAGAGGAGGAAATGAATGCGCTTCTGGGTGTGAAGATGTTCCCTAAAGCTCTCGTCCAATAGGGTGTATAACTTCACTGTTTATCAATAATCTCAGACCGCCTCTTATCTCATCAGCACCATTCATCTTCTGAACAACGCTTTGGTTGGAAATAATATTCTGCAAGTGCTATCAATACCAACATGGCACATTGTTACTGCTATATGTCTTATCTCTGGTCAGTTGTTGAAAAAGTAGTGTATTTCTCTCAAATTACACCTCTGCAGTGACTTACTATATTTATGCTGAGCCTGCTCAAAGCCTCTTAATAAAAAGAACTAAATATTTATATTTCAACTTCAGTATTTTACAAGCTATGAAACAGTAGATGGTAGCTGTATTCTGAGTCATCTTGCGTGAGATTTGGCAGTTACAGCTATGTAGACACAGTATATTTATTATGGGCAAAATGAGAGCATTTCAAGCCCTTGCCCCCTTGTAATCCCCTCTTTTACATACACATACACACACGCACACAAACACAACACACACACACACGCTCAGCTGCAGAAGCAAGTGGGTGACGGCCGTGCACGTCTCCAGCTCTTGTCTGAGGAGACGTCAGCTCAACAGACAGAGAAACGACCACTAGACTAACTGCTGTCAGCATGACACATGCGCCTTTCGTAGTTAAAACATGGCAGTTCAAAAAACTTCAAAATACGTCTCTTTTTTTTTTCAAATGGGGATGTTTGACATGGAAAAATATAGATACAAAAATGTTGAGCCAGTGTGTATACTTAATTTTGCCTCTGACGCTTTGAAATCTTCTAATTCAGTGGGTGTGGACTGTAATGGCTGCAGCTCGGCCCACACAGTGGCTCATCTAACAGAGCAACAGGCCCTCAGTGGCACTTCACTGCGGACTCGTTCCACATTAGACTGTAATCAGTACTGGTGAAGGTAGGAGGGCCTGTGCTCGTGTTTGAGGGGAAAGGATTTAAAGCCCTTGGTCATGGGTTTGTGTTGCTGCTGCTGCTGCTGTTGCTGCTGGGTGAAGGGAAAACCAGAGGAGATGCCGGTGGAGGGGGAGCAGTCGCTGGCAGTGGACCACACAGGAGACTGCAACATCTGCATGGAGTCGCTCCACTGGGAGGAAGGAGGGATGTTCATCTGGTACAAGGAAGAGCTGGGATTGGGCATGGTGTTGGTGTGTGTGTGGGTGGAGTGCTGCCACGGCGCTTTGGGAGGCCAGGTTTTAGTTTTGCTGTCCTGTGGAACATCAGCAAAGTTGAAAAGGTCAATAACCAATCAAAGGTCGTACCAAACCCTTAAAACTAGGATAAAAATTCCTAATTCCAGAACTGACAGAAACCAGGGATGCACAGATTTATCGTATTAATACATATATACATGTGATACCGATAATCACCTTGTTAACTGACACTGGCCTATTAGCAAATCAAGGGTTAATAAATAACAACAAACAAACACTATGGATTATCAGTCAAATTGTTATTTTTAAAACATCTGTACCGGCCCAGGAAGAAGAATCTATTCTGTGCATCCCTAAAAATAAGCATATTCACACAGTTTTAGCACAAGAAGTTTCCAAATTGTCAGCACTACTTAAAAACAGAAGCTCCACGCTCAGCACTCGAAACACTTTACCTGGTTATCATCGCCGATGTGATGGAGTGGTGGTGAGGGCAGAGTGCACACCTCCGGCTCACCACAACTGTGTTTTCTGAAAACAGAGAAATTTACATTGAACCTTACTAGCACTCACATACTGTACAGCAAGAGTATTCCTCACACAGCCACGCTTACACATCGTCCTCTATGCAATAATCATCAACAAGTGTGTAGTAAAAAGGGTGACCACAAAAAAAAGACAAAAATCACTATTTAGTTTTGTTTTTGAGTGTGGAACATCCAATGAATCACATTTTATGATATTATCAGTGCAGTTTGAATGTTGCGTTTCACTCTTAAAGCCGACAAGGCGAGTTTAGGACTTACCTTCTTTGTTTAACCGCAGCTACCAGGTCTGGCCCAGAAAACATGGAGAACAGGCTGTCACCATTGGCTGAAGACGTCTCATCGCTAGAGCTGGCCGAGTCCCCCTGATTGGCTGACCAGCTGTTGTTTACGGCCTCCCTGAAGACACAAACAGGAAGATCGAAGTGTTTGTACCGTTCCCGTTATACTCTCAATAATGTGGTATTCAAGAGATATCACAGGTTCAGATTTATTTCATGATGTCTGAACACCTTGACGACACAAAATGTAAGAAATTGTGTATGAAATTGTAAACATTGACTTCTCCTCTTTTGTGTTTCACTGATTTGTAAAACTAAAAGACATCTAGCCATCTATTAAAAGTGGGATACATTTGGTTTTTTTTTTAGCTTTTTTGTTTACATATAACGGTTGATTCTCTATAAATATATCTACATATATCAAGTTCTAGACGATCTCTTGGTCCTATTTCATGGCTGTATAAAGGTGGTTAAAAAGTGAACTCCTTTTCATTAACTACATTATTGCACGGGCTTTACAAGTGAGATGCCACTGCAGTATAAAGGCTGCTTGTTTACATCTGACTTCTTTCTCAGATTAGTCACTAAGCAGGATGGTGTTGTCTCACACTCGTGCGCTGAATTAAAATGATAACACTCATGATTAACGTGATAAATGTCTCACATATCGATGATAGCTTCCACATTAATAATTTAATGAAAACATTGCTCAACACTGTTGTGCACAACAATGAGACTGAGCTTTGAATAATCCTCCGACAGTTCAGCACTACGCTGCTGCCCAAAACAAAATCCTGAAACACGGCCTCAGGGATTTTATACACGTGCATCTTGTTTTTCATATTTTGAAAATCGGTTTGATTTTTAAAGGCAAGACTGGCACAGACATACTGTACTGCCCACTGCTACATCGCCAGATCTAAGAAATGAAGAGACTGGTAGAAAACTGTCTGCCTTTAAAAAGAGGGACGTGTTATGAAAGTTTGACTAATTAAAGGTTTTAAATGTTTTTCTGTGCAGTTGACCAGAGATGTAGGCGATGTACAGATACATACCCCTCACTGTAGTACTCTGGGTGGGACCAGGTCCTGTGCTGCTCATCAGGCATTGGCCAGTTGCTGCGCGGGTTGCTAGGGCGACGGA
>NW_023339663.1:23702615-23719510 GCF_004916995.1 Morone saxatilis | reverse complement strand
ATTGGCCAGTTGCTGCGCGGGTTGCTAGGGCGACGGATGTGCTGCACCTGCCGTTTCTGCTGCATGGCCTGACTGACGCCGGCAACGTAACGCGCAAACTCGGGGTCAGAGCCAACTGTGCATGGAAAGAGAGGATAAACACAACTATGAGTTTCTGACATCCTCAGCTTTTCTCTTTCGCTCCCTGGAGCTCAGTCCGTTTAGCCAGACTGTCTACCATAGCAGAAAAATCACAATGGGCATAAGTCAACCCAGCACAATAGGCCTCGACTGCAATCAAAAGAGTCTGCTGCACTGTAAAAATAGCAACTGACAGAGGCTAAATTCAGCATAAATTGTCAACTTACAGTGGCAGCTACATGCAGGGGAAAATAGCTGCTCACACTATCTGACCTACATTGATTATGTTACACAGACCAGGCTGCAAAGTTTGCTTGAATGGTTACAACATAGGTTATAAATAGTAATAAATAGTATCAGACTGTTTTATTACACACTGCAGCATGACATGATACCTGCCCAACGACAAGCCAATCTGTCATACAGAATGCAGTAAATAAAGCCTAATAAACATAGGTTGAGTGTAGTCTTGCCTTATTATTTCCTTGGAATTTGCCGTCTTGACACCACTTCGGAGTGCTTTGGCTAAAGACTACAACCAGCAGGGACACCATTTATCCTCACTGCCATTACACTGCTTTACTGTAACGTAATGATGTTGCCCTAAGTGAATGATAATAATCTTTGTACAGTAGTCCATTCATGTTATCACCTGATACCTGCAAACAAACTTTCTTTTATAGGACAATAAAGATTTTAATTTAGATCAGTAACTTTTTATATGTCAGCTGGATACCCACTGCCAGCATCTTAATGGTTTCAACTGGATGATATGGACACTTAGGGTAAGTTAGGACACCCAAACGCTATTGAGTATTAGTCTCCTGGTATAATGAATAACTAACTAATAACTGCATTGTTGGTCATAAAAACATTGCTAAGCTGCTTCTGAAGGCTTTTTTAATAACGCAACGATGTCAGCAAAGCTCCAAGCTTGGCCCTCCCCCTCACACTGCTGACATAACAGTCTGACACTGAGGAGCATGGGAGGTTGAGACCAACACTCCTATTTGGACAGCTCTTCGTGACGAAAGAGATGACAGGCCATACCTTTATAAAAATGGTGCTTGGAACAGTAACAACTATCCTGGAAGATGTACAAGGTCCAATATACAGGATGATGATTTGCAGAGAAAATGAATGGCATGCAGTTTTGTCTGTTAATATCCAATAACACTACCTAGTGAACAATATTTGAATCCCAAGCTCAATCTGATTGAAGACAAGAAAAATGATTAAGCCACAATCAACCACAATTCAGCCATTATCCACTTATCTGGACAAAGGATGACACACTGTATCATCTCATACATAAATGGAGTGTGAATGTGCAGCTTATGTCTTATTTGTCTGTTTGGGGGTGAACTTTTAATGAACCTGCTGCATAACGTCAGTCTCGGCACACCTCATGCATAAAAGTAAGGTGGATCTCACCTGCTGGGTCGAAGGGCAGCGTGTCTCCCAGGACTCCAAACACTCCTTCACTCTGGTCCCTGTTGGGCCAAGTATTGTTGCGTGGCCCCTGCGGCTTCTGACCCAGCATCTCTGACATGACACTGTCCATGTAGGTGCTAACCAGGCCCAGACTGTACAGATCTGAGCTCAGATCCGGCAGTCCAGGAGACCCCCACTGCCCTATTGGACCCAGGGGTGACAGCCCTGCTGGCGGGCCTTGCGGTGGAGGCTGTTGCCCAGAGGTGCCGAGCCACTTGCTTGCCACTCTTTGCTGTGGCAGGACCTGGGGTGGGGTCTGCTGAGGAGGAAGCTGGGGAGGAGGTGGCTGCTGCTGACTGATAGGCTGCAGGAGGTGCTGGTAGTACTGCAGGGCCTGTGGGGAGGGCTGTTGTGGTGGAGGAGGGGGCTGCTGTTGTTGGGGCTGTAGTTGTTGTGGAGGAGGTGGCTGTGTTTGTGGCTGAGGCTGCTGCTTCTGCACCGCCTGGGGCTGGGGTTGGGACAGGGTCTGAGCTTGGGGCTGCAGGGCATTGTGAGAGATAGACTGAGAAGTTGGCGGAGGTCCACTTGGGGGCTTCAGCTCAGCGGGGTTTGCAGAAGCCACAGAGTTCCTCCTCTTGACCAGGGGCGATGCCTGCTGGGATTTTCCCATGTTGAATCCTGAGAGAAAGTCGATGACATCCTGCATCTCTTGGTCCGTCGGCAGGTTCATCCCCTGGTCCTCGGACACTGAGCCGTTGGCCAGCTGGCTTTGCTGGGTAGAGTCGGGGGTGCAGGACAAGCTGCTCATCTGCAGGATGCTCTGTAGCCTCCCATCACTGTGGCCCAGGCTCTTGGCCTTATCCTCAGAGCTACTGGTTGTTAGCATGGTGCGAGACGGGGTGTTAGGGATGGAGTAACTGCCCCCACTATTAGAGCTGGATGAGACCTTCTTGGTAAACTTTGAAGTCAGCTTGGATATTGTTTTGGGCAATCCACTGGAGGTCTTGGAACTGGTGCCTGGAGGCAGGTCTGCCTGACCGCCATAGTCTGGGCTCTCCCGCTGCAGCTGTATCTGAATGGTGGGCAAGGCTTGCTCTCTTTTGAAGGGAAGAGAATAACAATTATTTAAATATTTTGGATTAAAAGTACTTATTACAGTTATCTGAATATACTCAACTAAGGGTTCTTTCACGGTTGTAGTTCGGGGGAATAAAATTATTAAATAATATTTATTATTTAACATTCACTTACTTTCTCTCCTTCCACCTGTTGATGTCAAACACTGCTGTGTACAGCACATCTACCAGACCAAGTGTCTTCTCAGGGTCCAAGCTCCGCTGGAGCAAGGACATAGTGGCTGGGTCCTCCTTCAGACACCTGAACATGACGGGACAGGACATCAACTACAAATCCAACACAATTATTTGCACACAAAAGCCCAGGTGCATTTGCTAAAGAGGTGAATACATGACATTTGATATTCAGAAACAAGAAATTGCTAATATGTACTATATATACAGGCAGTAACCAGACTCCCATTCATCTTCATTGTGTTGTGAAAGCCAGATTATGAGTTTTATATCCCCCTTTAGGGAAGCCTGTTAGTGTACACTGAAAGCAAGAATCAACAATTCATTTTGTTCTCTAATGTCTCTTCTCTCTTATCTGACTGTGTATATGTAACTTGCCCATTTAAGCTATTGCATTTACATTCTGTTTTGTGCATAAAACCACAGAATCAAATATTGGTGCATGTAACTGTAACTGGGTAATAATCCAAGTTACCTTCATATGTTTCATATTTCTCATCAAGACTTGGTGTGTTTAGTAAGTTAAACTTGACCTGTGAGTATTTCTAACCATATAAAAAAGGTTTCACAGTTGCTTACCATGTAGAGGGAACCTGGACCACCACCTTGGAACCCTCAAGAGTGATCTGGGGAGCATAGGCCTCCTTGTTCTCAATCTGAGCTGTATCAACAACCACCTGTTGGGACACAGAAACACACCTACATAAGCATCTCCTCAAAAAATCTTAAAATAAATAGCCATTTATTCCATTATTATGAATTCTGCTTGTGCAAGCAATGCACAAAAGTTTAGAGCATACTGTCTGTGGAACTGGACAACGCAACAAAAATGACAGTCTTGAAACAAAACAGACTGGTTTTACAGCCTTTTACAGACATAGCCAGAAGTCAAAAGCCTTTCATTGGTGTCTGGCATTAATTTCCCACCAAGCAGAGAGAGGCAGTTCAAGGTGAGGAAGCTGAAAGCATTCAATCAGCCAGTGACAACAAACAGGCTAGCCTTCCTGCTAGTCAAATTTATTTGCCAGTTCTTTGAAAGTGGCCTTGGCTCCTTGAGACCCACGCAGCTGGGTCACAAAGAGGGAGAGAAAGTGGGAGGAGTCCATTTCCTGTATTGCAGGAAGTTACCCTATTGTTATTTTAAAAAAACAGGTGTATCCTCGGAAACCCCTGGCTGCCCATGTGAGAAAGCCACACACGCACACGCACACGCACGCACACACATGCACACACACGCAGTCTGTCAGCCATGTTGAAACACATACGATAAGGTCACTGGGGGCAGGAAGGAGGAGGAACGGCAGCAAAGAGACGAGGTCAATGTCTTTGCTGAGCTCCGAAAGCCATGACTAGAAGGCAAAAGGGAGTCGCTGGTGCATAATGTTTCCAGGAACAACAACAGAACAGATGTGGTGATTCTTACTGTTAGTGTAGAAGGAACAAAATGGGGAGGGAAAAGACTGTGGTGGGGGTTACGGTGAGTGTATGATGAGTGTATGTATATGTAAGTGTTTTAAAAAGTGTGGGGAAGATACTATGTGTGAGTGTATTGTGTCCATGCATGCTACTGCGTAATCTTGAGTGGACATAGGCTCAGATAAGGAGTTAATGCAAATCACCCATCCATCATCCAGGGATTGTTTTACAGTGTTGGCAGGGCTGGATGGGAATACTCCTTCAGCTTGACACACACAACAGGGCAGACCACACAGACGAAATAAACATCGGAGCATAAACACACTGGTGTTACTCTGAGGAGAGTCCTGCTGCTGACCCTCCCTCCCTGTGACTCTGCTTTTCAACAGGAGGAGTGTGTGTGGGGTGGGTGTGGGGTGGGGGTGGGGGGGTCTGTTTGCAGACCCACCCAGGCAAGCCCATCCTTCAACCAGATGCTGCAGGAATGTTTCTTCTCTTTTGTGTCTCTCTGGTGTTTGTTTACACCTCTCGGCTGCCTCAAAGCAAGCGGACAGATCTCCTCATCTCCATTACAAATCTGACAAACAATGGGATGCAAGTCGCCAAACCCACGGACGCACAAAAGGAGCGGATTCGGTAACTTAAGCAGAAATGTCAGTGAAGTACAACAGGCCTGTTCACGTTAGCTTGCCAGCTTCTCTGCTTTGTAGTATCTAACTACACTGTGGTGATGGACGTTAACAAGAGCAAAGTATTGAATGAGGATCCAATAGAGAACTTTCTACACAACTGTTTATCATAGCATATCTTGCTCAAACAAGATTGAAAAATGTGCAAAGGAAAATCCAGAGCATGTCTGTAATAGAGAAAAACATCCTTTTACGTCCTTTTTCACTTTTATCTTTTAACAAATACTTGAACTGTGGCTTATGTCACGTTATGCTCACTCACAAGTTGTTTAGAGCCCAAAAATGTAAGCTGGAATTCAAAAACATATTTAAAACATCCCAGTATATCCATCTCTTTGATAAATACAGTCTTACTGTAGCCTTGTACCCTGGTCTTTAACATCTCTACTCACCAGACCAGCCTGGGCAAACAGCAGCTGGACGGCCGTCTTGCAGGCTCCTCTCCAACTGGATGGGCAGACTTGGTTGAGGACCTCAGTGACGGGAGAGTCGTCCCTGGGGGTCACTCCGTTCTGGCCCAGTGCCTCCTTAATGAGCTGCAACATCGTGTGCTGAGGAGACAAAACACAGTGGGCAGTCAACAAAGCAGTCCGCCTTCACGGTCTGCTAATGTTACACTACAGACCAGAGATTTCACTTGTTCACACATCTGCTGAGGTTATCACTCATTCCTTTTTTGGTAACTGACAGGGTAACGTTTTTGCGAACTAGGTTGGTAACTAATAGAAATAGTATGAAGCTGACCAGTTGAGTCGGGGACCATACCGTTTTCAGCTTGAGGTTTTCAGCCGCTGACTCGTTGAAGGACACTCCTTTGAGGAAATGTGAGCCAATCTGCACAGGGATGGTGGGCAGCTCGCATTGGATGGGCTGGGAGGTGGTCTGCATCCTGCCTGCCTGCTGGGCCTCTGCTTCACTGCAGCAGCCCTGCGAGCGCACACACACACACACACACACACACAAGCATGTAAACATATGCACATTAGTGCACACATGATGGAGACATGCAGCTATGAAAGAATAATTGCTGATCTGTTAAAAAAACAAAACAAACAGTAAACATTTTGCATGTGTAGATTTAAAGAATCATTAAATCTTTGGTTGTATTTTCCAGTTACACAATTGAAGATTATGCCTCCCTACATATCCTTCTATTAATCTTCTTAGACTTCTTGAGAGTGAACCCACCTGTAAGGCTGCCTCCACAGCTTTGGGGTTAAGAAAAAAGCCGGCCTTCAGTGCGTACTCACTATGGCCTAGGCTTTCAAGTGCTGCTTTGTAGGCCTGGAGATAGATAGAAAACATCACCGGCTATCAGTCCAACATTGATTCATCACCAACAACAGTTACACTTCACTGGTACAGTAATTTCATTAATGACATCATCAAGTTCCTGTTTATTAAAATCAAAATGGCTGTACTTTTACCAAGAAGTGATACTTTTCCCATAAATCCCATAGGTGGATTTCATTCTTAAAATACAGGAAATCTACAAGTCACTGGGATAACAGTACGTGATGTGGTCTTTGGGGTGATACTGTACCTGTAAAGCATTGTCAATCTTCATGTTGAGCTCCTTCAGCTGATGCTCAGGGATGTTTGTGTTGTTGGAGCAGAAGAGTTGCTGAACCTGGATGCCTGCCAGGCAGCCGTCCCGGCCCCTCTCTCTCAGCCTTGCCATGGCCTGAGGGCACAGCAGAGTACTGGGTCAAAGTGACAGCAGGGACATCTACACTACTACAGCACAATCTCACACATAAATGCAAGAAATACTTGAGAATCAGTGGATTGTACTGCAAATGTGATAGCTTATAAGGATGCATAGAACAAAATGTGTTTTAAAAAGGATAGGAGGTTTAATTTCTTTGCAATATAACTGATGAAATAAAAGTTTTGAAAAAACTGATGTTAAGCACTGGGAAATACATCTTTTTAAAGCATGTCTGTAGCTTATGACAAAAAGAGTCCTGGCAGCCTCCCTCTGCCTAAAAGGCCCCCCAGCACATTCTACCGGGGTCTATGGAGGCCTAGTCCCCTCCAGGGCTAACACTCTGCATGCCAGGGCTTAACAGACCAATCAACCCACCATTCTCCCCTCTGCTTCACTTTATACAACAAAGCTCAAATGGGCCAGTGGGACTGATTAGCCTGCGGATTAGTTTGGTCCTCTTACAAAACTGCCTCCTTTACATGGGCTGGGGGTTACAGAGGTACAGAACGTAACACTGCAGGTCTGAAGACAAAGTGCAGCCCAAAAAAGAGGAAATAGGAAATTGAGGCTGGAAATCATAAACGGCTGGCATTTCTCAGGAATGTGTAACAAGTCAGCTTTTCACCTCACACAGATAAACCACATATGTCCAAGGCCCAGACCAGGAAGAGTCCTGGGGCGCCCTGTAGCTGCATACCTGAGCTGCACCTTTCCATGAGCGGGAGGCTTCCTCCAGCTCTGTGAGAGGCCCGAGATCAGAGCTTTGGGAGCGGGCATTAGCGCAACGCTCTTGGGCCTGGGCAAGAGCCTCTGCCAGGCAGGATTGAGCCACAGGCTGCACCTTCTGCAAAGCCTGGGACAGAAACTGGAAATGGACCTGCATCACCGTGAGGAAGCACCGACCCAGCACCTAGAAAGACATGACAGAGATTACTGTAAAAGCATACCTCATTATCGTTCTTAACATGCTGGAGTAGCTGAGTCAGAATGTCTGACACACCAAACAATATGGATGCCTGCAGGCCAGGAAACTAACATGTATATCCACATGCCTTAGTGACTGGATAACACTCTGAATAACTGACTTCTTGTAATACTTAACTAACAAAACAACCTTTTGTTAGTGTTTTCTTTTTTACAACATGAGAACATAGAACAAAAGACTTTATTGCACTATATGGGTTAAGCAGGGAATTTCCTTGGAATGAGGTGCAGTATATTATTTATATTTTTTACAGAGTACAACATCTTTCAAAATAAAGGGAAGATTTTTGCTAACTAAACATGTGCATGTGTTTGCATCTGTGATAAATTGTGTGCTGTAAACAGATAAACATCTGAGAATGAGAACAATGTGTGCAGCAAGCAAAAGACAGACAGAGAACATATTGGACAGAATAAGTAATGTATGTGTGTGCTGTCGTGTGTGTGTTTGTGTTTGTGTTGTGTGTGTTGTGTGTGTGTGTGTTGTGTTTGTGTGTGTGGTGTGTCGTGTGTGTGTGTCGTGAAGAGAGAGGTCAGAGCTGGAAAGTAAGTCTGTTTATACTTAGAGACTGAAAATTGCAGCCAGACAACATTTGATGCTATAGATCTATCTAGTCCTGTAGAGAAATGTACAACATTGGTAATCATAGTTGAAACAGTTGTCTGTAGGCAAAACAGTTCGCATGCCAGAGGAACAGGGTAACTACTTGAAAAACACCATCCTTACCAAGACATGTGGTTCAGAAGTGTTCAAAATGTTTTCTTATCACTGTCTGTCAATTTATTCAATGTTTATCATATATTTTTTACCAATTTATTTTATATTATATATATTTTTATATATATATATATATATATCATATTTTAAGTGTGTAACATTTTGGAGGATCATATTTACAGAAATGGAATTTGAAATGCATAACTATGTTTTCATTAGTGTTTAATCACCTGAAAAGAAGAATCCTTATGTTTTTGTTAGCTTAGAACAAGCCTTTTCTATTTATGAGGCCAGTAGCCCAGAACAGATAGATAGAACACTAGATAGGGCTGTTTGTGGTTGTTTTCATGGCTAGTTTCTTCATTGCACAAGCACAGTAAAGCATGGGAACCTGCAACTATACCACTAGTTGCCACTAAATCTTACACACTGGTCTTTTAACAGTAGTTCTGTGTCTCTACTTTATTATAATTAGAAGTAATTTGCTCAAGTCAAGTAGTAATTTTAAATTTTTCTAATTTGAAAATGTTCTGATCTTATCAAGGAAAATGTGAACACTGACATATAAGAATATATTCAATTGCAATTATTAGAACACTGCTAAAATATTGATTGTTCCACACCTACTGAGATAAATGTCCAGGTGTGTTTTTTGTTTGGTGAGAGAAGAGCCCAGGCTTAGAGGTTGTTTGTTGTCCAGTTAGCAAAATAAGAGAAATAGGACACCACAGGGTCCACCGTGGTCACAGGGTTTTCTTTTTCAGGTAACTGCTGAAAATATCTCAAAGGGGGAAGCTGAGTTGTAAAGACAGAAATATGTTGCTGCTTTCTGATGCAGACAGGAACAACAGGACCCAGCTACACACACACACCAAAAGTAAACTGTGTAAATAACTAAAAGGCATGAAACCTCCACTTGTTGGAAGTTTCACTGTTTTTATAACAACGAAACAGGATGTGATGGCAAATCCATCACCTTCTTTGGAGTGTTCAAGTCATGACTTTCTGGTGGCTTTACCATTTTCATCTCTTTAATTTTGTCATCCCATGTATCCACTATTTTTTTCTCTATATATTTGCTAAAACAAAGTACTAGTGAGGACTGCAGGCAGTGCGACAGGAGAAGTCAGAGGGTCAACAAAGTCACCTTGAATATCTGTAGCAAATGACAAATCCAAGTATTTGTCAAAATATTTCACTCTGAGCCACAAATCTCAACCTAGTGGAAGACACGAGTGTGTGTAAAAAATAAAATAGCAATCCTTTGAATACTTTTAACAGAGATATTTCAGTATGGACAAAAATGGTGGACGCTTGACACTGCTATCACCAGAGCTGTGCTGCTACTAGCATGGCTAACAAAGAAAAGAAAAATAAATTTGCTGTAAAATGCATATCCTTAAACTCAGAACTATGTATAAAATAGGACAGATATACCGCCTACCGCCTACTCCGAGCTTACTCTGGGAGGCTTGATAAACACAGGCCCAGATCCAGTGTGCACAAGAGGAGAAATTCCTACGCCTGCTGTTGACGCTGAGCAACTCATCAAAGCTCAATCAATCAACGGAGATTTAGTGTGTATGCAAAGTCGACAAATAATAAATAACAGAAGACACAAATAGCTTGGTAATGAAGCTACATGTGTAGATACAAGCCAAATAATTCAAACTAATATCACCTGCAGTGTGTCCTAATGAAGTGCACAAAATTGCATAAACACAGGCTGACAATGAGATCAAATGCAACTCAAAGTGTTACCAAGTTGTCTGCAATAACCAAGTGAGGGGGAAAAAAATGAGGCCATGGCTACAGCTCGAGATAATGGATAACACATGTGATTGGCTGTGCAGTATCCCACACAGTCATGGAAAATATGAGAAATAAGAGAGCAGCAGAGCCAAGCCGACGTTGGGCCCCTCTCAAGCCCAAACAAGGCCAATCATGAATCAATCAACATTTTTACTTCCATTTTCTGAGAACACCTGCACTTTAAGTGCACCGAATCTACGAGAGCGGTGTTTCTGAGATATAGACCTCTTCTAGGGAACGGGAGTGTGAGGTTGTTATAATAACCAGATGGTCATGTCCTGTCTGATCTGCGAATAAAAAGAAACAGCGCACAGTATAATATCAGGGGTAAATCACTGTCTTTAGCTGGCTCACATCCTCTTGTTTTTCATTTATTTTTCTGGGTCTTGCCTTGTACACAATTATTCCAGGAAAACAGGAAGGTCACAGTTGTCTTGAACTGGTCACTTAGTCATTTGTACTCGACAAACTGAAACTGATTTACTGAGGCACACCAATTATGATCGCATCAGCTGAGTAAGCAAAAAAATTTAATTCTTTAGACTAAAATTGGTGCTCTTCTTTAAAAAGATCATAATGATCGGGTTATTTTTGTTTTCATTTTTGCTTAATGTTATCCTGACTGCCACACAATTGTTCATGAGGTTAGTCAGCAGCAGAGCGGTAGAAGCCTCATAAGTTTAAATCAAATCCAACCCCATTAACTATGTGCAATGTTTAGCTTAGTTGTTGTTCGGTGTCTAAACTGTGTTCAAACTTCAAAATTCCTCTCTAATTGTGTCTCTTTCTACAATAAACAAGTCAAAACAGCCAACGAACATAGCTCTTACAATAAATACACCATATGTCTCGCTGCAACTAGATGAAACTCTCATATGATATGACCACATTTCATGAACAAACCAGCAACTGTATAAAAAGAAGACAGCAAGAGTGTTTTTAACAGCTGAAGACAAAGGGGTTGTTTTTCCAGTCCGTTTCCAGTGTGCACTGAGGTTGGCTGAGAGAGCTTATGCAGTCATCTGACGGGGGCAGCCATGAAGGTCTCTCTGGTCGTGGGGACCTCTCTGTCTGCCTCTGGTCTTCGCTCTGTGGTTTAAACTCATAAGCTCTGCAAACGGCCTCTAAACAAACCGTGACATTTTCATGCATATTTGGCAGCAGAGTCACTCTGAGCAGCCAGGGAGCCGGGCGCTGATTTAGAGAAAAAGAGGTTTGTTTAGCGGACTCCACTGACCTGAACTTTTGGGGGCTCTTGGTAAAAAAAAGGGGGCGAAAGAAAGAAAGAGAAGAAGGAGAAGTGAGCTAGGGAACGCAGGGGGAAAAGTTTCACATTCCACAACTCCCCAAACACAGAAATGCATTTGGTTCGTTCTGAAGACCTCATAATACATCCAGCTGCCAAACAGCATTCCTCGACTCATGCAGACAAAGGAAAATCCCTTTTACAGTCACAAATACATACAAGAGGCTAAATTAGTCGCAATTATCACAAGCTAGGTCTACACAAGTTGAATTTGTGACTACAAAGAACGGTCTTCTGACATTTTACACTTTTTAATGTTGATACATTCATTTTCTACATGCATGGATTTCTGTGCCAAGGACTTATTTTGTGGCTCTCTAATTCAGTAAACCCTGCCATACAAAAGTAAAACAGAAAAAATATCTTATTGCTTCTACTGTCACCATGGTCTGTACTATGAATACAAACACATTTTGGGATTACAAGAAACCACTTATTGTGCCATTTAACCTCACTATTTTTGGTTCACATGTACCTGGCACATCATACTTCACTCTACCAACATAATATTATTGTGTACATGAAGTACTTTCTCAGAGTTTAATACAACTAACACTCAAATAAGGCCATTGTAAAGTAAAGTATTAACGTGTTTCCTTCTCTGCTTTAACAAATGTACCCTTTATGCCCGGGGCCAGACAGCAAGTGTGACTGCCAAGCCATGCGGTCTAAACTTTCACAGACTTGGGCTTCCTCTAATATTCATCTGTGCATATCCAAGACCACAGAGAGTCAGATTTACTGACTGCGGTGCAAAAGTGTTTCCTGTTTTGGGCTCAGCCACATCCACTGAGGTCCTGCAGCCCCTCCAGTGTCTCGGCCGCAGCCATGTACCCAGTCGCTGCTACATGCTAAAGGATTATGGAAACACTAATGACCCCCATTATTTTCGCCTCATATTGTAGTGTTTCACCTATACAGAGCCACCTGTGGCACACAGCTACGGGTTGGTCACAGGTGCCACAGAATCCGATATAAAAGGGGATTTTTTGTCTAAATTCTCAATTCTGCACTAAGTAGTGAACAGACTGACAGGTAAAATAGAGAAATGTCAGTGTAGTAAAGAGGGATTCGCCAAGGAACCTGTAGGTAAAACAGCGGAGTCTGAATGCAAGAAAGCAAACAAACTTGAGGTGAGATGGTGGTTAATATTTTAGGCCAAAGGACGTTAAAATGTGTAACTGGCCTTGGTTAAGCCAATATTTACATGTATATTGTAAAATATCTTTACCCATTTCCTATAAATATTTATGGTTTGTATATTCCTCTGTAGTATTTTATATACTGACCATGGCAAGAGGAGTGTCAGACTGGAACTGTTTTATAATATATCAGTAATAATATTAATAATAATTTAATAAGCAGAGGAGAAGGGGTAGGATATTTGTTAAGTGTATATCACTTGCTTCCTACTCCCTTCTGACATGTATGATTCAATTTAATTTGTTATGGAGAAATTAACAACTGAGCTGTTGCATATATCAGGTTTGACCTGTTCTCGTTTTTCTTTTCTTTTTTCTCTCATTGTATATTTCTCTCATTTCACTTTTGTTGTGATCTTATTTTTAGTGTTTTGTTGGCTTTTACATTTTACAAAATTCTCAATCAATCAATAATCTTAACATCTTGCACTATCCACTTCCATATACAACAATTCCAATTTGATTTTGGCTTTTTGAATTGTATTTCTTTGTAAGTATACTTATTAACTTCCCAGTACACCTGATATCAAGCCTGAATATGATTATATTTATTTGCTGCCAAAAGACAACAGTTAAGGATGCGGCAGGGAGTTCCACAAGCTCACAATTGTGTATTCAATGGAGGATAAATAAGCAGATGCAGTAATGATAAGGAAGGATGGGGTTTAGGCCGGGGGCTGTTTGGGTGTGACGCACAGCTGAAAATACAGCTACTCGATGCTGATGGCACCACATGATAGGCTGTCTATTAGGGCAGCACAATGGAATTACTCCGATAAATACTTCATTTTAGAATCACTATGTCCAGATCTTTTGCAGGTGCCCATTTCGAATTTCAAATGAACCTGTGTCTGAGGTCTGACAGTATAACCTGGCTTCATGAACCTCCTGACCTGGGGTTAAAGTGGGTCTGACACCACATCCTAGATTTCAAAGACAAGGAAAGGGGTGAGCAGAGGTTTCTATGACAACTATAGGATTATACACCGTTATTATTGCTAGTTACTTCTAGTTCTCTCAGCCATAAGGTCTGCTCCTCTCAACACAGTGCAGATGTAGACCCCTTTCTTGTGTGAACAGCAACAACCACAAATTAACCATTCTGGAATCAATGGTCAGACACAGGTGTGTGTGAATCCCTCTGTGACTTTTAGGAAAAGCTAAAACTTCTGTGATCAATCAGATCCGACAAAAGACAAATGGAGAAAAACAACAGTGCAAACGAGAGAGAGAGACATACAAAAGCAATTTGAGACAGAGAGGGAAAATGATTGCCACATCACAGCTGAGCCCTTTGGTTATTTAGTGCATCGGTCTCCAAATCCTCTATTAAACTCACATGAAAAACACCCCAGCTACGATGTTTCACATTTTACACATCAGCAAATTCAGTGCTGTGGAAAGATGGTGTGGTATTCAGAGTGACAAAAATGACTTTTCTTCTCACATCCTCAGTGTTTTTCACACCTCACCTTCAGATCCTGACACCAGCTTAACACTGGGCGTGAGAAGCCTATTTGAGCCAGGAAACACTGATTCATGGAGCTAGCCTTCTGACAGAGGGCAGCTAAGCATCTTAGCACTACTGCTAGAAGAAGAGTCATGAGTAAATGAATATGATAGAGTATGTGGTGTTCAACTATAGCGCCTTAGGTTGTGAGTGTAACAAATTTTTTCCAGGAAAGCAAACAGTGGACTTGAATGTTTTTTGTTTGGTGGCAGACATGAGACGGGGTCACTTTACTTAAGTCAACACAATGTGACATACAAACAACTTCAACAGCTGGTTGTAGTGAGATGGTGTGCGATTCCTTGTGAACACCTACCTCAACATCCTGCAGGCTGAAGTCATTCTGGTCTTTGAAGTTGGCGGCCCCGGCGCTCAGCTCCATCAGCATCTTGGCGATCTCAGGCTTTATTGCTGCAGTCAGCCTGCTGGCCGCCTCCATGACGTGTTCCTGCACGTCCTTCAGTTGCATAGCTGCTTTGGAATAGTGAGAGTTCCTGAACACACTGCTGAACAGGTCTGTGAGGAAGGCGCTGGCCCGGCAGAACACGTTGAGGGCATCCAAATATTTGGAGATGCCTTGCTGGATGTCTGCAACCGCGGTAGTGGCGCCAGAAGGAGGTGGGTGGCAGTTGCCAGGCATGCCCACCCCGGTGCCCATGGGCGAAGAGGCCGAGCAAGAGGAGGCCAGGGAGGCGCTCAGGGTCCGGCTCAGCTCAGGCATCTGGTACTGCTGGTGCTGTTGCACTTTCTGCTTGGACCCGCCGAGCAAAAAGCGACGCTTGTAGTCCATTTTACTTTCCTGCGCACTACAACAATACATAAGTGGTGCGACAGCACCGGAAGCTGCGGTTTTTAGTTCGTTTTTGCCCCGCAAAGTGCTCTTGTCCTTTTTACAAAAACAATAAACCCAACTGTCCTGAAACTGTTCAAGTTACGTAAAAAGACAGCTCAAGGATTTTACCTGCCAGAGGCTCATCTCAGTGTGCCTTGTAGAGAGGCAGCACAGACTTCGGTGAGGTTGGAGGTCGATCAAAAAGACTGGCAGGCTGAGTGAAATGCTTACATGCAGCCCTGCTGCAGATACGTCAGACCCAGCTTAAAAACAGCACAGACACACCTCCAGATTCTCTGTTTCCAGCTTCAGAAAAAAATATCATAATAGGCAAGGAAAAGTCAAAAACACTCCTTAGTTTACTTTAAGTGGTACTACAGCCAAGTTTTAAAGTGCATTAACTTTCCTTCAGAATGGGAAAAAAAAGTCCTTCTTCATACAGTATATAGAGTATATACACATATGTATTTACATATATAAAGTTATACCAGCCTGCACTAATAAAAGTAGAAAATCCTTTTAAAAGCTGAGAGGAAAAATGAAAATTGAATCCAAGGAAAATGAGACACTGGTCAACAGCACAGAGGGAAAATGACAGTAATAAAACAAAACAAAAAACAAGTACGTAAATGCTGGAATCAGAGGATGTGGTTTCGGCTCTTGTGCACTGGCTGGTTGAGGAGCTGTGGGAGGCGCAGGGCAGACAGATCCAGTCCGTCTCAAATCCTCTTCACAAAGCAGGGCTCTGCAGGCAGTGAGCGAGTGGCCAGCTGATAGCTCTGTCTGCCTGCCTGAAGTCTCCAGCAGCTTCCTGGTTTCTCCCCTGTCTGCTGGCTGAGGTAGATATTACTCACCGCGGAAACAAGTGTGCTTCCAGATCTCGCTGTTCTCCGCGGATGCAGATTAGAGCGACAAAAGCACAAATGTATCTGTAAGGCCTCTAGGTCATTTCCTAAGGGAGGAAGGGGCAGAGACACAGAAGAGAGGGTTAACATCACGTCAGAGAGGAAGGATGAGCTTCGTTTCAATTGTTTTACTGTTACACCCCCGAATAAACTGCCCTTTGCAACTCCAAACATAACCAATAGATATGCAACTCATGAAAATATTGACAAATAAGGTTTCAATTAAAGGTTTAATGACAAGTCTGAATGTTATGAAGAGTCAAAGGAAAATAATTTGTCAAATAATTAGCCTTTGAAAACAGTAGGTCTAGCAATAATTCATATTCTTGTGTAAAAACCTCACTGGCTGATCACACTGAAAGCAGAATTGAGGAAGTTCACAATAATTATTTCGCAATACAAAAATTGAGTAACATGAAGCCTGAATCCAAAAATAACGTATTATTTATAAGAAATGGCTGTTCCACTTGAAAACACAAGATGAACATGTTTGAGCTTGAGTCATCACATTTATATGCAGTCAAACTGTGTTTCTCTACAGTGGCTGACCACTGGCCAGAAATGGCCTTGTGTTTCCCTTTCTTGGGTCTAGTCTGTGGTGTGCATCGCAGTCACAGTCTGAAAAAATCTTTTACATTTATAAATTGGCTGGTTGTATCGAAATAAGGTTTCCATCTATGTAAATGATCTATATGATATGTATGCTGTAGCAGACAAAAAAATGCTATTTAATTTCAGTTGTAGAAATGTATCAACTGTTTGACTTCAACCCTCGAGTGGCCACGAGTGGCTGGTCCACTTCATTCCCAAATCATCACTGCATGTGTCTCGTCATTGATTAAAAAACATTGCCTCGCTGTTCGGGAACACGGTGATTGCACTCTCAGCTTGGCCCCCGACCAGAAGCTCGTATAAATGCCATCACTGATAAGATAGCAAGATTTTT
>NW_023339663.1:23690584-23702579 GCF_004916995.1 Morone saxatilis | reverse complement strand
TATAGTATTTACGTTATGTTTTCTTTTGGGGTGTCATACATTTGTACGATGTGTTTTGAGATTTTCTTTTTGTTTATTTTTTTTTATTGTGTGTTATTTCAAATTTGTGTGCACTCTTTTTTATTTTTATTTTTTTATGTGACAGCCCTAATCCCCCCACTGCTTCGATTCAGGAGCAGGACCTTTTGGTGTGAACCCGCCCTTTAAATCCCCTGAGGATGAGACGGCTCCAAATATCTCATTACGTTTTATTACAACACAACTTACATTCTGCAGCTCACACTTTAAATTTAATTTACATCATGGTAAGATTCAAGCTACATAATAACTAGTTTTGTTCAGTTGTAGATAAATCAATACAGTGATAATAGCAATCCCCAAATACAAATTGCAACATCCATAATATTTTGGCTGTTTTGTTTTGACTGTTATAGTGACGGATAAAAACTGTTATTTTCCTGCTCTGATTGAAAGAGGACGATACGTAGCCACATTTCTGTAAACTTGGTGGTAATATTATATTACAGTTTAGTAAAGAGCTGGGGTTTAAAGTTGTACATTTCTAGACGATTACTAACACCATACCTCACAGAGAGCGTCTCTGAAAAGAATCTCTGGCAGTGTCTGGTTCAGCAGAACACAGCTGCAGAGAGAAATTCCTGCAAGAAGCCATTGTTGGAAGACACAGCAGCGTCTGTTGAGCTCCACATAGTAGGAGTCACAATACTCTCATTCAATACCCAAGCATTGTGTGACTTGTCCTCCTCTCTTTGGCCTTTTCACTTGATTATGAATATAATATTTTACATTGTCAAGATCAAGGGGGATTTGGACTAAACAGCCAAAGATCAGCTGTGGCCGCAGATCTTCAGAAATGCACGTTCAAGACTGAACACAGTTGAATAAGACAAGAAAATAATACAACTAGTGATCTGCAATCTGCAAACTCTACAACAACAAAAACAGTCTTTGTTAATAAAGCTGACAGAAACCTGAAAAAAATAATGTTAAATTGGCAGAAAGTAATTTGTTTGTCTTCCTTCCATTTCCATCCATCCAAAATAACCATACACTGGACAAGGCGAAAGCTTTAGGCTAGTAGGTGTAGCCTTCAAAGAAAACAGTCCATCACTAAACCTGTTCCTTTGCTATGTAGAGCCCCAGTGGCACTGAAGTCCATGCGTACACTCCTGATGATATTTCACTCAATGGTATATTGAGACTGAATATCAACATGACAGACTAATCTGTGAGATACACAGCTCCCTCCGTGGAACATTCAGACTCTGTTATCTTGTCGCAGCACGCTGAAAGCTTCTGTGTTTTGGGATGAGTCAGGAAAAGCAACTTGTGGAAAAAAAAACACCATCACCATGCAGCCTGCTGTCACTGCACTCGAAGCAGCTGCGTAGTGGCCTTACATGCGTAGCTTCCATTGTGCATCCCCGCCAACATTCCCCTGACCTTCAAACTTCACTTCCTTTCACAGACGGAGGGGTACGCCCGGCAAAAAGCAGCCCACCCTCGTCTGCCCCTGGCCGTAAAGTGGAGAGACAGAGTCAAGGGACGCTGGTGACCTCCTCACGAAGGGACGACAGAGATGTGCTTCCCATTTTTAACCCTTAAAAGGTCACATTTAAGTTGTATACTACTACTACACAGACACGTGCATGCACTTTCGTTAGAGCCGTGGGATTTTATCTTGCTCATGGGCTCCGCAACAACACTTGCTCTGGCAGTGTAACTTGTTTACATCTAAAGCTTTCCAAGGCTATTTCCACCATTATGTTCGTCTAAACAAAGCTTGGTGACTTCCACAACACAGAAGCTGCTGTGTTAACTAGTTCAATTATAGATCACATCAGAGGCCGGTTGTCGTCTCAATGTGGTAAACTATTTTTCAAGATCTTTTTATATACTAGGGAACCGATGCGGATCTTGTAATCCACATAACCATATTAAATAAAGTCTTTAAAGTCATTATAAAACTCAGTGTTTCCATCAGTTACATTCATTTAGTCACAGCAGGCTGCTCTGATTCATCCACTTGTGTTTTCCTATGTGAGCAATTACCAGTGGAGTTAATCTGGTACCAAACTGCACTGTGGCTGTACTGCAAATTCCCCGACAGTATATCACACTACAGATCTACATTTGGCCATTGACCACAATCACTTGTCAGCCTTTAAGCTAGTCACAGGTTTAAAAATGTCTTTCTGCACTGCACACAAAAATACAGCATCAAACAACAAACTGGGCCTATAAACTCAAGGTGCCGGTGAACAGCAGAAGCAAGCGGTCTACTTGTTACTCAGTGGCAGGTTGAGAGCAGCTAACTAGTGCAAAGTGCACACCTCTAAATCCCATGGATTACAGCTGCCAGGTGCCCCACAATGCCTGCTAGTTGACATAGTTAATATGATATTAGCTTCTGCGAGGTAAACAGGAAACCTGGGCTTAGCTGACCGGGGGCTAACCACTCTAGTTCAGTTTCACACTGTTGGGCTAAATAACGAGTACAGAAATAGAATATGTGCAATGTGTGTTGTTTGAAAGAAGACTAAACAGGTCAGCGAGGCCTCCAAAGGGAAAATACCTTTCGTTCAATGTACATTTCACACAGTAATCTTTTGTTTGTGGTGGTGGGCCTGCAGACCACCTTGGGATGGAATTTCATATATTTGGTTTCACCTAATTTATCACTATACTTAGTTATTTTATATAATTTTCTTGGAAATACTATTGTCATGCAATGCAGAATGAAATGGCAGGCCTGCAACCGGCTGTAAATAATTAAAACGAATTGTGTGGACAGTGGTGAGACAGCTTTAGGAAGATGGAAGAAGTATTTAATCTTTGAGAAAACATTTTCTCAAAGAAAAGCAAAATGTAGATTGGCTGCATGTGGCTTCAACTAGTTCTGTGGATTTTGACTTCTCTGAGAGTGAAAACCTCATCTTGGTTTGATGTAGTTTGCGGCTCCTCGCTCGTAACAGTGAATAACAAAAGTAGGAACTGATTAAGTGCAGTGAGTCACAGTCCATTCAGCCTGAACAACAAAGCCAGATTTTTTTGGGAGAAAATTGTGGGCTACATGCTTTGTTACATGGTTGTTCCAGGCAGATATAAGTCATCTATGTAACGTTATTAGAGAGCTTTAGCGGTCTACATTTCCTTCCTGGCTATAAAACTCCGTAAGCTGAGGTTATCCCAAGAGAAGCAGTCACGGCATCAATATTAATGAGGCTTGCTGGCTTCTCGGGGTAGCTCTGTTGGCTGCCAGCCTTCTGTTGCAGGGCACACTGTATTAGAGATTGCACCCAAACAAACACATGTGATAGGAGAGTCCCTCAGGATGCGCACTGGAGTTGTGCCAGCACATTTTAATGTCCTTCCTCCAGCAGGGGCTGCTTCGGGCTAATGTTAGCTCTACTTCCCCACTCACTGTTCATGTCAGCTGCTCAGCTTCAACAGGAAGGGGGTTAAGGTTTCCTGGAGCAAGCTCCCTGTCGCCAGTAACAAAAACGTCAAACCGAGTATGCCACTGGGTAGAGGTGTGTAGTAAATCATAGTACCAAGTATGATTTACCTGTCTGGGCAAAACCTCCAGGCAAAACGACTGCAGCCACCTGACAGAGAGCTGGGGAGGGAATTTCTGAAGTGGTAGCATTGTTGTTTTCACTTTTGTTGGAAATCTAATAACCCACCAAAAACACAAATGTTTGTTCTTTCTTCACACGGAACATGTATACAACTTCACCGCAACCTACTTTGCTTTCATTAAGGAAAACACATTAATACCTGGGATGGTGCCCAGTACATCTGCACCCCTCTACCACTGGCTACTGAGCAGCTCCGCTCAAGCAGTAAGTGCCTTTGCTCAAAGGCACCTTCACACCAGCTGTTGCCAAGCATTTACCTTTTATTTTACTCACTTTCCCCACACCGACTTCCCCAGCAGATTTGACAAAATGAACCAGTCAACCCAGTGGTCACGCGCCCACTTCCGTAGCCTTCAGGATACCGCCACTCACTAAACCAGTACTTTTGGATCTGGAGCCATATTAGTGCGACTGTCACATCACAGCTAGGTAGTTTAATAGCTGTGGATGGGGCAGCTGTTACCCATGCTGACAGCTCCTTATCCATCTGCCACTGTGAGGCAAACACAGGCCCTCTGACGCTCCAGCCACAGGCCCGACATTAGCTCTCTCATGAAGTCTATTTCAGCCTCCATGGGCAAAACAGCTGCCCTACGGTCCACACGGCACTGTTTTTAGACACTCCAAAAGGTTCAGCTCAAAGAAAAAAAAAAAAAATTTCTCCCCTACATCTGTTGCCAATGAAGCAAAGGAATGCATTTCCCCAGAACCCGCTTAATATGGGAAATCAAACGAGAACGGAAACGCAGGTCCGAAAAATCAACAACACATCGCAGAACATCTCCTCAAAATATCAACTCGTCAGGTAAAATATATAAAAAAAAAGAACAAATTGAGATTTGGAAAGGAAGCTTTGGACTGTTTATTTGGTGGGGGAGCTTCACTGAAGACATTCCACACAGCAGATAAGCTATAGTAAGGTCTGAGAATCAGCAGACGGGTCGAGGAGGTCAGTCCAAATGACAGGACAAGTGCCGTGAGCAACTGTGCGACAGGAGCTGAGCCAGGCTCGTCTTGCCGTCAGAACACAAGGAGAGTATTGTGGCAGGCCTTGGTCTCCTCATACCGACACACAGAAAAAAAAAAAACACAGTCTAGCACATGCAGCTGCATGACTTTGTGAGGGGAAGAGAAAAACAGAGGCCATGGCTACGATCTAATATTAACTGCAAGAATAGATTTTCTGCCACCAATATAGTGTTTCTCCTGGAATTATTTTGTAGGCAGCAGCAGGTTTTGGTGGTTTGAGGGTAATGTTTGGTTTTGTTCCCACAACTAATCCTGTTTTGGTCCCATTTTTGTTCTGAGGGTTTGGAACTAAAAATACATTTACTTTGATACTCCGTTATATAATAAAAAGCTGTTCATATACACTTTTCTGTGAAGAAGTCGTAGCCAACTCAACAGCCTGGTGGTATTCTTTGGCAGATTCGACACTTTCTAAAGAAGTAGTGAAACTTCTCCTGCTGCTGAAGCAAACCACTGTTGAGTAAGTTGGGACAAAACCTAATACTCCTATCAGTCAAGAGGCTGATACAGTTGGTGAACGGGCTGGATAATATTAGGCTAACCTGTGCTGTCATAACAGACATTGTAAGTAGCTTATGGCTCCAATAAAAATAGCAGACAGGCCACTCTAACAAAGGACATACTTGAGGGCCCCGCAGGTCTGCGTCGCATATGCAAACACGCATTTCAACATGTGCCTTTGCCTTAAATAATGTGTTCCACACCTTTAAAAACAAACAAAAACAAACACACATGAATGCCAATAAATGTGAAGTCCCACCTGATTTGATCTAATCACAGCCTTTGCACAAGGCATACAAGCCTTTCAGTATTCAACGGTAAGCAAACAGAATTAGCGCAGATAGCCCCTCCAGAATAGCAGCGTACAATAGAGTATGTTTAGTGTGCCCAACCGGTGGGTTTCAACAAGTGAGAGGAGAGCTGTGATGAAAGGCTCTGACGTCCGTTCCATTCATGAAAGGCTGCTGGATGAAAATGCTTCCCTCAGCCTATATTGAGCAGCTATATACTGAGGCTGCAAGTTGTGCTGCATGCCAGCCACCAGGGTGCTGTATTTTTAGCCGGGACGAGAGTAAGAATTTATTCTTCCACTTTAGGCACAATGAGACAGGATATGTGGTCACACAAACAGCAAAACTGTTTCAGTAAATTCAACACCACTAAAATCGAACAAAATGCATCAGAATAAGTGAAAGACTTAAAGTCACAGAAACCAACCCAAGAGAAACAAATGTCTCCTTCACTTGGCTGGAGATTTCTGTAAATCAGGTCCCCTTTATTAGCCTGGTGTTGCTACACATTTTGACAAGTAAAAGGCAGGTCTCAATTAGAGGCCTGGTCTGGATTTAATAGAAATTATCTGGATGTATAAAACCTCCTAAAGTCGCCCCCATGAGCCAGTTCTACGCTGCTTAGAGCACCTACACAAATGTAATGTTTAAACTTTTGTCAATATGGACACTTCGTTAGATCAGTTAGATTCTCCACAATTCAATTTGTTTATTTGTTTTATGGAAACTATGAGCACCAAAGTATAATTCATTCAGATTTGACTCCCAACCTTTGAAGCGGTCATAAAGTCAGTACAGTTTGTCCATTCCTCCATTATTTATATTCCTTCAGTCCGTAAGGGTCCACTGATCAAAAGAATCAAAGGGTTTCAATAAAATGAACCAACTTGTGAATATTGTCATGCACAGTCCGTTGCTCACCGTCTGTATGCTGGGTGCCCGCTGTCGTAAAACAATGTTCACATACAAGTGTCACGGCAGCAGCGCGGAGAAAAAAGTACGACGTGAAATTCTGTCTGTTAGTTGTCAAACAAAAGCAGCACAATAAGATAGTATCTCCAATCTTTGCTGAGCAATAGCTTTGTGCTAAAGTAATTAAATGCATGTCCCTAATAAAGGCAGGATGAGTTCGGTGATTTAAGCCAATAAACGCCTGGACTATTATTAGAAGTTTTAACGGTACGTGTAGAATACTTTGACAGGCATGATAACAACAAGATATAGTAGCGTGGCGGACTAATGAACCATACTTTCAAACAGTAAACCCTGATTCAAACTGCTACTCCGCTGCTCACTGTTAAGCTGTGTAGCCGACCCTGACTTCCAACCTCACTGTGGAAAAGCACAAGCAAAATATTTCCTGCAGGGATTAATAAAGATAAGTATCACATTACATTAGAGTTTTGTGGTAGGCTTGATTCTTGTTGTATTTGATCATCTCTAGTGCACGAGCAGTCATGCATCTCACTGGGAACATTTGACTGAGGGGCAAATAGCTGACCACAAGCTAAGGCTAAACTGGTTTCCCAGGAGACAAGGGTGAGATTTCCCATGCTTCAAGCCTCGTCCCCCTTATCTGTAAACCCGCTAGCTGCTTCCCCTTCTGGATGCGGACTGGCGTCTTATTGAATCTGCCTAGAAAATAGCCCATTTTGTACAGTGTAACAAATAAGCTGTGCTAACCAGCAGTGGACTAGATGTGGAGCTGAAACATCCGCGGTTACATTAGAAGCAGCCCCCCGCCCCCTGACACACACCAGTGTAAACAGCGGTGTTAGTTTTGTGCATCCAAATGAAAATCCTGTCACACAATACAAACTCAAACAAGCCTGCATCTCTCTAAAGCCAGGGTCAGCTAAACTTGTTGTAGGTGGATATTATCTACGCTGCTGACGGAGCTGCATCCAAACCATCCTTTCCTTCCAACTCTCAGGCCAAAGGTGGATAACTATGACAAACCAATATTATTCTTATTTTTGATTAACAGTATTTTGGATTTTCCAGTAAATATTGGCACTGATAACATTTTGTTCAACAAACGTATAGTGATGCTTTTATTCAATGTGCTATTTCATCCAATCTTCTTTACGTTCATTCATTTTAGAGTGGTAATATTGTTTTTTACTATATTTACTGGATTGCAATAGTCCTAAACCTTTTGTGGTGTGTGCTTAGAAATACATGTTGTCTATACACAACTTTAACTTCAGCGGCTCTAAGCCAGTGTCCTAAAATGTCACAATTACTTTCAATGACAAAGAATCACTGCCATAAAAAAAACATGCGGCTCCTTCAAAGGGACCAAAAAGTACATTAAATGTACAATATGCTGATATACAGCTGTTCCAATACCATCTGAGGAATTTCTGATTTTGCCTAAAATGCGGCGAGTGTGCGTGACTGTGCATCAATCCAATACCACAACATGTATTAGCCCTGAAACAGGACTCTGGTGCATCCCAACAGAGCCCCCTTCACCATTTTCTTATAGTATAAGCTCGATAAAAAATAACTTTATTCAGTTACTATCAAACTATACATTTGAGCCCTGTCTGTTGGAAGTTACAAACAAAAGGTAACATTTAGCTTCCTTCTTGTAACACCTGTTGTTCCTTTGATATAATCTTGATGAAGTCAGCTTTGTCAAAATCTAAAGCTTCAGAGATAAAATAGCCACAGATCGTCACTTTAAAAAGAAAATGCAAAAAACCTTCAATTAATCTGTCAGGTCCAATCTGAGAGGAGAAAGTAAAAATCTGTACAACCTGTTAGAAATCTCAGGTTCTAATAGTACCAAGGCCTGAGTTAACTCATCCCTCCCCCAGCTGAGACTCCTCTGTATCACTCATCTGTATAATCTGAAACTATGCAGAGAGAAACTCTAGAAAGCTCCTTTGTTGAAGGAAACATCTTTCAGGTCTGTGGAGGCAGCACAGGCCAGGACTGTACTCCACCCGAGGCAAGCGCAAACAGTAATCTTGTGACTGTATGTCGACTTCCTCACACATGCATCCGGATTCAATGTTAGACTAAGGTAAAGTGACTCCTGGTCATATCGCATGTTGTTGAATACTGGGAACAACAACAAAAAGAGAAAGAAAGAGAAGTGGAGCCATAGCACTGGTCCACTGACTGCGATGGCCATTCAGGCACACAGTTGAATAAGCTACTGAAAAGAATGAGTTTAAACAGGCAGGAATTTTGCAGAGCAAAGCACGTATTTCCACAGTGACACCGCTGCGGCAGATGTCAACATGTAGGTCCAGGATTGTTTCAATAAGAGCTGTATGAGCCTGCAAAAGTCAACAAAAGAAAGACAACGACCTGAAGCAGAAATGACACTTTAGTCAAAACTGTATCAACATCATCAACATCTATACGATCTATAACTGAAAACAACACAAACCACTTCCTAAATTACTCAACGTTTAAAAGGCCATAACGTTTTACAGTAACATTTCTTCTTTCTTCTAAATGTGATGTCCCAATTCTGTATAACAAGCACTTCCCTCCCAGTAAAATATGGACGATATAATAACAACAGAAGCTGACTTTCAGATTGAAACGCAGCACACTGACTGCTTACACCAACCCTGCAGCCTTGGACAATTCTTCTTAAACATCCAATGCACACAGCCTCAATCACTGACCGTGATCAATAGCAATCTCCTTGGCATATACAATCAAATCCTATAGCCAACTAAACGGTCACTTCTTCTTTAATTTCCACACTGAGCAACCAAAACAGGAAACACTTCCACATGATGACAAAAAACATGGATCCCCGGCTAGACTGTAGATATCTACACCAGCAGAAAGAAGTGGGCCAACGTTATTCATTAATGCAACTCCAGATATCTCCTCTGTAGTGTACAGACTATGTACAGCCACACATACAAAGTCAATATGGTTGTGTAGATTACCGCTCTTGTGTCCGCAGAGCCACTCTTCACGATCAATCTAAAGGAAACGGATGAAAGAAACAGTTGCTAGATATTCTGGTGCATGGTCCAAGCATTCAATCGCCATTTCTGGACGGATTTTTTTTTCTGAGAAATGCATCAGAGTATAAGATTACAGCAGCTCTGTAGCACCAGCGCTGCTCTCTCTCTCTCTCTCTCTGCTATGAAACACAGCAGGGCTACACTTGGACGATTTGTTCATGCAACAGCGAAATACTGTTCGTTACTGAATGCTGCAACTTGAACGAGGCACAAAACTAACTCGTTTGTTAGAACTGGACTTGCTAAGGGATTATTTTAAACCCCGATCACTATTTAGCAGGAAGGTGTAACAAAATCCCCGCAAGCGCAGTTAGCCGGTTTCATCGAAACTCTCCGGGATGACATGGCCCAAGTCATGGGAACACTATGTCGCAGCTATTAATACGGCCTTTTAACGCCCTACATGCACAGTCGCCGGAGAGGTTTCCGCGGCATCAACACAGCAAACATTAGACAAGAGACTGACACCAAACCGCCTCAGCGTACACCGACGGGGACCACCCGGTACCACCCGGTACCACCCGGTACCGCGGGTCCGCTGCACTGCCGACTGGGACTCACAGAACCAGACTCTCGCCTGTTAGCTGGCAGGCTAGAGCACTTTGTATGCAGCCTTTCAATACTGTCAGCCCAACGTCAAACACACAGGAGCTACAGCGCCACACGAGCTGTACACCAAGCCTTTGTCGTCCGGTGTTAACCTACATAGCGTCGTTGTGCGACTGCAGCGCCTAACTTACCACCAAGAACGCCCAGGTCCGTTATCGGACACACAGTCAAACCGGGTCGCTGTGAATGGTAAAGCTCATCAGCGCGATCTTCTGTCTTACCTGCATTGTCACGGTTATCTGTTGTCGAGACAGGGATCACATCTGAAGCGTCGCCCACAGATACAAGCCAGTGGCAATGAAAACACAAATACCCGATACCGCCAATCGCTCCTCCTTCGCTAGCCTAGGCGGATGCGCTTCATCAGCAGACATCAAATTGGCTTTATATACCAAAATATGCGTGGATAGTTACGCAAAAACGTCCCGTGCACTTGCAGCCCCCCGCCGAAAACACTCGCCCCGGCTACTTATGGGGTCTCCGGCTTCAGTTACGAAGGGAAATGGAAATAAGCATGTCAGAGTGAGGTGTGTCCGATAATGGACGCATCGGTGTTTCATCGCTTCTAAGCAGGCTAGCTACATAGCTGAGCGCGCTAACGCTAGCGACCCAGCTAGCTCTCTGCGACACGGTTGTAACGCGCTGGTAGAAAGCTCCGGTTAACGGAGGCGGCCCGGTGTCTGTCCGGTACGGGCCAACGGCAGTCGGTGCCGCCGTGACCCAGAGGAAACCAAACAGCCTCAGTTAAACACAGCGGGAATGTTATCAAACGTTAAATTAATCAGCACATCGCTCACCAGCTCTAGGCATCCACCCTCCTGACAGCGAATCCCCTGTCTGTCTGTCTCTCTGTCTTCTCTGTCTGTCTACCTGTCTCTCTTACCTTGCAGCAGTTGTATGCAGCTCAGCTGGCGGCCATGCAGGTCTCCCCTGGGGCCAAGCAGCACGGAGGAAGCCTGCCCCCGCAAGCCAACCTGGGCACACACTCCCCACCCACCAACACACACTCACAGAGCGAGAAGGGCCGCAGCTCCCCGCCATCAAACAAGTCCAAGGTAAGGGTGGAAAAAACAAAGTCCTCTGCAAGTGTGTGTGTATATCTGTGTGTTTAATACTAGAAATGCCAGTGGGTTCAGGGACTGGAGAGTTGGCTAACAAGATCGAAAATAACATGAAAGGACTTAAAGGACATCGATTTAGAAATTAAATTAGCCATCAAAATGCAAGTATTTGAGATATTTAAGGCTTATTTTCTTTGAAAAATCTGCCAGTTCACTATATTCACCTTTTTTCAATGAAAATCAACTTGTCACAAGTATTTACTAAAATTACCATTTATGCCTTAATAAATTTAAAATAATAAAATACATTTTTACACTTTTTAAAAAATATTTATTTATTTTTGTGACTCGGTTATACCCAGAAATATACACATTGGCCTTTCTAGTGTTACAACAGAGACTGAAAGAGTGAATGTCTGCCTGGACGAGATTGTGTCCCACCGCAGTGCATGTGCTGAAATTGTGCGTCGTTTGAAGGTGGCATTGCATCCCGAATCTTGTCCTTTTTTCCCCCTTTTTTTTCTCGATCAAACACGTGTCCTTAGCAACGGTCAGCTTCTCATACTAATGCACGCCTTGGTAAGATATAAACTTGGTCCCTGACAACAGTTGCAGTCCCCTCTGCAATTCAAACAGCCTAACTTTATCACCAAACTCCAGCTGGTGTACGATCGCGGTGGATTAGAGGATGTGTCGGTGTTTGTGCCGTTTTCTCGGGCGGCTGCACAATAGAGGCGAAGGGGAAGCCTTGTGCCCATCCAAGTGGAATTCTATGAATATCTGGTCAGCCGTTGGGACCCTCACCACCCCCCTAACCCATACACAAACAGACCCCCCCC
>NW_023339663.1:23676714-23690484 GCF_004916995.1 Morone saxatilis | reverse complement strand
TGTGTGTGTGACCACCGTTAACACCACGGAGATCACAACGGACACTTCCGGGAAATCCTTCACAATAAAACCGTTACACAGAAATGTGATGGAGTAAAACCTCAGAGGTACCAGCTGGGATGCGTTTGCATTTTCTTTTATGTCATTTACAACTATTATTTACCGCATTGCTGCATATAACTACCAATTTAATAGCGCTATATGCAATAAAAGACAACCAGTGGCGGAGAGGAATTTTCTGTTAGATTAAATGGGAATGGGATTATGCAGCAATTGTATTAGGATTAACATTGTAGGACAACCTGGTTATTCAAGTGGAAGTAAAACCATAAGCATATCAAAAATATTTTTACTCAGAATTGGGTAAGCCTAGAAGCAGTTTATTATCAGAGGACGTGAGGATGCTAAAACAACTATTTTTCTGGTTACTGGTTTTCACATCTGAGCCATTTACTCTGTGATTAACATAACAAAAGGAAAAAGAGACAACAGTTCATCAATGTAAGTATTTAGTGTCATAAAGGTATATGGAGTATTAGGTCTAAATATTCACCAGAACCAATTTATTCGTATGGCTTTTTTAAGGATATTTCCTATGTTAATGCCCTCAACTCCACCTTTATTCTGAAGTTAAAATGCCATTTCCGAAATTAAGACGCTTATAACCTCTGCACCACACACACATTTAAACAATATGAAAAGGTGTGAGAATTATTCACAGTTTTTCACCCAGAAAAGCTGCTCTCTAAAAATGACAAAGACACTAAAAAGGAAAGTGGGTGACCAGATACTGGTCGCTTGAAGTCTTCTTTTCATATTTTGTAAAGTGAGTTTCTATGCAGTAGTCATCACATAGGATCTACTGGACTTTGTTATCCTGGTGATGTTGTAATGTACATTAATTCTACTGTTGAAATACATCGGCTGCCTACATTAGCAATGTTTTTGATAAAGATTTTTAAAGATTTCGTTCAGATAATCTCTTTGTGGTATTCATCTTTGGTCAAATCACTTAAACCATTTGCTGTTGTTGTTGTAGATTGTGTGCCTTAAAAAAAAGAATAATAATTTGTTCAAGCTACAGCCTAAGCTTTTGTCGCCCTCTAATGTTTGATAAAGAATATTACATCCTGTACACCACACTTTTAAAAAACAGTCACTTGGGGGCGTTCAAGTCCACACATTGTTGTTGGACACAACTGGTAGTGGATGTGAGCAGCGCTATATTTATCCTTCATTCTGAAAATTGACTAATTCCAATCTACAGAGACCAAAGCATTTTTAAAAGCAACAACTTACACTTGTACCTGATAGTAATGCCATGATGTGTTGTTCTCATGCTTTGGAAAGGGATTAAACTTTTCTGCTTTGATAATGACAGATAGAGAATTTGCACACATTGCACTGAATAAGTAACTTGACTTTATCAGTATGTACCTTTACATAAAACATTCTGTGCATAGCCTACAATATATATTATTGTAAATATACAGCATGCTTCACTGCACTGGTGATATTGATCCAAGCATAAGAGTACACTTTTTATTGTTATTGTTATTTTAAGTAAAAACACAGAAAACGCAGTTCTATGGTGATGCAATACAATTTACAAAACCATAATAAACAATACAGAGTGCAGGACAGTTGTATACAACATATGATATATAATATATAATCGCTTCAGCCTGATTGAAATGGACGGAGGAAATGTGGATGTCAATCTTCTGTTCCTTAATTGCTAAATATGTAAATTAAAACAATAACTTTAAATGTATGTAATAAATGACCTGCAAAACAGTGGATGAATGACCCTCCCCTACCCTAATGTATGTATTTCACAAGGATTTACAGTGAGTGCAACAGTAGAATGAACTGTAATGCTGCACTGTCTGATAATCTGAGCAGCACATTGAACTACACGCCACTGTGTTGCTGTGCTGGTGACGCTCCTCTACCAACGTGCACTGTAACTGTACTGTAACAGTGTGGAGGTGTGACATGTGCAACCCCTGAATATGGTGTGGCTCTTGTAGGAGGGGCTCTGGACTGGACGCCCTTCAAAAAGCTTTCCCCCTGACCTGTTGGTCCCACTCGACCAGGCAAGTTGAGCACAGCGGAGCACAGCAAGACCCTTTGGACATAATGGGACTCACACAGGACCCCAACTTCCAGAAGCTGCAGGACTGGTACACAGCCCATGCCTTGAACCTCAACATGAGGCATATGTTTGAGGCTGACAAAGAGAGATTCAACAAGCTCAGGTATACATCCTTTTAAAACTACTTTTATTGAGCAAAAGTGCACAGCATCCCTGAACAGGTTGCACATATTTTGTATGTATAATAAATAAAGTGATGAATAAAAATTATTAGAAAGACTTTGCCGGGTCTGTAACCTGTTGGCACTCAAGTTCACATGATAATACTCACTGCGTTCCTGTTATACAACTGTGCAGCTTCATTACATAATATTGAAAACTAGATGTCAAACCACCACTTGACTACAGAATCATACTGTTTGGATATTTATATATTTATATATTTATATATATATATATATATATATATATATATATATATACTTGTAAAGTGTCAAAAGCTTGGTTGTTCTTGTTACTGATGTCTTTCTGTGTTCTGACAGCTTAACCCTGAAAACTGAGGATGGAGACATTCTTCTGGATTACTCCAAGAATCTCATCACTGATGAAGTCATGAAGATGTTGGTTGATCTGGTACATTCATTTTCATCTTGATTATCCAGGACTTTTTAAATGCTAGAGTATATTAGCTTATTAGCTCATTAAAAATACAATTTGATCAAGAGCTGAAGGGGGCAGCTGTAAGGTAAACCAGTCCTTGAAGCAAGCTGTAAGTGGGAGTCTATTCATTTAATACAGGCTTCACCCTGAGACAAAACATGTGTCTTTTTATGTATACAAATTGAATGTATGGATTGAAGGGATTGGTCATCAACTTGATTCATAACCACAATATACCACTTCTATACTAACATATTAATTTAGGATATTAAACTGCTGCTGTAATGAACCCACATGCATTGTCTTCTCCAGGCCAAGTCCAGAGGCATTGAAGCTGCCAGAGAGAAGATGTTCAGTGGAGACAAGATCAACTTCACTGAGGTGCTCATTGTTGACCATATGTCAGCTGTATCTTGACTTATGTTAGTGTTTACCACATGACATTTATCCTGCTGGGGTAAAACAGCCACTGTCAGAGCACTCCTGCACATGAGCTTGTTTTTGGCTTGTTAAACAATAAACATTGAATACAATGAATGCAGCAGCTGGGCAATCTACCTCTTGATCACCAGCAGCAAAAGATCGATGACACAGTGCCGAGTGTAAAGATGTCTGTTTTTGTTTCCTGGTGCTGTGGATATTAAGGGCCGCGCTGTGCTCCATGTGGCTCTGAGGAATCGCTCCAACACTCCCATTATGGTTGATGGCAAGGATGTCATGCCAGACGTCAACAAAGTTCTTGAGAAGATGAAGGGCTTCTGTCATGTGAGTGAAATGCACCAACAGAGAGATCAGGAAATCACAAGGCACTGTTGCGCTGTTGCACTGTTCACAGTAGGAGTTTAGTAATCCTGCTCATGGAGGTTTGATGCAGCTTTCTGCATTGTTGCATCTGTTGCAGAGAGTTCGCAGCGGTGAGTGGAAGGGCTACACAGGCAAGGCCATCACAGATGTTGTCAATGTCGGCATCGGAGGATCTGACCTTGTGAGTGCGATTTATGGAAAGATGGATATATGTATATATAATTTTATTGCAGAATGTCAATGAACTATACGTTTTACAGCCACACACATTCACTCCTGTCACTCCACTCTGAGTTTGAACAATTGATTTGACCTGCAGGGCCCCCTGATGGTGACTGAGGCCCTGAAGCCTTACTCGAAGGGTGGACCACATGTGTGGTTTGTGTCAAATATTGATGGGACACACATTGCCAAAACCCTTGCACAGCTGAATGCTGAGACAACTCTCTTCATCATCGCATCCAAGGTACCTGCTTTATGTACACAGCAGATTTTTGAAACTGCACCAGATTAACATCTCACATGTGAAAGAAAAAGGGACTTCTATTATATATTCCTGTTTACACCATTATTTATGGATGGACCAGTTGTAAAAGAAAGTTTCCCTTCAGGCAGATGAGTCTGCCATAAAATGCTCTTTCCAGACAGTTGAGCCAATGTCACATCAGTTGACATTCGTATGTGAATGTCTTTCATATCAGCCTTCCAGTCTCATATGGAAAGAACAGCTACAGCTAAAAGATTGACAAGAGTTATTCCAAAATATTGTGCATCCATTCAAAAAAATTGTTGTTGCCTCTTATTTAGTGGTAAATATAAGCACAGACACAGACAATACGTTTCTTTCTTTTACTTGTCTCAGCTGTAATGAACCTCTCTAGGTCCTCATTTGCAGGCAGATCTACACCATAAGCTTAATCACATTATGTATCAATACTTGGTTATCTATGTATTTTGTCTAATTCTCCATTTAAAGACATTCACCACCCAAGAGACCATCACCAACGCCGAGTCAGCCAAAGCATGGTTCCTTGAACATGCCAAGGATGTGAGTATGCAGCCGCCTCAGACAGCAGCAGCATTTTCTCAGTTTGCTGATGTCCTTTAATCAAATCCTCTCTATGTTTCTACAGAAATCTGCTGTTGCCAAGCACTTTGTGGCCCTTTCCACGAATGGAGTAAGTCACAAGACTCTGTTTACAGGTTAAACTTTCTCTCTCTGTTCAGACATCTGATCCTAACTGGTTTCCTCTGTCTGCCCCATCAGCCCAAAGTGAAGGACTTCGGCATCGACACAGAGAACATGTTTGAGTTCTGGGATGTGAGTGCTCTTTAAACCTTAGAGCAGACAGTGTGCAACAGGTCCCGTCTTCATCCACAGACTGTGATGAGGGCTGTAGGCAGCAGCTATAAATAAGCTAGACTTTTGACCAGTGAAGTAGGTGGGACGGATGGTCTGGCCAGCAGCTGCTGGGTAATCAGAAGCCTCTCTCTTCAGACTTAGTTATTATTGGTAGCGACCTTCTCTCTTGCAGAGGTGACTGTAAAGGCTGGGTTGCATCAAAGGTCAGGAAGCTGCATTTAGTTACATTGTTGGTATTTAAAGGGTAACAGCTATAATATGCCCTTTATGTCAGAAAAAACACGACTGCCAGTGTTTTAAACTCACCCTCATAAAAAAAGGAAATGGAAAAAGACTTAATATAAATATTTTTGTGTAGCTCATAGTTAATTACATTATTGTTCCTCTTCAATTAAGCAGCAACTTCTGTTGGTTGTGAAACTTGTTTCTCTTTCATTAGAGATGACATAAGAGTTGACATAAGAGTTTGGTATAAGCCATGTATATATATACTCATATATTATATATCAGTACTTTATCTGTTTCTTTTAGTGGGTTGGTGGTCGTTTCTCCCTGTGGTCTGCAATTGGAATGGCCATTGCCCTGCACATTGGTATGTACATTAAAAACACACATTGTTGTATTTTTTGAATCTGAAAATGTCGGACTTCAACCTGTGGGAAGCACAATGCCTGTACAGAATTTCATGACAATTCCTCCAACAGTCTGGACCAAAGTGACCAACATTGCCATTACCAGAGCCACATAACATGGCTAAAGTTAAAACACATGGTAGCTTTAGTAAATATGTAGGAAAGAATCATTCCAAACAATCAGTTTAACTGTTTAATCAATAGTTTATTCAGTCAACTTCTCTTTCACAACTCCTCTCCTCATCAGGTTTCGACAACTTTGAAAAGCTTCTTTCAGGAGGTCATTGGATGGTAGGTACTTCTCCAAAACCTTTATTTCTCCATCTCTCTAGTGTAGCAAAAGTATTAACAAGAGAGAAGATACAGAATACATTTATGCAAATTATTATCCCTTCACTCTGTCTGCTGCAGGACAACCACTTCCGTAGCGCTCCTCTAGATAAGAACGCTCCCGTCCTGCTGGCTCTGCTGGGAATTTGGTACATCAACTTCTTCCACGCTGAGACCCACGCCATGCTGCCCTACGACCAGTACATGCACCGCTTCACTGCATACTTCCAACAGGTCAGCCCCCACAATGCAACAGGCCTCACAGAGAAGATCAAATATAATTTTATTTTTTTAAATAAGTTATTTAAAAGATGATTTTGAATCAACTTCTTGAGGTTCTTCAGGCATCACAATGTAGATTCAATCATAATATGTATGGTGATATTAACATAGAGAAAAGAGCAACACTGTCTGTATGTCTGTGGTAATTGTCCACTGTCATCAGTGAGAATGAAATGCATGTGAAAGTTAAGTTTGATTAGTGTTTTTTATTTAGGGTGACATGGAGTCAAATGGGAAGTACATCACTAATCATGGAGCCCGGGTAAACTACCACACCGGGCCAATAGTGTGGGGAGAGCCAGGAACCAATGGACAGCATGCCTTCTACCAGCTCATCCATCAAGGTAACAGAACTAAAGATCATCATTCAGTCGCAGCAACATAGAGATGATTCAGTCAGAGTGTCCAGATTTTACCAACCAAGTATTCTGATATCCTGTCTGCTTTGGTATCTGATTGGCCTCATGCCACGAGTATGTGGACTACTTGTGTGTACTATATGTGTCACTAATGCAGTCCAACTGTGTCCAATTCAGGAACACGCATGGTGCCCTCTGACTTCCTTATCCCGGCTCAGTCACAGCATCCCATCAGGGACAACCTGCACCACAAGGTACCAAAGTGTTAGAAGGATTTTCTGTAAAGCAGTGCATTGACTGTGAAACTTGTGAAACAGTGATCTAAGATACCGCTGCAGTGGTGTGCCATTACCACATGTATTAACTGCCTGGAGAACCTGAGGAATAAATATTTTTGAGAGATCGTCATCAAAGGTCAAACAGTCCTCCACACAAGAGCCAGCTGAAGTAAAAGACACTGAACCTCTATGTGCTCCAAGAGTGTCAATTGAACTTCCACAGAGGTCTTACCCTTTTGCTGACAGGTGTAATTGAATATGTACAGATACATGATGAACTGGCTAATGAGGAAATTCACAGTTTGACACTACAAAAAGGCAATCTGTCAACAGTTTAGAGTAAAACACAGACACTAGTGGTTCACCAGACTGACATCTACAGTATATAACTCGCTGTAAAACATACACTGTACTGTAACTCAAGGTGTGTTCGTGTTTGATGTGGCTGTAGATCCTGCTGGCCAATTTTCTGGCCCAAACAGAAGCTATGATGAAGGGTAAGACCACAGAGGAGGCCAGGAAGGAGCTGGAGGCCAGCGGCCAGAGTGGACAGGCTCTGGAGAAAATCCTGCCACACAAAGTAGGTTGATGACTGGCTGTAGAGAATGAACACCCTTTGCTTAGCATCTCTCCTCAGCAGACTATAGTAAGTATGAGGACCAGAGCAAGAAAGCATAGGAGGTAGTGCCCCCCAGTGACCATGAATAAACATAGCTATCTTATTAAGGTTTGTTTATTAAGAGCTATTGTGATTGTGGCATGTACAAAGTGGTTTGTATTATGAAATATATCTCCTTGTTTAAACCAGGTATTCCAAGGAAACAGGCCAACCAACTCAATCATCTTCAAGAAACTGTCCCCATACACACTTGGAGCACTTATAGGTGAGAGCAAACAAAGTTTCTCGTGACTTACAGCCACTCACATTAAAATGAAGCAGTACTGATATTATTAGTGGCTGTAGAGGTAGCCACAGTTAGAATTCACAGTCTACAGTTTAATAATTATACTATGTACACTCATATTATACTATGTTGAAAACACAGAATTGAAAATGAAGGTCTGTTTCAGTCATACAAAATGATTTTAATCTCTATTTCTTATGTTAAGTTTTTGTTTATGTCACATTAATAACAGTTTGTCCTGACTGTTTATTGGCCCTTTTAAACTGTTTACTGACACAATTTGTCCAGAGAGTGCAACTGATAGATAGATAATTCTTGCTACAATCTGCTATCTGTCCATGTTTCTCTGAGTTGCATTGCCTCACACTATACAGCAATACGTGGTATGACTATGAATTAGAGTGTGAAATAAACCTTTAATAATACTTTAGATCGATATCTTTAGATAGTAATGATCCCACACTGGGAAGTTCCTGAAACAGCAAAAGTGTAGATGAGGTTTAATCAGGACTCTGCACATTGTTGCAGACTAACAATGCAAGTTTGTTTGTACTTGGGACGCCAAACTGAGAGAACAGTGTATGTACAGCTCCTTTGTGTTATCTGAAATTCCATTCCATGAAAAACAAACACTTAACCTCTGCAGTAACTCTTTTAATGATTATTCTGTCTTGTTTTACAGCGATGTATGAGCACAAGATCTTCATCCAGGGTGTAATGTGGGAAATCAACAGTTTTGACCAGTGGGGGTGAGACAGTTTTTCCTCTACACATACTATACACTATACACATATAGTTGATAAACTATAGTATACTATAGTACTGTTGAACATTTGAGTCATTTTCATTTTGTAACCCCTTAAAGCCGCGGCCTGCCATCATTACATAGTCATGCTGTTCAGAGATTTGTTAAAACCCACAGAAGAACTCTATTTTAAATTCTAATGGAGTTTCCAAAAATACTAAATATGAAATATGTCAGGATGAATTTGGGGGAAATGTGTGTATAATGATCCACAAGCCATCTAGAGTATTGGGTTTGAATATTTCACTTAGTGTGAGCATTATATAGGTTCAATGAGATACTAGATAGATAGATAGATAGATAGATAGATAGATAGATAGATAGATTTAGATAGATAGATAGATAGATAGATAGATAGATAGATAGATAGATAGATAGATAGATAGATAGATAGATAGACTAGATAGATAGATAGATAGATAGATTAGATAGATAGATAGATTTTGGCCTATAATTGTTGAACCAGTGTCAGAAACAAAATTATTTTCCTGTATTCTGTGGGTCCAGGCAAATCTATCAATATGAGGTTTAAACCATCCATCACCCAGATAAATTGTCCTGCATTTTAAATTTTTTCTAATATTACCATATTTTGAGCAATCAGCATCAAATTGGTTACAGAGCATATATGGACCAATCCGGATAAAACTTGTTTTTTTGTATTTTTATATATAATGCAGTTTTAAAATTGGCTTAAGCTATTGTAACCAAACTCAGTTCACCTGTTCGGATGCTAGGTCCGAGCTCTGCTGTGCAGTCCTGGGATATTTTGCCATTAGAGGGAACAAACAATAAAAACAATGATATATATCGTAATAGGCTACATGGATTCGTACGAAATTCAATTTGCACAATCTAGGACTCACGATGCAAGACATTTGGTAATGATGGATTAAAGTCAGCGTGACTCATTACAACAAATCTAAATTTCTAGCCATTTCACATTCCGAACTTCAAAAAACCTGAATAAATCTACCATAATATGTCCTACAGAGCTTTATTCTTTTCAGCACATCCTTTAGGTTTAAACAGACAAAAATACCACAGTTTGGCACATGTAATGTCATTGCCTCACATTGTGTGAGAGGCAATGTCACTGTAGTGAACAGTGAAATAATACAGCTGCATAAGATCTTGCCACTGTAACAATTTATATCCAAAGCTTGTTAGTTTGAACCCTGCAGTACTCAGTAGAGTTAAAGGAGAAAAACCTGCATACGCACACAGGCGCTCCCGATCTGTCTCTTTCTCTGCTTTTAACTGTTAGTCATCTCAAACCTTTCCGCTTTCATTCACAATTCAAACTGCTCACAAACAAACAGTTTTACACAGAAACATCATAACATTGATTTGAGTGAAAATGTTGCCACATGTTTTACACATATTGCCTCAATTTGTGAGAAGGTGTGTGGAAAACCATGCCTCCCCTGTGGTGCAGTCAATGAGTCACCTTCTCGAGGGATGCAAAGGCACAGGGTTTGAATCCCCTAGTGCCCAAGTCCTATTTGCCAACATTGTGGCAATACGTGCACGCAGGGTATTAGAGTTATTTTAGAGTTTTTAATTAAACCATTCATATGTTTTTCAAGCATCTACACCACTGAACCCATCATCCCTCTTCTGCTTGTGTCCACTCTCCTTCCCTCTCCACATTATTAGAGTTGAACTGGGCAAACAGCTCGCAAAGAAGATCGAGCCTGAGCTCAAGGACACCGCAGAGGTCCACTCCCACGACTCCTCCACCAATGGACTCATCAACTTCCTCAAGAAAAACTTTGCCTGAGTCGAGACACCCCAAAACAACTTCCACTGTACTCCACATCATTATCCATCTAATCAGCTCATGAGCTGCACGGACAGGAGACTCGCAGAGGCAGCTGGTCACTCCCACGCAGTCGAGCTGAGGCACTCTTTATGTTTGTACTCCCATTATAAATATCTTACCTGTCTACAGTGCTGTCTTTTCTATGTTTATCTGCTCACCACTGTGAGGGTAAAGAGCTTTTTGTATGAGAGTGTTATGGAGAGCATACTGAAATGTGCTCTCACTGTCTCCCCACTGTCTCAAGAAATGTAGGATTCTGGAATAAATATCTTTACACAATGTTACTCTCAGTGTCAATCATACCTGGTCTGATGTAAAAATAAACATACACAGCAGTTGTTCATTGTGCTCCCATGTACAAATGGCTGTTACTGTAATATTCTCTGAGCTGAAAGAGCAACACGTCACTAGATGGCATCAGCGTGCCAGATTTATTTACTGGGACAAATCAACCACCCAGTAATCTACCATTTATTCTGTGGAACAAAGGGTCAAAGGTCAGTGCATCTGCACTGTTCCTCCCCACAAATCCCCAGACTCCACAGCATCCATTTAGAGAGAAAAACAAACAGCTGGACCAAACAGCATCTGGACTACAAGCCAGTCCTCATTGGCACTACATCTAAACATCATTAAACTAAATTTGCTTAATGTTCCAGTGCCGCGTGCCAAAATGTTGGCCTGTGAACTTACAAACATAAAAACTCATGTAATAATGGTATGAGAGACAACATCTCACACAATAATACATCATGTGATGCTATTTACTACAATGCAGCAAGAAAGATAAAATATATTTCACTATGTTTCCTTTCCCTCTTACTCACTGCTGGGTACAATTACATAGTGTATGAGGACAAACAGAAAGTAAAAAAAAATCCTAGACCCCCAGACACTGCTGGGTTTTCAATGCTGTTGCCAGGCAACAATACTTTACTTCAAATCTAACTTGTGCTTTTTATCTCCGGCTCTGAAACAAGATACAGAAGAAGGTGAGTTTGACTGAGGATAGAAAACCCTCCTTGTTATTATTTTCAGCATGCTGCGAATTATTAGTAGAATAATCTTCACTTACTTCACAAATGCATGATTTTATGCAGGTTTTTGATTATTCCAGAGATTGTTGCATTTTTGCAAATTGTGTCACATTTCTGAATGAAACTCCTCTTTAGAGGACCGTCAGCTGAGTCATGGATACACACTTACAGCTACCTGGAGCCCACTGCTGAGTTATGACTCCAGAATATTGAAGCCAGGTGCAATAGGCTGAAATAAACAAGCAGCAAGTCAACATGAGGAAATAAGTGATTAGGCCCAGGCTTAGTTCATTGGGGAATAGGATCAAATAGAAGCATGAAAGGATGAAAAAGGTTGTGTGTGCGTTCCTGGGATGTTTGTTGAACAATGGTGCTGCATACCCTCACATTCCACTTCATGCTTTATTGGTTGGGCCTGTCAGTCTTTTTTTTTCTCTCTCTCTGGCCCGTTAAAGAGCTGCCCTCCTGGCTCAATCAGGGTCGCAACCTGCCCCAGTGCGCTGGTTGCTATGGCGACATCAAACCCCTGCCACTTTTCGACTGTGCAGTCCCAAGTTCATGGTGGTGTCAGACGAAGGCTTGGTGCAGGGTTTGGGATTCTTCTGAACTGACTGACTATACCACCAAGCTCTCGGGCTGTAGCTCGGTTAAACATCTTCTGAGAGGAAGGTTCTCCACGCATTAGTATCATTTGTATTCATCATGAGCCACAGTGCTGGAAGCAGTTTGAGGGTCAGCATCCTTGCATGTAAACAAGCTCGGAAACTCAGCCTCAGAGGAGAGGACAGGCCTGCAGGTCTGCAGCCAGATTTAATTCTCACTTGAACTTCGCTGGAATGCTTTTAATGTGCATGAATTCAACTATCCTCCCCTCCAAGGAACCTTTAGGGATCATATTCTCTTGGGCTAAACATTAGCCCTGCAAACACATGACTGACCCCCCGACATGCATACACACACAACACACTCACGCCACATTTCCTGGTATCAAAGGATGCATGCTCCCTCTTAAATTCCCAGTCTGTAGTCTGAGGCTGCTATTGACAGCAGTGACACAGAAACCCTGCAGGCTGTAAAAAAAAAAAAAAAAAAGCCGTCAAGCCCAACTTCATTTTTCCCACGATTACTGGAGTTATATAAAGCTTAACTTTAGTACATGGGCAGAGCTCGTCATGCTGCAGCATAGGAAGCCAGCAGCAGTCCCCTGAGGCTGCAAGGGGCTCCAGCTGACCCCTTGTTGTTCAGGCTCTATGTCTCCTCAAAAATAAGCTTCTTCAGATGCCCATTAGCTGGACCCATCTTTAAATGCATTGTTGTTAGGGTCCACATGGAAAACACAACACACCAAACCTCCTTTCCCTTGGAAATACAAGAACAACATGATCTAAGATTATAGTTCCCATTTTACTGTACATCTATGTGACCATCGTGTGAGGAGAAAAATAATGCAGTGCAGCTCTCACTTCACTGACATACAACTTTCAAAATATTCTTAAGCAAGAAAAACATGAAAATATCAAATAAATATTTGCATCCATATCAGAGGAATTTCTCTGAGATGTCTCAGACCACACAGAACAGTCAGAGGTTTTCTTCACCAGTTCATCTTTGCCAAACTACCAAACAGCTGGGCTTGTTTATCCTCCTGGGATGCCTCTAGGTCAGTAATCTGGTCATCTGTGTAGGCTTTTGAATACTGTGCACCCATTGTAAGACTTTTTGTCTTCACTGTCTTTCCTGAATCCACAGAAATACAGATATACTGACCGACATCTGGCCCTTATTCAGCATCGCAATGTGAGAGATAAAAAAAAACAAACTCCCACGCTGATTCCTGCCTCTGCTGGTCTCCTTGTAATAGAGCATATCATAGAGACAGTGACAGTGACAGTTGTTATCTCACATGTTCAAAGTCAATGGTGTTTCTGATTGTGATGATCATATTTGGTGCCAGACAGAAAGGCTGTGGTGTTTTTGTCACCAGCGATGGAGGTTGGGTGAATTCTTTTAACCTTCAAAGTTGTTTAAGGCTATTTCGTTGAAGTGACTAGAATAGCAAAAGAATATTTTATTTAGTCTCCTGAATAAGACCCAGTTTCAATTCAGCAATTTAATCATACAGTAGCAACCGAAAAAACACACTCCTACCCTTCAAACCTGAAGCAGAATACTTGGGAAACTTGCTTTGTGTTGTTTAATACTGCATGTCCATAAAGTTGGGAGACTCGCAACAGACAGATGAAAACAAGAATGGCAGAGGCAGCAACATCCTGACTTTTTGTCTCTAATCGGGTTCCAAAAATGATGGATCTTACATTGACATGATGTAACTCAACAGCATATTTCATTAGAAATCTCTATCCCTCTAGTTTTTAAAATATATATATATATA
>NW_023339663.1:23647245-23676614 GCF_004916995.1 Morone saxatilis | reverse complement strand
GATAGGAAAGGGGGAGAGAGAGGGGATGAACCCATGGCCGCTTCAGCAAGGACTCGCCTTGGTACATGGGGTGCCAGCTCTATCAGGTAAGCTACTTGGGTGCCCATCACCCTTGAGTTTTTAATGGAGACTTTCTGATAACAACTTTAAGTCTCAAACCCAAGGCTTGACTGACTCACAGGATGCTGACTGCAAAACAAAATTTATCAAATCATGTTTTCAGGGGAGCTCATGTCTAATGAAGAGGAGCCAAGCTCCCCCTGGCTCCCCTGTAGGTCACACCCTGCTCTAAATGCTGCTGTTGCTGCAGGTGGACACAACATATCACCTTATTTAAGGATTCCTCCGGAAAAGAGCTGACAATATGTGTTTGGAGCATCAAATGCAGAGCATCAACGACATTGAATCACTGTTGTTATGTATGTTTCTGTGATAGAGAGAAAACTTTTAACTGTGGCATGATTGTTTAGTGACTCAGAGAAGGGTAGCGAACAGGAGGCTGAAATTTGTGTTACAGGAAGGGGACAAAGTGTCAGTAACCAAAGATTCACAGTGTATGAGGTAATCCTGTGGCGAGCATATTTTCACTCATTTCCTGGCACTGGAGGGACCAGTGTGCTCCAGAGGGAAGGTGTTCTTTTGTGCCGTGTAACAGAGCTCACCTCACAGCCGATCCCCTGGGGCTCTGCTACCTCTACACACACACACACACAACACACACACACGCAACACACACCACACACACACACACACACACACACACACACACACACACACACACACACACGGCTCCCTGAGTCACAGGGTGGAACCCTCACACACATAAAGGGCGCTTTGTGCCCCAACTCATGGAGCTGACAACCAACACCAGAGAGCTCCTCACACTGAACACCACTGTTCAGCTAACAGGAGAGCTCAGTAAGTGGGCAGACAGCGCTTTCATGTACACCCACACAAAATGTAGCTTCATCTCTAACTATCTGTCTATCAGTGGCTTAGAAATACAGCTGCACCGACTGTAATTGAAATTTGAGATTAAAAGGGTGATAGGAGTGTGCATGTTTAGAATTTTCTTCAAGTTCAAGTTTTATCTTCCTGCACGGAACTGTTAAAATCCCCTTCCCTCATTTACCCTTTTGAAAGTTATACAGTCATATCTAACTATCCATGAGCCTGTCTCTCATCCAGTGTTTCCCATAACGGAAAGGAGACGCTGACTTCATTTCTTACCCTCTTGGGGATTGAGCCAGGCAGCAGTAATTTAGGAAGCCAGCAATAAAACTTCCACTGAAACCCACCCACTCACCTGCAGGATCTGATGACAGTAGCACTTCCCCCCACATGTCCCTGTATTTTCCATTTTGCAAACAACCTCAGGCAGAGGTGTCATTAATTAAATCCTCTGAAAATAAAAAAACATGTATCAGTAGCAGTCACAGGCCTATAATAATCATATTGGGACCGAATTAAATGATTGGTTTGTCAACCTGCCTGTCAACCCACCTACCTGCCTAACTTCACGCTTTCTGTCCCTGCACTCATTGCACATGACCCAGTGTTCCACAAGCTGGTCAGGCACATATTGCTAAAGCTACAGAGCAATTCGCACAAGAACGGCAGAAAAAGACTGTTTGCACTGCTAAACAAAGCACCTGAAGAGATTTTTTTAGTTGGATACTTTCAAAAATCTAGCTGTCTCTTGCTAGTTTGTCCAATGTTACCTTTAATATTCAAATTTTGGTGGTCACTTGTAATGACAACACATAGAGAATGATCACCCAACTGTACAGTTCCACACTACGAAGCGTTTTAATGTCTTTCAGTTCATCATTTTGGTTTAACAGCCCACAACAAACACACTACCTGTCCTAACCTAACCTATTGCACACAAAGTTAGCGGCTAGTGCAGAGGAGCATTTACTGGCTAAAGAGCCTGATTTCTCAGGAGTTAGTGGAGACCATTGTGACTCACAGAGAGTTGCAGCCCGAATTTTTGGAGCATTTTTTTGGAACATCTAGCTGGTGTCAGTGGTATTGTACCTTTAAGTACATCTGCATTGGCTTCACCCACTTGCTATGGTTGTTGCAAACTGATTTACATCTTGTTGCGCTGCCCCCAAGTGGCCAAAAAAATTAATGAATGCAGTGCGATTACACTGTCCACACACTGAGTACATGCAAAACCAAAGGTCATAATAAGAAAAGTTTGGAACTTGCAGGGCAGCTGTAGAATCCTACAGACAGCTGGTTGTTGGTTTAAACCCCAACACCAGCTTAAAAATGTTGGGATGGGTTAAAAATAATAAATGCAATTCTTTACCATGCCCAGAAACCAAGACACACTTTCATTAAACAATCTCCATCTGCTTTTGTGTATTCTGTTGAGATTGTTTCTTTTCTTGCTGTAATTTGTTCATTTCAAGTGAAAATTGCTTTGCAAAGCATTTTCAGTTTCCTTGTGTTTTAATGTCTGCCTCCTTAGTGAGGGTGAGACATAATGTGATCTTAATTAACTTGCTTGGTTACATAACAACCAGGCGTATCTCAAAGAGATGACAAATTGGTCATAATTATTTATAATGCAGATAACTTGATAAAGCAAAACACACTATACTACACACTATAAGATATTCTCTATCAACCCTAAACATAATGCGATGGGGTCTTTTAGGAATATGATCTATTCAGTTTAAGGGTTTTGAGGCGTCACATGTTCATATTTGACATTAGGAGGAAAATTCCTGTAATCAACCTACTTTATGCTCCAATTAGCCCAAATGTTGTACAATACAGCACCACAGGGGTGCAGTCTCCTCATTCATCTCAACAGCCCATCAGCTTTTTCTCAAGTTGTAAAACCTAAAGATATAAGAAATATTGTTAATCATTTGCTTCTAAATGTAAAGTAACTTAATACTTTTCATGGCTGCTTATTTTCTATTTTTGTAACTAAAAAGCTTAACAAATTCTACGGACATCCCCACAGTATCTGTCTATCTTGCCTGCTGTGTGGCATTTCCAGGAATGTTTATGTGTTGGAGCAGTTTACTAAAAGGGTCAGTACCAGGGGACCTGATTCGCTGACTCAATTCCACTGTATCTTCTCATGCTATCATGTTTAAATTCATGTTTGTCAACTGGTGCTACATCGTCTCTTTTCCTTTATACTTTTGAAACTTTTTTTGGATAAAGGGTTTCAGATGGTCATGTCTTTTCCAGGCTTCAGATAATCTGACCATCAGATAGCCGGGCTGCGTCCCAGGAGGGAGAGTCCATCACATGATATGCTACAAGGTTGCGTGCCTGGATGTAATTATACAGCAATATTTTGCTAACTGTAGACAATACTAAGCACACATTTAATGTAGCTAATGAAGAGTTGTGGGAGTTTTTGTTGTTTCCACTGGGAGTCTGAGGTTGTAATTGTAGTTTTGAAATAATGGTTTTGTTTATTGTTTCATAATGTGGGTGTTATGGAGCCCTTTGAGACCGTTGGCTGTCACTAACTGCTATATAAATAAACTTGACTAATGCTAGCGTAAACTACAATTTGTAAAACAGCAACATCAATGGTAAGCAATAGTAAAGGAGGACAGAGAAGAGCCAGCGAGATCCAACCATAATCCAGTGACCCCTGCATATTAGGGAGATATGTCAGAAGAAGACATTAAGAGATACAGAGAAATATGAGAGTGCAGTTAGAGGGAATAAAGGAGATTTGACTGCTCAAGTTGATTTTTTTTCATCTTTAACAGAAAGTTAGAGTTCCAGCTAGGTAAGTGGAAAACCACTTACATGCCATGTTCATGGTCCATGGTCAACTCCAAACCATTCTTAGCTCCTGTCCATACCTCTAAACTTTAACTGTATTTAATGATTGTTTTGGCTCCGTTTCAGTGTGCAGAACTCTTAACTTGTGGTTCGTATAGTTTCCAAATGTAGAACAGGAGCCAGAGTCTTCAGCGACCAAGCTCCTCTCCTGTGGAACCAGCTCCCAGTTTGTGTTCAGACACATTCACATTCAAGAGTAGGCTAAAAGTCCTCTTTTATAAAGCTTATAGTTAGGGCTGGCTGAGGTGAGTCCTGAACCATCCCTTAGTTATGCTGCTATAGGCCCTGACTGCCGGACGACTTCCCATGATGCACTGAGCTCCTCTCTCTTTCTCTCCCTCTCTATCGGCACACATTCATGTCCCATTAATGCATGTTGAGTTCTGTTCTTCCCTGGAGTTTTTGTGCTTTCTCATCTTACAGGTTCCCATAGATTGTGGATTCTGCCATCATCTTCATCATCATCATCATCATCATTATTGGTCATATTTATACCATTATTGTTATTATTGCATCTCTCTATCTCTCTCTCAGCAGCAACATAACTATAAGTACTCCACCAGTACTGCTGTTCATTTCACAACATTAGCGAAAAAAAGCAATTATCTTTTGATTACTGTTCAACACTGCATTGTATATGAGTATCATTACACTAAATTACATTAAATTGTGTTCAATGAATGTTTTCCAGCATTACAGTATTACTGTATTTTAGAGGGTTACCGTAAAATTGTGTCTTTAATTGTGGTTGATACAGAAAAGAAATAATGAACTGATGCAGTGAAGCAGCCTACAATGGTAATCATCATTTTGCCTTTTATGAATATATGATTTGCTGTTGTGGTAAGCTGGACTCTACACTTCAGTCTCTATAGTTATATTATAGATATATACACTACATATATACACTAATTGTCTGTCTTGATGAGAGAGAACTGAGACCTTTCGTATCTGTATGCTACAGGAAATATGGATCTGTCCATAAGTAACTAAATCAGGACTGACACTATGACTCACTAATTAACAAACTGTATCTTGTTTGTTCATTTCCTTACAAAAACGGAAGTGTAAAAAGAGCAATCTAAAGTTTGGGTTAAACTAATTGGCTGCTAGCTGCATATTTAGCATAGGATTTTGCTTAGTGTAATAGAGCCTACCACTTACAGCAACCTTAGGGAATACATGTGCGAATGCATTTCTGGTGCAAAACTGTACATGTTGTCATAACTAGTGTAAAGCTGTGAGATGATGTCTATGAAACACACAGCTGGAACTGTACTGCAGCCTGTTCTCAAGGACTGTTTATAGATTATGTTTTTCAATTTATTTATCTGACTGCGAACATCATTTAAATAATGAATCTCCATGTGTAACATTAAGGACACATTTCCTTCACTATATATAATCTATAATGTGTCACTGATACAAACATGTCTGTAATTACAGCAAAGATCTGACAATTTTAGTAAAACAAGTAGCATTTTTCTGTATATTGTCAGAAATGTGTGTTTTAGAGTGCTATCATTTAATGTTCAGTGCCAAAGACTTCCAAATTAAAACCAATCATTAAGGGTGTATGCAAAACAAATTCTTTACAACAAAACTGTGTCGGTTTCATGGCAGCAGTATTTTGTAACTGGGTGTAATTTTGTGGTGGCAGATTTCATGCTGTATAGAAACATAATCCAAAAAAATGGCAAAAAATCAAACTGAACAAACACTTTTTTGCAGTTAGCTACAAAACCACTTTATTGAAAAAGCAGATTATGTCATCTACAGTTAAATGATACGTCCCGATTTTTAATACATTAAATAACTTTAGACTTTTTTCATGTTTAGATAAATAGATCTAGTTTCCTTTTTTTATGAACCATCTAGGTAATCAAAACACTTAGCGATACAAAAGATGTGTGACAGGTGTCGAGATGTGCTTGTTGGAACTACCAGTAGGAGAAGAAGTCCTCTCTTTCCAAGTGATTTTTGACAAAAAAATAAAATAAAAAACTAGCCTCTTTATGTACAGGGTAACTAGCTGTGTGCTATGCAATAGAAACTGAAGTAGTACTTTTAAAACAGGTGAATTAAGACATCTTTAAAAGGGGATACACTCTGATGTTGTTAAGTTTTTCTTGGGGGTTGATATTGTGCAGAGTAAACAAAAAAAACCCTCATTCATGGCACACATTACTTGACCAGGACCCCTGTACAAAGCTGAGGTTAATCAAATGACAAGGGGGGAATGTCTCACATATGCAGTCCTTTCTCTTTTCTGCTTTTACAAATATACAAACACTAATCATTATTACATTCGAATGAATCTCATCACATCAGGTTACATAAGAAAGCACTTTCTGCCTGTGGTGACCCCTGCCTTCAGTCCGTTTTTGACACATTCAGTAGTATTCATTGAGACCTGCGTGTACAGTAATACAGTATGAATAAGAGCTGGGCCAGTGTTTGCATAAAATACTTGGTGATTGTTTTATTCTTGTTCTAATACCAGATGGATGGAGTTTGCCACAGTCAGAGAATGATATACCAGCTACTGGAACGTGTGTAAACCTTACCAACATAGTACTAGACAGACGTTCGAACACACACACCAAGAATTAGACAAAAACATCTGGAAAGAAGGTGATGAACAAACGCAGTCATCAAAATCATCACTGGGTTACAACAGAGAGAGCAGGGGTCAATGTGCTGGCTGCCCTGCAAACACGGTGAGGTGCTTGTGCCATGGCCCTGCCACTAGCACAAGCCCACACACACACATACACACTCTCACACACTCATACAAACACTTTTACACAATTAGCTCATATTTGAAATAAGCACACGTAGTTGGGGTTTAATGCATAAATGTGCAGCAGCTCAGATTTTTGCTCGGTGCAAGAGTGAGCTGAGTTTTCCTCAAAAACAGAAGTTCCCTAAAACATCTTACAGGGGAAGGACCTATTGAGTGCCAATCTGAAAAAAAATTCATCAGTGACCGTAACTAAGTGGGGAGGGGTGAGACCATTTTTCCAGCACCCCCATAGCTCAGAGTTTTATGCAGTTTTTGTTTGGTATATATACACACACACGCAGGACCCACTGCAACACATACATGCAAGTGCCTGCCCACACACACACATACATACACAGACACACACACACATACACAGACGCACACAACCAGCAAGGGAAATGTGGGGAGGGGGACTCCTCTAAAAAGCGCGGGTGGGACCAGCAGCTCCGGGTTCTCAGGGACGTCCTCCCAAAACACAACAGCAGACTGTGAGACACACAAACATACCTGTTCTGTCTTAAGGCATGTGGACAAGTGGAGGTTCCTCGTAGTAACGCACTGTGTTCTCAGTGCTCATATGACAAAAACCAGTGTCTGGGAAAACATACCAGGAAACAGTGTCCTGAACAGACCTGGTGCAAAAGGTATCACTCAAATTGTTTTGATTCCTTCTTTGAGTACCAGACGGGCCAGATGCCACATTTACAGTGTCCGTGACAGAAAATGACTTTTGGTAGTATAAATAAGGAATAGATATATGTTCATTAATGATTTTTAGTCCTGATTTTGATCTCCGTTGAGGCTCCTGGTGCACACAACTAACACTTTATATAATTTGTTACATAATGATGTTTGGACAAATCTTTTCCAATCAGAGTTCTTTCGTTATTTTTTTTTATTACGACAGAGCTTTATATTACTTCTAATCTTTACAGTTCGCTTTTGATTTCTATGATGACTGCTGAGTCTTTTAGTGTTCTACCAAGGGTCCTAAATCTTAGCATTTAAAGACCAATTTCTAGCTAAGCTCTCAGCTTTGAAGATTAAGCTTAAATCCTAATCTTACAGCTCCGTGTGTTAACTTGGTAAAAATAGGCGCAACTTAGAGCGAAGGTCAGAAAAAGTCTCAGTGCTAAGGTACATGCATACATGGTTACGTTTTGTAGGACCTGGGTTACAAAGAACTTTATTGAATGAATGAATGAATGAATGAATGAATGTACTGGAGAGGTTGACCAGTTCAGCTAAATAGTAACTCGTAACTTTAGTAACAAACTGCCTCAGGTTTAACCAGACGGTGAAATTTAAGGTATGCAGAAATGTCTGACTTGTAGAGTGTGTTACAGCTGTCTACAGTCTACATGCAGTCTACAAGGAACACATTTGTTGCCAAAAACTTGATTTAGACACGACAAATTTGGTACTCAGAGTGGAATAAAACTGAAGGCAATTTCTATTTGAGCCAGGTCTGCTCCTACAAAGCCTGTGGATCTGGGACCCACTGACAGACATGAAGAGGCTCTGTGTCCTCAAACAGAAATGATACAACAGACCCAAAATCTTCAGAAGCTTCTGACTGCGTGACAGACAGCATGTTTCACCTCTGAATCTATCGCGAGCGCAGCAACAGAAAAACAAAATCTACATCTATGTTCTTATGTGGAAAACATCTGCAAAATATATATTCATATATAAAAGACAATCTATGTGCATCTAAAATTTTCTTTTTCTGTCATAATATAATCATTAATTAAGACACTGCTTGTGAATCTCTCAAGGTCTCTTCTAAGACTTCTAAGTGGAATGTCAGTCAGTTCTCTGGGCTTGTGGTGCTACGGTGCATCTGTTATTTCGGGGCGGTGCAGGGTCAGGGTCAGGAGCGATGAGTTCATAGTTTTTCCTCACAGCCCTGTGTCGTGATGCTGGGTGTCCTTTGCATAGCCTTTAGCAGGACTCCATTTTAGTGTTAGAAGCTGCACGGAGAGAGCCCGCTCTGAAGGCACAGCACGCCCACCCTGGGGTCTGTCCGGTCCAGCCAGCACCGGAATGTAGTGGCTCGTTCCCTGGCCTCCCCGACACCGACATCGGCAGCACTCTGTAGACGTGACAGCACCGGTGAATCCGCTGCGGTAAACCGCTTCAGTCAGAGCTCAAGAATGAAAAACATGGAAAGGAAGAGCGGGAAGTAAGGAGAGAGACGAGTTTGCGTGCTCCAATCTAAAAGCTCTCTCTTTGATGAATGTGCAGGGGTCAGGAGGTGTGACGTCACCGGGGGCCTCTGGGTGAGCCGGCGTGTTGGCTTTCAGGGTTTAGGCACCCCAGGGGAAGGGGGGACCACAGATGGAGGAGGAGGGGGAGTCTTTTTCCCAGCCCTGTCATGTGACAGCAGGGCTTGTGGTAGGAGCTGCACTGTGTGTGTTGGTCCACAGCCCGGCCGTCCAGTTGAGGACAGAGGAAGTCGATGAAGGGCTTCCCTGAAACTGCTTTAGGGGGCCGGGGCCTTTTCTTTTTTTTTTTCCTGCTGCTGGTGTCTCGGATCACCCGGGAGGCGGGGCTTGGTTGCTGTCCACCCTACTCCCACCTCACAGCTCTGTGACGTGGAGGGGGTAGGTGGGGGGCAGGTGGGCAGGGACCTGTGACTGGAGCCGGTGGATGTGGCAGCTGTGGCAGAGCAGGTGGCCTTCCAGTGGATAACAGCGGTGGCCCTCTTCGTCGTTTAGCTGGAGACCACAGTCCTGAAAGAGTGGCATAAAGACAGAAGCATGAACACATCACGAAGGCGATGAATAACTAAACCCTGATGTGCTTTGTTAATACAAAATCTATTTAAAGGAATAGTCTGACATCACTCTCTTATATCTATCATATACATGCAGTGACCGGCCCTACTCTGCCGCTATGGTGATTCAGACCTGGATAGCAGCTGAAAATTCATGTATTATAAATGAATTTGCACTGATTGTTTATTCTACTTAGTATTGTTACATCTAGTAGAAAAATGTTCAATTGAAGAAAAAAAAAAGAAAAGAAAAAACTTTGAAGGTACCTCATGTGTTACAGAATCTGATTTCCCCCCCTCCAATATGTAATGAATTTACCATTAGCAGGATGATTCAGCTCTGGACTTTACCCTTCCTCTGTCCATAAGCCCCCCACAACTTGGCTGAATGATTACCCACTGCTTACATAATGATCTGGTCCATTTGTATGAAGTGGAATGTCAACCATTCAGAGAAATCTGTCTTATCCTGCTCATAAGGACAGTAGAAATGATCTGGTCTCTCAATTCAGTATTTACAATGCACAAAAACATATGCAGAATGACTGCAGGGTGGCATGAAATGTTAATGTTAAGACTTGCACTGCAAACCATCTGACGCAGGTGAGTGGCAGGATGACTGCGATTTCACAAGTCTGGTTTAGGCAACAAGTCCCCAGCTGAGTTCAGATCTCAACGCTGGAATGCACTTTGTCAATGAGTCACAGTGTTGAGCTGTAACCTTGGGTTGGTATCCGTCTGAGTGTTTTTTCTGTGTGTGTGTGTGTGTGTGTGTGTGTGTGTGTGTCTCTCATTCATTCCACAACAGACTGCAGCGGTGATTCACACCCACCGCTACAAAACAGCCTTAGTCTCATCCCACGATTTGCAGCTCTTACCCAGTTTCACTAGTGGATAAATGTGTCTGTGCACGATCGGCTCAACAGTGTGTGTGTGTGTGTGTGTGTGTGTGTGTTTCACAAGAGCCTAAGAAGTTGACTCATACACAGAGATGCTGAATCGACTCTAGTCAAATCACATGCATGGTAGACTGCTCTTACTCATACTCCCTATGTGTGACTCTGTGTGTGTGTGTGTGTTTGTGAGGACAGAGTGCAGGCCTCACCTCACAGTGGTAACACTCCACATGGTAGTCCTTGTCCATGGAAACTACCCGGATAGTTTCCTCAGAGCCCTGGTGGGACAAACACACAGTAAGACCTTCTCATCACATCAGTCTAGTGTCTCATTAAAGTGATGGTCCAATAAGCAGCAGGTCTCAGGTCTGATCCCTGCAGCTGCCACGTGTCCTGAGGCAACACACTGCTCCTCTCTCTCTCCGTGTGTCTCTGTGGTTTTGCCAGTTTTATCAGAGAAATGCTTACTTTCAGCCTGCTTTGTTTTGGCAGGAGCAATAGACAAGATCAATTTAGCTCAGTTTGGGTTTTTGTCTTCATTTTAATTTATTTTGATACAGTGTGACTAATAAAACATTTTAGTACTTTGTTTGCTTCATGTCATATTAACAGAAACCAACATAATCTAAGACCAGAGGCACATTTGTCTCACATTAAAGGCAACATTTTGAAATCATCTGATGGTTATCTTTCCACGGAATCCGCCAGGTTGAATTGACATGTTTTTACAGAACGGACAAACTGGCTCTAGATAGGGCAGTCACCATAGTAACTCCTTTGTGCTTGGAAAGGAAGGTGAAGCGAGAGAGTGGCAATTTGCAACTACACCGTTTTGGACCATTTACTGAACCAGAGTGGATTTTTAGTAAAGAATATTTCTTGGAGATGATCAACTATGTTAGGACTGATTCATGTATGCTCCTTACCTGGGCTGGAAGGATGGGCTGGTTGCAAGAGGCACACTTGGGAGCAAAAACCCTGAGAGAGAAATATTAAATCAGTTGACTTCTTATTCTACACCAGATTTTTACAAATACATAATCAGGACGATACAGTTTCAAATAAATACAGCAGCAGGAGTAGAGCGAGAACCAAACATTTTACGACAAACTGCTATTTCCATGTTCCAAATTGTCCTCTTTGTGCTGAACAGCTTGTTAGGCCACATTCTGTCATGCAGTAATCACATTTTATCAGTGTGCAGAGCAGAGACATGTCCTCCTTACGTGTGGTAGTCTTTGACACAGTAGATGTTGTTCCCAACGTCCACAGTGAAAGGCACTCCATCTAGACCCTCTTTACACACCACGCAGCGGAAACAGCCAGGATGGTATGACTTGCCTAGCGCCTGGAGGATCTAGACGCCCACACACACACACACAGAAGAAAAACACACAAGATAACAGTGAGACTTGGCAGTGAGGCCACTGAGTTCATGTAGTGACATACAATGGGCTGCCATCGGGGAGGTTGAGATTAAAAACACAAACTGAGTGAGGAGTGGGGCGCTAAAATTTTACGCTTTAATATAGCATTTTGTGATTTTATGTCTGCACAATCCCATAGTGACTTTGCTTTACTTGTCCTAAGTATACATTCTATCCTATATAGCATACATGCATTCACCCTTTGCTTTACATTATTTTTTGCTATCGCTCTTACCATCTCCATGATGAGGTGCCCACACACAAAGCACTTCTCAGCTGTCTGCTGGAAACCAGAGTACTGTGGGTAGGAAAAGACACAGGATGTATTATCCTCGGCAGTGAATTCTGGAGAATTTTGTGATGGCAATACAATTAGTGGAACATGTACTGCTTCACACCTGATGCATGAACTTGTTTCAGTCCTCGACTCATCTACAGAGGGTGCTGCTGCACTCTTTAAATTAACACGTAAAGGCTTTCTCTCACAATCCTCTGTCTCTCGGCTGACACGTTCGTCCGGCTGCAGCGACCTGTGGTGCCTAACCTATGCATTTTTAAATCTGTATTTCTCTGAGGGAGGGTGCTGCTGTTGTTCTGCATGGCCCTCCATCATATTCAAACAGTTAAATCCAGTTGTGAATTACCATGTGTTTGTTGGCCGGTGAGTATCTCCACTGGACCAACTGGGTGTGACTTGCTTTCTGTGTGTTACAGGAAACTAAACACCCAGCACCACATCAATAGCTCCTCTCCCTCCAACCCCAAGCGCAAGCAGATAATAAAGGTGACCATCTGCAGCTCACAACCCCCTCAAGGTCGTGACCTGATGACTGGGGGGTGGGCTACCAGGTGGAGGTGGGAGGTGGTGATGGGCAGTCTGCCCCCTGCCCTGACATCTCAACTGCAGATCTACCATCTGCCACCACCCCACCGCTCCCGAGACACCCCCAGGGTGACAAGCCGGACTAGTCGAGAATTAGCAGTATGAGGGAAGCGGAAGAAGATTAGTCTCATCCCGTCATCTGACCTCCAGCATCAGTTTATCACTGAGAGGCAGTGATTGTTAAGTGCAAAACAGGAATTTCTCTAAGGGGAAGCTGCCGATAAACAGGAAGTGTGGAAAGCAGATGAGGCCATGTGTTGTGAATTTGTTTGGAATATAAAGCTGTTTTCAACATTTATGTCACACGAACATTTTGTCAGATTCTTCCTCCATGTTTGGAAACAATTTTGTCACATTCAGTTAATAACAGCATCACCAACAGCTACACTACATAACACATAATGATTCAAAACTGTCATTCTTTCATCTTGGTGAGTCTGTCTACATTAAAACTTCTCATTACAATAATTCTGACAGAACACAAAGGCATCATGAGGGTAGGCATTGGATTTGGCCTGTTAACCTGAAGCAGATGGACCAGGAGCTACAGCTGTCCACCTCCCACTCTTAATTGTAAGTGCCCGGAGCTGCTCGGGGGGTAATTGAGCTCCTTGGGGAAACTCGGGGGAAATTAGTGTGAATTGGAGGGGTGGTGCTAAAGTCCTAATTGTAGCTGCGATGTCCGTTTCCTCTGGAGGGTTGCAGAATGTACCCAGAGATCCTAATCATTCGCTCTGCTCCACCCGCTCCTCTCTCAACGCGCCATGAAGCAAGGATAGAGTGCTACCAGCGGTTCTGCTCACCACAGAGTAAAATCAATACTCATGAACACACAGGTGACTTACCAGGAAATCCTCCTCACAATATACCTTCCCGTTGACGTTGTAGAACGCTTTCCCTCGCAGCCTCCGCCCTAAAAGAAAGACAATAAATTAAATCTACATATTTAAGTATGGAAGGGTTTGCTGCATATAGACAACATAGCCAAGAGTACTTTTGGTTTGGATTTGTTTTTCATAGTTTGGGCAAGGCTTCTTTATTCCAATAAAGGCATATACAATATACAATATACAGCATACAATCACATATCAGACAAGCTTCCAACTTTGTAGCAATAGTTTGAAACAACATTATTCCCTATTCCAACATGACAACGTTATGATGTAATAGCCAGGTTCATAGAGAAATCATTTTCTCAGTTTGGTACAGAGGAACCCCATCGCCTTTGAGCTAACCTGGAAGGTTGAATCAGAGCTGTAGTCCAAATAGAGATAAGTATCATAGCTTCAACAGTTCCACAAAATGTGACTTATTCTTATTTTTTTCTGTCCTTGACATGCTGGTCAAAAACAGTGTAAGAGATTATGTCAGACACAGCACATAGAATAAAATCTTTTTATAACAATTTCTGTCAACGTCTAACACTCTAAATCAAAATACATCATACTGTATCTCTTCCTTAATCTCCCTACTTTACAACCACAACAGCAGGTCAGTGTGGAGCAGATGGTTGGCCGAATGTAGGCGACATCCTGCCTGCGCCTCCGTTTAATTACATCGGCTATTGATCCCAACAGGATTCCATTCACAACCCATACACAATCAATACAGCAGGCCATTTCCAGCCCCCCCTTCCCATCCCTGCCATTGTGCACCATCCACAGACAGACCAACAATAGCAGACAGGAGGGAGGATGTCCCAAACCTCAACATATGCATAAACACCAGTGCTAAAACAATCAATCCATTAGTGTATTGAAATGTTAATTACCCATTAACATCTATGGTCATTCATCTTGATATAAGATCCAACCATTACTGCTAATATTGGCTTTATCATCATCAAATAAAAACTTTCCTCGGATACTGGTTTGCACATTACAGACATCACTTTGGTGGTCTTGGACAGTATTTTTGACATTTCGAAAAGACTATAAGACATGAAAACAATCAATGGTTGCACTTCGGCACCTTGCAAACACATCCAGAGGAACATGTCCACACCACAACGGGCCCAGGTTCAGCATACTGAGCTTCCAGCTCCGAGTGTGAAGGCTGAATTCCTCTGGGTGAGCCTTCATTCATCAGAATCCAAGTTTGAATCCAATTTAAAAAGAAATTCTGCTGCGGGCTGGCTTCTGCAACCCCCTGCCATGCACCCCTTACAGCTCGCCCATTCAAATTCATTTAACAGCAGCGGTGTCTCTCTGGCAGCACGATGACTTCACCCGAGCCTGGCAGACGAAGCACACGGATCTCATAAATCTGCTGGATTAGTCAGATTTAATTGTCGTCCCGAGCCACCATTGATTTTATGGGTGTCCCCGCATGGGAAATCTGCCACCCCCCCCTCTCTCTTTTTAACACGGAAATTTATGCAATCGCTGTATTTCACACACAAACACAGTGTCACAATGCTGGGAGATGGCAATACATTAACACCCACATAAATGGCTGGAGCAGCCGAGGAATGCTGTCCACACAATAGGTGAGACTTTTAAGACTTTGAGACTAAGGAGCAATTAGCATTTTGGTAGCGTGGAGCAAAGAGAAAAAAGCAGGATCGAAGAAGAGCGCCATGTGAAGCAACTCTTAAGAGACACTGTCTTTAAAACCGAGACTTTGGAGAGGCTAAACTCACAGGAACAGTGAGATTATAGTGAACAGTGCAGCAGCAGGGGCTGTGAGGTGTTGCTGTGTGCTTGTCTGTGGCCTCTGCTCTGGAGTTTGGGGTCTGGAAGGTGAACACAAAGGCCCCAGTGCTGATGACTGTGTGGAGCGCTGCTAGGGGAGCGGGCCGACTGAGCAAACGGGGACATTCTTTCTGCCTGAGGTCACTAGCTGGTCCCATTCAACCCCCCACACCTCTCCAACACCCGCTCTCTGCCCGTTTCCCTCACCGAGAAAGGGAGGGGGAGGGCTGCATGCCTGCCTCTCTCTCCTCTGGCCTTTTGTCACCAGACAGAGAGCCCGAACCTCCTCACAGCGCTATAAGTGATAGAACCAGAGGCTCCGTTTACAAGTTACTATCTATGTGCAGGTTTTTAGAAAGCCAGATTTAAGAGCTCATTAACCCTAAATGGAATTGGATGCATTACAAACTTAACTGCACAATGTAAGATCCAAATGTAAACCTAATGAACATAAGGTTTGTGCCTCCTATCCCTCTCAAAACAGACCTACATTTTGAATTATAACTGGTTTAAAATATAGGTCATATGGCCAAAAACTGAATGATTGGGTCTAAACAAGCTGGAAGAACATACAATATAAAAAAATGCAACTAACCATATAAATGGTAATTTAACCACAAAATAATTTACAGTGACATGATGACTCATCTTGCTCTAGTTGCTTGTTCTACGGTCACAGTGTTACTGCTGAGGCTTTAAGGCCCTGACCTCTGCTCTCCTTAATGCTGGTGGCTTGTAATTTTGTTCATTTAGGAATTAGAGCTAGTGCTATTACTGTTAATGCATTCATTTTGAATGATGGTGTTGCCATGGGAATGAGCGTTTGGCTGGTGTAAGAGTACTGATGTGCCACCAAGGCAAAGGTTTTATTCAGCTAAATTTCCCTCTGGTCTAGCAGTTGTGCCGAGAGCCTGTTTCCACAAAAGAAACTGGAACGTACCCATTTCCACATATCAACAGCAACAGTTACTGGTAGCTCTGTGAGGCTGTATGGAGATTTTTCAGGTGGATCATGTGGGATACGTGGTCTTTTCTATGGTTACTTAAATAAAATCATAGGTAGCTTTTCAGCTCTAGCCATAACCCTTTCAAAGAGCAGTTAACACCCCAGAGTGAGTCCTTTATTGTTGCTGAAGGAGCATGTTCACCCTTGTTTTCTTCTTTTATCCTTTTAGGCCTAGATCAGACTCTCTTGTTGTATCTATTGGTACGATACAGCTGTAATGATGATCTTATGTACTTATGTACTGAAAACTTGCTTTCCCTGACCAAAGAGTTGCTGCAGCAATCATGTTCTCTCAATTGTTATAAAGTGTTATAAGTGGATAAGATAGGATTTTTTTATATGCAGCCTGAGATGAGGTCTACATGTGCCACTTTAGCCAAAGAGTGCAAGTTTCAACTCTGTTTAACTTTGATAGACAGTGTAATGAAGCATATTGTGTTTGAAAATGGAGCAGTCATTATTCTGATATTGTGCTTTAATTGCTTTCTCAGTGTTTCTTTTAACCTACATTGAACCCGTAACATCATATCCTTCTTGTATGCCAAGTGCAGGACAGTTTTGTTGGACTAAACATTAACTGTGCACCCACACAGGTGTTTCAGGTTGAAGTTACAGAGATATGTTGGAATTACATAAGGTCACCCAACTGTTTGAACCAATAAGAACCGTAGCTGTCACTTCTTATTCAAAATTCAAAACTTTTGTTTGAATGCAGGGAAAACATTTAATATTCGATTGTAGTCAAAGCGGTGTGTGGAAATATTTTGGATTCTACACTACACTACAACAAAGATAAGTCTGTTTGTGGACTTTGTAAAAAGCAGTTGCCTTTCTCTTCAAGGACAATAAATGTGAGGGCTTACCTGCTAGCTAGTCACCCGAGTAAAGCAGTGGAGGCACTAGAAACAACGTCTTCATACTGCCTACTGTTGCCACACTCATCCAAACCAATAGGATAACCAGAGCTATATGCAGGGATATGCTGCCCATTGGGGCTGTTTCAGGAGAAGGTTTTTAGGATAAAGAACTGAAGCAACAATATTAAATTCCAAATTGCACCACAATCTCAAGACAAATAGTGCAGTTGTATGACAAAACGCATTCATTACTTTTTTTTCTTTTTTAAATGAGGGGTATGACATGCAGCAAAAGGTCGCCAGCTTGAATTGCACTGTTACCATTCAGGTACCAAGGCGCTCCCGAAGGTGTAACCTCTCCCATCCTAACAGCTGTCAATCAAACAGCCCCCCACAGCCTTCAGATAAGGTCTAATGAGGCAAATAAGTGAAAACAACTGTGTAGTTGGACAATGGGTAAGAAGGGCCTTTAAGGCGGTGTAAATATGGAAATGCACAATGCTGTCATTATGACAGAAGGATCCATGCTAAAATATTCCTATAGTTTTTATTTAGATACATCTCTGAGTAGTGTTTACCTTTGAAATCTCTAAACCCACACTGCAATTGCTGCAAAAAAAAACTGGGTCATATCCATTCCATGCAGAAGTGTTTGCCAACTTCCTATTGGTCATATGCCTTGGTGTGTGTCAACATGTTATAACCTCTTGGTTCCTCTTTGTTTTATGAATTTGAGCGTTCATCTTGGCATGAAATTATTTTGCAATTGTCGTAACTCAAGATTCAAACTGTAATTTCTGTTTGAGCAAACTTCGAGCTAATCATGTAGCAATGAAGCAGGCAGGTTTGTTGAATCTTTGTAACTGAACACAACACATCCTCAAATCAGACATTTACATCAATGTGTTGCTTATAGTAGTGGCTGGCTGCAGCTGAAAACCTACAAGCAATCACATCTCTGATTCTGGCTGTGCAATCAGGTTGATTAGTCACGATGTGTAAAAGCTTCTGAGCGTCCTATCGCAGCCCAGACCTGCCTGCATTCACTCTGAAAAAGCTCATGGCACGACATCAGGTTGCCTCTGGCTCGGGCCATTCCAGTGCGAGTGTTTTTACATATTTTTGTAAAATCGGGATGTCCACACTGTTCTGTTCTGTATTTTATCACCTCGGTATTCTTAATGGTTGCCAGTGACAATAATCCAGTCTCATGAGAGGTACTGCTTGCTCTTGCTGGTGGGATGCATCACTCAGCCTCTCTGTTCTCTTTCTCTGGCAGAGAAACCAGAGCTCTGGCCAGGCTAGAAGGACAGATAAATGCAGTGATTTACCCACAAAGGAGCTTCAAACTGATTTTTTACACCATGCCATGATGAGCCTGTGCAGGCCTGCAGTTTCAACAACATTTGGAGTATTTTTGGTGAAAACCCAGCCGTGGATGGAACAGGCAGCAGTAAGCATATCATCCATCATGAACGATGCAGCCCTCCACTAGAATGAGTAATATATCACACTGTTCTGACCGCTAATTGGGTCAATACGAGAGGTGTGCTCTGGTCAGACTTTGACTTTCCAAAGACACAACTTGGAACATCACAATATTTTAAAACTGGTTTGCTATTTGAAAGACATCTTAGAAACTGTAACCTCTTTTCAAGTTGACAATGAGAGACAGATCTACAAAGAGGGCACTTTTAAAATTGCAACCACAAAGCTGGTGGAGCCTTTGGTTTGAAGTATAGCTGTAGGGGAAAGGCTGGTGGAAATGTGGCAACAACTGCAGAGGCTAAACATGACTTTGATTGTGCAGAAAACGAATATATATGGGGAGAAGAAGGACGACAGAGGGATAGTGTGTGTTATTTTCTCATCATGTAGCCTGAGTGCTTTTGGGATTTCAAAGAAGAGAGGCTGTGAAATCCCTGCTAATGCATTTTTATGTGTTTCAAAATTACTTCTATTGACAGTCCTCCTAACACCATCAAATTTGTCCACGTCATGTTAAAAGGGACAGCGTACTGACAGTTTGGTAATGCAGCTCACATTACAGAATGATATTTACGAATAATTTACAAACTAATATTGAGGCATGATGATTAGGTAATGGAGCTTCCATGCCCTGTGCCTGCACGAGAGCAAAGGTTCACATGCAGTCAACTTTTCATGCCAACAAATGAAATAGTGAAAATAATATAAAGGTGCAAATTTAGGGCAATATTATGACACAGATCCTAGGTGCAACATGTCTCACAGGAGCTTGTCATTCATTAAAAGAAGAGGAGGAACGCAACTTTACGCCTTCTTTTCCAAACAAACCAGAAAGGTTAAATGCAGGGTGTCAAAATACAATACTGCTACAGGCTTGTTAGCTGTTGGCTCACTGACAACCTGCTAATGAGAACACTTGTTATTATCTAACAAGCTACTGACAGTATATTTTTTCTATAGACTGGTATGCCTTATATCAATACATCTGAGGTCTGTACAGGATATTTGAAGGTTAAAGATGAACTTAATGTGGTTTATATGACAGCTTCCATAGTCCTTATTCATATCACAATCTAATTGTTGCTAATAATGCTGCTATAATTAATGTGCACACAAACATACTGTATGACTCCAGAAACAAAACACAAAAGAAGTGAACGTTCCTGATTTCCGCTGCCTGGCAGGTGCAACTGGTAGCGGTGAAAGATTTGAGAAATTCAAGCCCCTGAGCTCTCTTCTCCTGCCAGTGCTTTCAGAGGCCGTTTGGATTACTCTAACACAGAAATGAGTCATCAGCCTTGCGGTTGACACTCTGCTCATCCAGCCTAAAGCAGCGCCTTTATTTATTTATTTTTATTTTATCCGGAGAAGGCGTGCTTATTTTCAACAACACCCTGACTCACAGTCATGCAGAAATATAAATTCACTCCAGTTTAAGCGCATTTCTGTGGGAAAATATATTTAGTGGCAAACTGATCCCCCAAACTGCCATTAAGGCTGCAGAGGGAAACAAACACCTTGCTTAATGGCACTGTAACAGTAGCTGTGAGAGGAGGAATCACTGCTCTTTAACATTATGCATAAAAATGGGCCTCAGCAGATGTACTTGTTTACAATGAAAAAGGAAACAAAGATCATTCTCAAAAGAAAAAACTGGACTGACCCTAGGGAGCTGAAACCACGTCAACTTTGGTTCATGTGTCTACACACGTACGCATGCACTTCTCCGTGCATGTGCCGTTTAACGTGAGCCCATGCCAGGCCTGCCCCCTCTGATAAGCAGGTCTGGTACACTTTGTGACTGTCTGATTGAGGTCCTCCAGCGAAGGCCGGCTGAAGTGGAGGGGGGTAGTTTGCATTCTTGGCCATTTCATGAAAAAAGGGTGCAACCATGGGAGTAAGCCAAGAGGAGGGCTCAATTATGCATGGTTAAACAAAGCCCAAGGCTACCAGTGAGCAATGTCTCAGCAAACTCGGCCTCACTCTGGAGCTCCCGACTCCAGGAGGACCCTACTCCTCAGAAAAAAAAGAGAAAAAAAAAAAGAAACCAAAAAACAAACAGGGACATAGGAACGTAGCTCCTGATAAATCACTGGATTGTGTTATGACAAGTGCAGGCACTTTGAAACTAAACTTCTCAGAGGCTTTCAAAACACCGCTTAAAAGAAAACATTCCCATTCACATGAGGTCAAATGATACATCACAAAGTTTACGTTACCAATAAACCATCTCGAGAGGCAAGACGGCCTGTGAAGCTATCAACAAGGACCTGCACTGAGCACAGAAAACGACTTGTTAACTAATCCTGGACATGATTTCTCCAATAAACGCAACAATAATTCTCTCAGGGGCTGTCTGTGGTTTTTGTCTAACAGCAATAAAGTCCTACATAACTATTTTATGATGTAATTAACCCCCCACCCCCTCCCCGTAAGTAATCCAGTCACCCTTTAAGAGTATTTTTAGTCTTCAGAGGAAATAATCTGGTTGTCTTACAAACAAGATCTGCGTCTTTGCTTCATTTCATCGCTGAAAGCCGTTTTCGGCGGCGTGGCTAGCTAGTGACTCCTCAACAAACAGCACTTATATCACTTATAACCACATCAGAGGCTACTTTTCCACTTTTCCACAGCAAACCCCACTACCTCAGCAACTGGACACTCGGCATCTGGCCCCTCTTTCTTCACACACACAATAAATCGGAAAAGTATGTGGCTTTGGTTACATGTAAATTATAGGCAGTTCTTCCAGAGCCGGAGGGGGTGGGGTGGAGGATCAGTATCCATGTATAGTACACATATGAAAGGAAGCAACCTGGCTAAAAAGCTTTCTCCCGACATCTTCCTCTTGTTTCCCTGGGAAACAGGAGAGGAGGGCTGGAGTCGGGTGACAGGGATGTCCAAAACACACAAGCACGCATGCTCGCCACGCACACACGCGAACACACACACACACACACCATCTATACTGTGAACACAGAAACAGATTTAATTACAGTCTTATAGACCAAATAATGTCTGCATTTTATTTCTTTGCAGAGTTATTAGCTTGTTCCTGCTGCAGAGAGAACTGAGCTGCCCTGCTGTCATTCTGCTGAACAGACCTCAGGCTGGAGGATCTTTTTTTAAGCAGCAGATGTTTTGATCCCCGACTGTAACACCACCTCTGACAGCAGGCTGGTGATACTAATGATGATTTTTCAGCAGCGACAGCAGCGGCTGAAGCTTAGAGCAAGGTTGTACGAAAGAACACAGAAATCTGCAGACAGGGAAGGTGGGAGGCTGGACACAAACTGAAGCACAAGCGTTAGCACACATTTTCCCACCGTTTTCTAAAGTCGGCGGTACAATCGATGGTGCGTGTAAGACGTGGGATGTATCTAAGGCGTGAACACGTCAGACTCATGGATTTTCAATTTTCCTGAAGAGCACTAAAAGGATAAAGTGGCAAACTAAGAGTCTTTTAGTCTCCAGACCTCTAATCACTGCCTCCATCTCTGATTTTGTCAGCAATACCGACATGTGTGATGCTGTGCTCATTGGCGGCTGTTTTTTTCCTGCCGGAGAAACAATCGACCAATCAGAGCTTTGTGGGAGAGATTAAGAATGGAGGCATAATTTTCCTGGGCCAGACAAATGGCCACAAAAAAGGGCGATAAGCGTGGGTGAGATCAACTGAGCTGTATGGGTTGTTGTGAGTCGACTTAGTTACAGATACAGAACTCTTAAAATCTACATATTTCTTGCTCATAACAACCTCTACTGCAGATTCCCTGTACAACAGAGGTTTTCAAATGGCAAAGGAGTGTTGTAGGGGGGTTGCATGGAGGGAGAGATGTGAGCCAAAGATAGTGTGTAAGACTCGTTATTGTAGTTTGTTCTGACGATTTGGCCCGCTTATCAGAGGCTGCAGCTGCAGCAGCTGTTGTGACACACAACTCATGAAGACAATGAAGATAATACTTTAAAACCCTTAGGGCCCGACTGCCACAATTTGCGTCAAAATTCGTACTCCTCAGAGTCATAACTCAGTTAAATCTGAACACACAGACATTAGACACACATTTTTAGATTCACTGTGACTAAACCAAAGTGAATAAATGTCCATACATCTGAATTTTAAAAAACTCCTTATAACTCGAGAACAGAGAACCATCAAATTCTTAAGTTGTCTTAAGTAATTCAGTGATAATTGTGTGCGCATCCATCAGCACATTGCAAACAGGAACTGCTGATAGCTCAGAATACTGTTGATGCCAATTTGCTTAAATGTAAACAAATATAGACTCAAGATGAAGATGTAAGTCACTGAATCCATACAGTAGCAACATTGTATTTCGTCTTTACATCCCCCAAAATATTATGGGAACTGTAGCTGGATTATCTCCCAAATAGCAGTGAGTCATGGATGGGGGTGGGAGGTCGCTGTTGTCTAAATTTTGCTTGAGGGTGGGCTGAGGCCTCAGAAAACCCCTGGGTCAGACTAATGATGACAACTGCACTACTTGCTGTTGATTGGTTACAGCAAAATATCAACTACTACAAAACAGAGACTGGATAATATGAACACTGTCGAACAGAATGAAGATAATACAGTCTGGTTTGATTGTCAGGCTTAAAATGGATGACCCAAGCCAGTGCTTTTGTAGCTGTCTGAAAGTGCAACACTTGTAATCTAGACAGGTAATTTTATACAGTATCTCCAGTCTACCAGCCTGGTCTCCAAATATAGAAAGCAGACTGCAGAGCAAACTGTAAGTACCAAATCATATGCAGCTTCTGACATTTCAAACCTGCTACCTGCACCACTACAGGAATGTGAAAATAGTCAAATATACAGAACGGATCATTTGCATGTTTAAAGTCAAACCCAAGAAAAGTTCAACACACAACAGTTTTTGGAAATGGACTTTGCTTCAGGTTGGCACCAAATTGGTCACTGAGGGGAATGGCTATGCTCACACATGCAGGATGCACTGGGGTGGGTTACCGCCCACGTTTGCAGACCGGATGATGAACCGGTTTCTACCATTATTTCACTAAATTGACAGTTTTACTTACCACAGGAGCAGCAGGTGAAGCAGTTTGTGTGATAAAGGTTGCCCATGGCCTGGCAGGCTTGGCTGGCTCCATATACACCCTTCCCACATTTGACGCAGATACCTGTTAGAGACATGTGGTCAGTTAGCCGATGTTATGTATCCTGAGAAAAATACTTTGTATGCAACAGTAGAATAAGAGCATCCTACAAGATCCTTCATGAGCTTATAACACTGTTAGAATTACACATCATTCTTTGACCACAAAACAAAACAAAACAAACTAATCTACCTCGGTTTTATGACTTATGAGATGCAATTGAGTGGATGTTGTACTATTCAATGACGATGTTGTCTGCTATCAGTGTGCACCATTAGAATCGAACAATTGCTGGATATGCTGCCAGCTTTGTTGGAGCTTTGCTGGAAAGCTGCTAAAAAAAAGGGACTGTGCCAAACCATGTGTGCATCCCTTTAATTATACAACAGTCAAAAAAGGATTAGCCTACTACAAATGTCATCACTACTGTACTTCCAGAGGCAGATTTCACCCCCTGTTGCCTCTGCAGCTTTTGAAGACCAACATCACAGTGAAATTCAAGGATGTCAAAGCATGTCAAGCTCTGAAACCAAACTGTGCCAAACACCAAACATTAACCAGTTATTAGAAATGCACAGTTGTGCTTTTAATTGAAGGTTAAAGATGTGTGACGCATGGCATGGTTTCAGTTTGGATACAAAAAGTTATATTTCTTAAAATGATTTCCATTCCAGTTGCAGAAGTCTTACCTAAACTTCTGACATTTCAGTGCATTACATCACACTGTTTGAAGACACACTACTTCAGGAAAGCTGATGATTATATCAAAATATGCTGAAGTGGATGTGGTGGGAGTGTTGGGAAGGGCATGCCAGAAACAAGGTACACCAGCAACAACTGTGCTTTTCCTTGTTACCAGGAAGAAAGCTGATGCAGTGCATGCATGCTGTGTGACGTACTGCTACACAATCATACCAGAAGAAGAAACTTTTGCACCCCTGAATTCACTTGTAAGAGTATATTGGTCATTTTGTATAATTTTCCCACTCTTTCACTATATTTTGGCCCCTTAACTAGATTTTAGAAATACTGAGGTCATGAGTGCAAACTCCTACTGCACAATCCTGCCCCCGTTAGAGTAGTCACCAAAAAACAAGTTAGCAAAATGTTCTTGAATTAAGTGAAATTATATCAATTATAAAGACCTTAAACGCCTCAAGGTTTAAGCTCAGAAAAAAATCATTATAGTTATTATTTATTATGAACTTATCACTCAAAACCTTAGCTAACCAGCTTCATGTGTGGGCGTTTGATCAGATTTGACTGTGCAACGTAAGCAAACAACTCCACCACTGTAATTAACCTTCTGATTCAAATGTCGCTAACTGGTGCACAGAGATCACCCATTTCCAACTGATCCGCTTCAAAATGAGCCAGACAGAATCTTTCATGTAAAAATAATCACAACTGTTACAAAGTCGGCAGAAAGTGGCGTGTTCTTGTAGGACTCCAATGCTCATCCTCTGAAACAGTAGCAACCACACAACCTTGGTGTCCTTAATGGTAGCTAGAGCCCTAACAATACTGTTTGGTGGTTTGTGGGGGCTGCATGGTGCCTGCTCCAACCTGAGTGGTAACCTTTCTCAGTCAGACTGCAGTTTGATGTCATGGACTGAGCAGTTTGACTGTAAAGAGACTGGGGATTACCTGCTGAACAGAAATGGTCAGGGAAGGGATATTTCTAATTAATAATTCTCTGCCCTTCTGACTACAATGTTGAACTTCTACCATTAGGCTGACTGTCTAATGGTAGAAGTTCATCACCAGGATGAGTGGTGCGCTGACCAACCCTGGAAGGAAGTAATAGGCTATCCACAGGTACACGTGGACTACGACATAATCCTAAGCAAACCAGCTAGACTATTATGACCTCTAGGGAAGAAATGAGATAGGGCAGGAAAAACAGTGGCTTAAAACTATCTGGTCGCAGCAGCGACAGACAGTCTCCAAACTCTCACGCACAAGACGACCTCCACTGGGGTCACATTCCTCAGGGAGTGCAGGGTCAAAGCCTGGGTGGGGTGAGTCCAGGGTCACGGTGACTACAGGACACAAGATCTCACAAGATCCCAACAGCGAGCTGCGCTCCAGCACCAACCCCGCCTCTTGACCCCCACAGATAAATTATTACTTATCTTTGAAATAAATACAATTGTCAGGATGGAATCAGAGCAAGGACACACTTTCTGTAACGTAATCGTGGAATTCCCTGTCTGTCTGAAGAAATTATTCCCCTTTCATGACAGCTGACACATGGCACCAGTGCAGTCCGTGACATTGTAAGAAACAGATAAAGGACAAGGGTACAAGAAAACCACCCAAAGGTTACATGTCCTCCCTTTAAACTTAATGTGTTTGCACAAATGAATTTGTTGGAATCAAAGTCAAATATTGGCATTTCCTGCTGTGACCTGAACCCGTGACTTCGCCAATGCACCAAATAAAGATAACAGGAGAAAATGGGCGATAAGAATGAACGAGTAAACTTCAAATGATCTTAAACAATTTCTCCAAAATAAAAGTCTATAAAAGAACACTGATGCATGAAGCCCTTCGTGTTTTTTACCTTCACACATTCCCTATTTGAGACTAGAAAACTACTAAACAGAGCCGATGAAATAGAAGTGTAAAAAAAACTGTTATGGTCATCCAGATAAACACATAGGAATTATTAGCCCAGGGCCAGAGATGCCTGAAGTAGAACCATGAAAGCCGAAAGACAGCTGACCATAGCTGTCAATAATGACTAACATTTACTGTTACATACCATTTCTTTGAAATTTTTTCATCCCTGATGTGACTCCTGGCAGGGCCTGGTTCAGCATCGGTAACCCTTATTCATCACAGCAGCTCGGGGGAAAATAAGGCTACTTTGTAAAAACAAAGGACCATGGCTGTAAATAAAAATGCCCTCTTGTAGCCTTTTTATAACGTAAATCATCAACACACTGCACATTTGCTCCTGGTAAATATTACACGCTGTATTTTCCTCCGATAGAATTTACCAAATGTTAGTCACTGTTTTATTTCTGCTACATAAATTGCTTCTTATTCCATTCTAGTGCGATTATATACGATATATCTTTTATGTTGCTTGTCACTTTCTGCCACTGGCTTGTAATGATGAATGCTACCTCTCTTGTGTAAGCATGCAGAGTTAATGAGTGAGTATTACGTTTAGCGAGGCCATGATACAGAGCCCTTTCCTCCATGTTCATACGAGCTGTCTGTTCCTCTTCTCTTACTGCATCAGGGACAGCATATATACTTCCTTTTCTGGTTATTTGCTATGACAGCAACGGATAGAGTTTCTTTTGATGTAACAATACTCCACAGATTATAAATGTGACTGGTAACTGCATATGGGTGGAGTTGATCATAGTCTTGCACCTTTTATCATTATGAGATGTAAGTGATTTGTCCTCAAAACTCCATATTTATGTGACTAATCCTATCTCAGACTGTGTTCTTTGTGTATAGACCTCTCTAAGTACTGTCATCCTGCCGCCTGGTGTACACTGATACCACAACCTTGACACAAAGGTTACCTCCAGAATTTCAACGTGTTCACACGGACCAACCAGGTACAACTGCCTCAATACACATCAGTCTGTCTGATGCCAATAAGCAAAGTCACAGATTCTCTTCTATTACACAGTTGACAGCTAGTGGGAAAACATAATGACAAAGGTTTAAGAGTGGAGTTCATATTTCAGTACACAACGACCACAGAAACATTTCGATGGCAGTGAGTGAGCTTGTGTTTTACCTCCTCGTGGCACCATAATGTGTCTAGTCTTTATGATGAGAGGAATTGCAAGCAGCTATATCATTCCCACAGAATGAATCTATGGCTATGCAATTACTGACATGACTCCTTAGTTTTGACTCTCTACCCATGGCTAAGCTAAAAAAAAAGGATGATTTATTTATAAAGCTACATCGATTTACCTTCATTACTTTATTCCCTCTGGTTACAGCTATACTGCAGTTTCTTAAAAACATATGCACCATGTGTTGGCAAGGCTTTTTCAACATGGGAACATTCTTTGTCATGAGAAAAAACACTAAAATCGTCCTGTGACCTGTTATGATTTCCACAAAAATGCTCAAAATCCTGAAATGTCTTATGAGCGAGGATGTGGTTATCATTTTACCGGACAGCAGGGAAATCTCTCTTGTTATTCATTTAAAACAGGATGCTGAATCCCTCATGTGCCCATTTCATAACATGCCCATGTGGCAAGGACAGGATGTTGTGCATTCACTGGGGTTAAAAATAAAACGGCGTCGCTTGATGCCCATACCTCGCTCCACCTTTAAACTAAATACTGCTGATCAGATCAAGTCAGTGTTTGGTTTTTCGATAGCGGCAGTGGTACATTGCTCAGTGTGGGCTTGTTATTATGCCTGCTTTTTAACATCCGATTCAAACTGATGATGGTATGAAAACAGGATATAGTATGATCATAAATCTGATGTAATGTGTGTAATGTGATTACAGGATGCGATTAGAATCTATTAATGATAATCATTCATTTGAGCAAGTGTTTTACAACCACCCATGACTTCTTATTCTACCATCGCTGAAAAACCACACAGAACGTGCTGTGAGTTGTAAGAAGGTTTGCACAGCCCGATTCATCAAACTTTAACGACTGCTCGGTGTGTGACTGACTTCTCACAGCACCATATCAAACCAATCTCTGAAACATATGAGCGGGTCACATGAGCAGTGTCAATCAAACAAATGAAGGGTGAAATACATAGAGGGATAGACAGTTTTCTAGTTTGTTGAATGAAATGCTGCCAAATATTTAAATAACATCTGCACGTCTTACAGGATGATTGGGTTGCTGCACAAGGAGCAGGTTCGTGTGTCTTCCCAGCCCGAAACGACTTGCAGTAAGGAACAGTATAAAAAAGCATGGCCTTTACAGCGTCAAAGCCTGGAAATACATCATCATTTCAGGTGAGAGGTCTTCACTTGTGAGACATCAGAGAGCGCTTGACACATCAGAGGATAATAAAGGCTTCAAACTTAAAGTGAGACTGAAGAATAATTATACATCTTTATGTCAGCTGCAATTTGTTCATGTACAGTATGCACAGAGTCAAAGCACAAATGTGCCTCAGTGTGCTCCTGTCCACAAGTCAGCGTCTGTGTGTGTGTGTGTGTGTCAGGCATGTGCATGACTACTGCCATTATAATTCTGGGCAGGTGATCAGACTTGACCCCCACCAACTATGTCTGGCCCGCCAGCCAAGATCGTGTGCCAAGTGTCTGGTGTTGCCCGACTCCCCACTGGCTGGTTAATGAAGGGCTTTGCGGGGGAGTCAGGGCGGGGTGGCGGTGGTGGGGAGGGGAGGGGGGTAATGGGTGGGCCTCCCCTCTGTTGCTTCAATTGCAGGCTTGTATCGGGCCAGCTGTTGATTCACAGCTCCTTCGCCACCACAACAAACAGAGGCCACACAAGGGCCGGCCGGCAAAGCAGAGCCAGGCCAGTGTGGGACACTGGCAGGCAGCGCTGCCACCCCCCCGCCCTAAAAAAGCAAAAAAAAAAAAAAGCCCCGGCGATCAA
>NW_023339663.1:23639159-23647145 GCF_004916995.1 Morone saxatilis | reverse complement strand
AAAAAAGCAAAAAAAAAAAAAAGCCCCGGCGATCAATTTCTCCACTGTCGCTACGGAAACAGAGCTGTCTCTATTGGGCTCGGCATGAGGAGCGTCTGACTGCATTCTTCCCTCTCCCTCCTTTTCCTTTCTCTCCCCATCTCTATCCGATTCCACCCTCTCGCTTCTCTCCACATTATCTCTCCCCGCCGTCCTCGTTTCTCCCTCCTGTCTTCCATCCTCCGTCTCTCACCTGCTTCTCTGGAACAACTCAACAGCTGTCTCAGCCTCACTCTGAGCAAGTGCACTGGCTATAAAACAAGCCACTGTTCTCTTGACTGCGGCCATTTGTCTGGCTGCTAATTCAAAGGTAGACAGCAACTTCCTCAGCAGGCTTTCTGTGGCTGTGTTACTGCTGGGGATCGGAACACATTTGCTCTCACAGTGCCTAATCACAAAAATGTGCCACACAAGGTTCGAGGTACTTAAAAAACCAGGCGAAAACCAAATCACTGACCACAACACATACTCCTTCCTCCAGAGAATAACTGCATTTTCAACAAATCCCGTCCGCACTGCTCTGAATGACCGAAGGCTGTCCGCTCTGGCAGAACAGAAGGTTCCATTCAGCGAGGTGCAGCGCTGTGCAAATGTTAGCTCTGCCAAGACAGAAATTAGTATTGCTCTGCAAAGCCACTCTTATCTGCCACAGAGAGACCTGTTAATGGCAATGTAGCACCAGCAGGTTGCAAATAGACCTTGAAAAGATGATACATCTATAAATAAGCCCTTTGTGCAGAGAAAAACACCAGCAAACACTATTTTAACTATTTCTTTTAATTCCTATTTCAGTAGGCAATCGTCTGTGAGATACAGAGAAAGTTACACATGACATTTCACTGCTAATATTGCATGTTTGTTCAACTGTTGCCATGGAGAATTATTTGTATCCAGTGGAACAATATAATACAATGAAGGGAAACGTTGCTCTTGACAGCTAAAAACCTTCATTTTAGGCAATTGTTTTGGATTTATTCCATCTGTAAAAGGTCAAACCCTTCAGTGCGTTTTCCTTTGAAATCTACACTGCAGGGATCTCCCAAATAGTTGTGAGGACGTAGGCCTGCAAGGACGCTGTAGGGTAAGGAGACGGGATCAGAGCATCAGTGCTGTACGCAGGCATGTTGGTTTGACTGGTTTGGAGCCGAACATTGGCAAAATGTTCCGTCAACTCTCAGGTAGTCTAAGGGCCTCAGAAACCAACCACACTCCTCCTGTGCAAAATATAGTATTGATAAGGGGAGGCTTATCTTCTAGATCATTAACATTGGGTCAAAGCTATGTAGAAAATCAGTGGTTTTGACTTCCTTGGGCTGAAAGTGATTTTGCAACACAGATGTTTGTTTGCATGTCCTGATTTGTTTCTACTTGCAAGTTCCCAAAAGAAAAGGTTTATTCGAAATCAAACCTGAAATTAAGATTACCTACCAAAGTATTCCTTTTTCATGTGCATCTCTAACTCCTTTTCCAGCTCCAAGGTGAGCGCCTCCAGCCGTCTCTCCGCCTGGCTTGGCCCGTTCTCTCGGCTGGGGGTCACCTGGTAAGGCAGCTTGAACCTCTGGCCCGAGGAAGCCGCTTTCGAAGACACCCCATAACTAAATGATGATGGCGACCCCGCGGTCATCTCCGCAGTCCCTCCCGTCTGGGCTGACTGCTGCTGGGGCTCTGGCACCGCCGAGAGTCCCTGGAGATGGATGCGACTCTGGATCCCGTTGGAGTCTCCGAACTCCTGCAGCAGCGTGTCCTCGTGTAAACTGCTGCCCAGCATCGACGACCTGGGCGAGGGCAGCTGCAGGTCCGGGTAGGTGCTCATAGACCCCCTAGAGCTGCGGGAGCTTCTGGAGCTGTGACTGGAGATGCTGGACCGGGGACTGACCACGCAGTTGGCCGTGGTCCCCGGTCTTGCGCTCCCGTCCTGGCTGCAGATGCTCGACCGAGGACTCGCCAGCGGCGCTGCGTGCAGAATCGCCCCCTCCAGGTCATGGTTGACCACGGGCCCGTACCGTGAGTCCGAGTAACTGGACCTCGGGCTGGTGGTGAAGGAGTACTGGCTCGCCGTGCTCGACCTGGGGCTGGCGTGCCTCTGGTCGTAGCCCATGCTGATGCCGCTGGTGCGGTTGCTGCTGGGCTTACTGCAGCAGTCACAGCTGTTGAGGCTGGCCCGGGGGCTGGAGTGTTTACTCGTGTCGCTGGCCGTGCTTGCATAGCTGGATCTGGGGCTGAGGACACTGTTGCCCTCGCAGTGAACTAAACTAGACCTGGGGCTCGTGTACCTGTCCTGACCCGGTACCACCAAACTAGTTCGCGGGCTGCTGATGCTCGACCTCGGGCTGGCATGCTTGCTCTGCTCCTGGGAGGACAGGGAGGACGCGAGGCTGGACCGGGGGCTGGTGGCGTTGTACCTCCCGTCGTGGCTGCTGGTGATGCAGACACTGTTGCACCTGTTGCCGGGCAGAGCCACCGGTTTGTTGAGAGGCACGCCGTCGAAGGTGGAGCCGGTGCTGTACCTGTGGCCCTGCACCTCCAGAGAGTACCTCCTGTGCCTCTCGGAAGCGCCGGTGTAGCACGGCAGAGCCACCTCGGATTTGGTGCAGCAGCCCTCCTCACTATAAACCGCGTCTCTTTGAGGAGCACAGAAATCCACAGGAACGGTCCGGTTGCAGTTCACGGGGCGCACCGGAGCCGCGTTGTACACTTTATTCCCAGACGTGAAATTCTCCACTGTGTGATGCTGCTGGTGAAGCACAGAGGTACCATTCATTGGCTTACTTTTATGCTCCGCTACCGCCGGAGCCGAAAAGTCCAAATCGGGGTTAATCACCAAGTCTCTCCTCGCGTTGTACATCCCGTCTTTGTACGCATCGTACAGGGAAAGGTCCTCCATCAGTTTACTGGCCCGGAGTCCCAAGTCTTCCTGATAGTGCTCCATGTTGTGTTCCCGAGGCGAGAAACAAGTTCAGAGTGTGCTCCGCTCCGCGAGCCAAACTAGCGAGCACCGCGGAGCACTAATTGCATTTCACATGGAAATCAAAACAAAACGCCGCGGTACAGCCGTCGCTCGTTTACACAAAACCACCGACGTACTCAGAAAGCTCCACCGTGTGCCGCATCGTCTTCTCCTGCTTCGCCCCCTTCGCCGAAAAAACAAACTCTTTCTCACAGTTTCAGCCGACAGGGATACGTTTGTCAACTTCAGTTTTTGTTAAGTTGAAAGGTCTTTACAGTCAATGGCGCGCTGCGCGGAGGAATTTCCCCTTGTTGGTTTTTCCTCTAGTTTCGCTCACGGCCACTGTGGCAGAAATTAAAGTAGGCTGGATAATCTGATACGCCACAAATATCCGTTGTATATAAGTCTGAGCTCACCCAGCGTGCTGAAACCTAAATAAAATACCGTTTTACACAAGGGACTCGTTTGCGTAAAAGGAATGCGGGGATGAAGACAGGATGCGCTGCGCCTCTGTGGAATGTGGTTAATGCTGCAGAGAAACAATGATTGCGACCAACTCAGCAAGGGGCTGCCGGCTCTGAAAAGAGAATAGTTTAGAGAAGGGGACGTCTGCATTCATCCCTGGCAGACTAAAATATCACACAAAGCACGCCTTACCTGCTCCGACTCCTTTTACACCAGGAACACGCTGCAGTGAGTTAGTAATGTGGAGAGCAAAGCTATTTCAAACTCTAGTTTTTAGTCTGATGATAAAATATACTCTCAGGTCGGCCTCTAAAGTGTGCATGATCGATTTTAGGATAACGTCCAAACTAATTTTAGTTTTTAGAGTTAAATAGATAGGCCTGCCAAGTGCATCAAAGACATGATTGAATAAAATATTACTCTGTTATGAACATTATATTTATTTGTATGCATCTAATGCAAAGTGAATGAGTCATTTAAAGGAAAAAACGGGAAATAAACATGGATGTCTATGATGACCACACATGAAGGCTACTTTTACTTTGTATTTGATGTTATTACTGTGAGATTGTGATACATGGATATGCTGTATCGATTGTAAACCAGGCTACTTTTATACTAAGGGTCTAACATGACAACTATGTATCAATACTTACAATGCAACCTTGAATCCAGGTTAAAAATCAAACAAACCACATTTTCCTTGTAAGGTTTTATTCATTACAGTTTCAGAACCTTTCAGCACCTTCCAGCATTCATCAATCTTTGCCTTTCGTTCAAAAGGCAACTGTTGTGGAAAAAGAGGTAGCATTTAACATATAGTGTCTGAAAGTGACAACTATAGGATGTAAAATTAAGACATTAAGGTACATAGATTCTATGATTATTGTGATGGGTATAAAAAGGACCCCAAATAAACATTAAACCCATAAACATTTTTGCTTGTTGGTCTGTAGACAGCTGCTAACACTGACCAATTAAAAATAAAACGTGCATGTTGACGTTGTCACATCAAGACCTGTTAAACAACCTTTTGGAAAGATATGATATTTTTACTTTAGTTGCTCATCAACTACCAACAAGTGGAAGAAAAGAGAGAGCCACAGCAACAAAGGCAGCAACAAACAGGCTGTCTAGGAGCAATCGATTGAGGAAGGAGCTGTGAGATGTTTTCCCATGCCCTCTGCTTCTAAACCACTGTACAACATCATCCAGGTTGTGCTCCTGGGGCTCATAACCGAGCTCTGCCTTAGCTTTTGCCATGCTGAAGTAATGCGTCACGCCAGTTTTATACACCTCTGTACGTGTCAGCAGTGGCTGAAAGTTATAGAAGGGCCCGATGAGGTGGTGAATCATTTCTGTGAGAAAGGCAAAAAAGTAAATGAGAGAGACAGGGAGGCGGAGTTTGGGGAAAGGATAGCCCAAGCCCTCTACCAGAGGTCTAAAGAATTCAAAATTGTTGACAGGCCTGCCATCTGAGATAAAGTAGGCCTGGCCAGCAGAGCGGTGCTGCTGCTCTGAGGTCAGAGCCTCTGCAGCAAGTTCGTGGGCTGACACCAGGTTGTCCACATGGACAAACTCCACCAGGCTGCTGGGTTCGCCGTAAACAAACTTGAAGATGCCCTTCTCTATGTAGCCAACTATCCTGGGCAGGTGCCTCTGCTCACCAGGCCCGTAGATTCCTGCAGGACGCAGTGCACAGCTTCTCAGCACCCCAGAGCCATCCTTCAGTGCTGTGCCATTAGCTTTTAGCACTGCCATCTCAGCCAGGGACTTGGTTCTGGAGTAGTGGTCGGGGTGAAGATGGAGAGGTAGATAAGGGAGGCTTTCATCCCCGTTCTCTATCACTTGGCCTCCAAACACCACGTTGAAGGTGCTGGTGTAAACCAGCCTGGACACTCCGTGCTCCACGCAAGCCTTGAGGACGTTCTGCGTGCCTTGAACATTCACCGCCTCGATCAGATGGCGGTTCAGCTGCTCCCTGCCAGACATGCCATAGGAGGCGATGTGGAACACGCAGTCCGCACCAGTGATGGCTCTCTCAACGTGTGCATACTCACGTATATCTCCTTGAACAAACACAATGTCCTCTGGCACGTCTCGGTTTGGAGGGACTGTGTCGAACAGAATGATTTTGGCTCCTTTTTTATGCAGGGAGCATGCCAGGCTGCAGGGGAAATCAAATATGAATTCATCATCTCGCAGGGAGGGAACTCAGGGAACTCATTAAAATTCCTCAATCTGATCAATATGACATTTTAAATCTATGAAAAACAAAACCTATATTAGTTGCATGTATTTCTACTTTCAAATCTACCATATCCAATCTAGCTGAGATAACTGGTGTGATAACGCCACCTTGTTGTAGTACGCTTGTATGACAGCACAAGGCAACTGTGAAATCACGAGTGTTCACTGACTGAGAGGGTTCATTTTCAGTCTTAAAAAAATATGAGACGGTTCTTACCGATAACCAAAATAACCACATCCGCCAGTTATCAAAAACGTGTCTGCTCGGTCATTTTCCATTGCAGGAGGGCCAATCTAAGAGAGAGGATGAGACATTTATGCATAAGGAAAACAATGTGTTTAGAAAAGCACACACAAAGAAATCACCAGTCATGTAAAACCACAAAGCAAAAAAAATAAAATCTAAGTTACCTCACCTGCAGGCTGTAGCCTAGAGTTCACTGACCTTGTACTTTAGTTATTAAACCCTTTATATTTATTATAATTACCAACCTGAGTGCATTAACATTGTTTCTACATGGACAATGCACCACAAATGTATTCCAGTTATTATTACAGCCTAGTTTACAAACTGCCACACTGAGTTTCCGTAAGGACTTATTCATACAGCCATGTGTCTTACTTATGCAACAAAGTAGCATTAGTGGTCTGTAACATGCACAGACAGCTATGACAGCCTGAGCTCTAAACTATGTAAGTTCACGGATTCCCTGTTGGTACCAACCTCAACATAAACCGGGTAGAAAGAGGGCTGAATATCACTCATTCAGAACTGAGACAGAGACCACTTCCTTGGTCGGTGCTGTGCGTGCTTTTTGATACGTAATTTACACAAAAAGGGCCGATATCGCTCCTAAAAGGACGTCTAAAAGGGTCCAGCTCAGTAAAGGTACAGACAGAATGACACAGGAAGTACGGCGACCATACCTTCACAATGTCAGATAGCCTATCACATAGTGATGGCAACTGATTTTAAATGGAAATCATCCCAACATATAAAAAACATAATTGACTATTTGCACTTGTAGAAGTGTTAAATTAGCACGTGGTGGTCTTGAAGTGATCATCGCGTGTATTTTTGTTTCCGTGTTCGCTAACGACGCTTTTATTTTGAAAGTTATATTCGGATGACATAATCTTAAGTACGTTAGCTTTGCGAGGACTTCCGGTATGCGCCTCGGGAGTTTTTTTAAAAGTAGTAAAATTATATATTTAATCGTCATCCCCATTACACCAACACACGGCAGTGTCAGACACATTATAAACAACTCACACACTATTGTTTAATCTGTATGATAAACCCACCACACTGACTCAGACTGTGAATGTGAGTGATAGCGCCTCCGGTGGCGACACGCGAGCAGCCGAGCACAAGCAACTTTTCAACTCGAGGACAACTACATCATGTTTCACTAACCGCCCTAAATAACAACAACAACCTACCGTTGCACGTAACGTCACAGTCTGAGCAAGGTAGGTTGTGCGTTTGGGAGCATTGACAGTATTCAGGATCAGTGAATTAAGTTGTGCAGTAATGCTGCCAACGCTGGCGGGCGAGGCATGTAGGCTTCACTTTCACTTCCTAAGTGTTTATATACCAGACAGCAGACTATCTGGTGAACAGTTACCATGTCTAACTTGTACACGGACAGAATATGTTAAAGAGGACCTGGCTGTGGTTCCATGGTCATTGCGAGCAAAGGCTGCACCTCAGTCAGCTTGCAGCTCTTAAGAAAATCGCAAGATTACACTTCCTTTTTTTCTCAAACACTCGCACAAAAAACTAACATAAATTGAAAGTTAAGCACTGCTTCTACACATTTAACTTACCAAAGATGGAAAGTGCTATTAGGGATATTTTTGAGATGTAATTATGACAAACTGTCGTTGTTTTAAACTTTAAGACAAAATTGAGATGACTTTGCAAAATTTAGTGCAACTTTGTGACCAGTGGGCGACTGGGCGTGTCCTTTATATATTTATATACTTTATAAATGTTTCACTTAATGGCTTTATCTAGTAGCTTTACCTTAAAGCTGCAGTTTATAACTTAGAAAAATACCTTTTATGTCATATTTTCTGAGAGAGATACAGACAGATAATCTGTGTATGAATCAGGTTCCTCTGGCGCCTCCTAGTGCCTTTAGTCGGCTACTGTCAGGATTATGTGAAAGTTTCAGCAAATATGACAAAAAGTTATTTTTATAAAAAATGACCAACTGCAGCTTTAAGTACTCTGCGGTTTATTAGAAAGTGATGCCCTGTATTTTACAGGCAAGATGAAT
>NW_023339663.1:23635998-23639059 GCF_004916995.1 Morone saxatilis | reverse complement strand
AGTTTGTTCTGCAGCTTCAGATTGAACTTTTCCCTCAGTATTTGCTCTATCTCATCATCTGTTATGTCCCTCATGTCTAAGATGTCAACACCTTCCTCAGGTTTGTAGGTGACCTCGCTGTAGGTCCAACCAATCAGGGCTTTGAATCCTGTTGGTGTTTGCAAAGAGCAGATGGATTTATTGGTGAACAGTGAAGTAGGGTCGGTCTGCAGTGTGTGGTTGGTCTCAAGGAAATGATCGACCTCACGAGGCACCAAGGTGAAACCGTATATCTGCTTAGATTCCTTCCTGCTCACCAGACTAGATTTGGCAAAGTCTGGATTGAGAACCTCTGGCTTTCTGCCAGTCTTCTCCAGCACCCAGAAGTCCTCCTTGTCTATGAGACGAAAGACACCCGCTGCCTGAGGTTGGTCCTTTCCAGAGACGAGCTCCAGGGGCTCCCACACCTGGGAGGACACGCCAAAGCTCACATCTGTTATATAAGCTTTTCCATCAATGATGACCTTGTTGATGAGATGAGTTTCAGTGGGGTAGAAATCATCGAGGATACTGTTGAAAACTCTGGAGCCCAACGTTGTAGTATCGTAGCCCATTTCCCTCAGCACCCAGCCAAACAGGAAGTTGTTCTCAAGGCACCAACCTCCACGGCTGCTCCTCACTATCTTATTGTAAATGACCTGAAGGTCCATGATGATCTTCTCACCGCAGTGAATGCTGAGGTTTTCAAATGGGATGGACATGACGTGCTGCTTGTGGATCAACTTCAGTGTCGCAAGATCCAGTTTATCAAAAGAGCCGTGGAAACCAATTCTTTTGAAGTATTCGTCCAAATTCATCTTGCCTGTAAAATACAGCACATTGCATTCATTTATGAATTGTTTCAAAGCTTAAAAGGCTTTGTGTCTTTTATGATTGAGGGGGATTTATTAATGAATCAGTGAGGATTTTCTGCTGATCAAGTCTGACATGGACAAAGCTGGTGTTTCACTCAGTGTATATCAATCAAGTGCAATTAGGTAAATTTTCATGCTTGTTTTCAATCATTTAAAATATATAAAGTTTAATCACTGAATTGTGAAACAGACAATATGTAGGAAGAGTGTTTAACCTTACCTTTTGTATAGGTTGTAAGTGCAACAGTCAAAATCGGGCTTTCTGAGGAGGCAGGAGTTTGTGTTGATAAGAGCTTCCCCACAAAGGCAAATGCCACTCAGCTACTTCTTCCTGGAGAACTCCGACCTGTAAAGAGTTGAGTTTATAACCAAACATAAAAGTTGATGATTTGCCTAGGCCTCCTGTTAATCAGTGCAAGATTGGTTGCTCTGCAACTATTTCACTGTGGGACAGTACACAGAGGACAAATAAATAAACAAAATTAAATGAGTTTCTAGACATGCTGGCAGAAAATAATGTGCCATTAACTGGCCCAAATGACCCATTATGTGCTTTAATTCTGTGCTTATCACTCGTCAAATATTACATAGATACAGAACATTTATGTTAATGTGTTTATAATACCTCCTCTAAAGTCTGGTGTATAGTATTCCAATTAAAACATGGCAGGACCAAAACATGGTAACGATTAGCATTGTTCATTTGGCATCGCCTCCAACAATCAGAATGAATTGTCATTTATAATGCAAATGGCCACTAGATTCCCCGAAGCTATACCCTTGAACAATAGTAAGGCTAATGTGATATAACAGCACCCCTACTCCAGTTCTCTTCAAGTGTTGGTCTTACATCTGAGGTTCAGTATCATAATGGATCTAATTTTACATCAGGAATGCTTTAAACGTGGCGACTTCTGCTCAGCAGACTCCTGTGAGTTACAGAATAGCGTTCTAGTACGTGAGTGCAGACTTGCTGCTCATCCAGCCAGTGAGGACTGGGCTGTTTGTGCAGGCTGAGAGTAAGAGTGAGGTACCTCCACACAGAAAATACAACAAAACAACAAAGTAAATATGAATAATTTTAATAATACATGTCCAGCAGTTGTCAACACAAGGTCTACAAAGATGAACAATACAATGTAGCTTATTCTAACACTTGTTGGTCTATGCCAAGATTGGCCTTTTTGCGGCGAAGAAGAGGATCTGAGCTTCTGTCAGGTCAAGGTGGATGCCTTCTCCTACAACGAGGAATGGACTAATTGCCCAACGCACACACCTTAGTAAACACACCATGATAAACCCTATAATACTTGTACAATAAAAAGCACTAAAAGAAGATTATATATACACAGGCCTCCTCCTCACTCTCCTGTTATGAAGCTCAGTTTTCTCCTACAGCCTTCTTACAAAATGACAGTGTCAGCCATGTTTCAGAAGAAGAAGATATAAAAGTTTATGAGCATAATATTTAAACATGGTGACGATATATGAGTGAATGCACACAGTACGGCTGCGACTGAGTCAGACAGGGACAACCAGGTACAAAAGACTTATTATATAACTTATAACTTGAAGCTTAGCAGATTACATTCATATAAGAAAGTTATAAAAGGTATAAATAATGGCAAACAATGTTGTTGTTTTTGGACAAAAAAACATTTTTTCTCAGTTAGTAGTAGTAGTTAGTCTGTCCCTCCCATTAGCCTAACTCCATATACTCTTACACATATATACCAAAAACATAAAGCTCACCGATATGTATGATATATGTATATATATGAGCCAAGCACTGACCTTGATGCTACACCACAATAAGCTGGCTATTTGTAACAGAAGACTCTCATAAACATTAATACTGGGTCACAACTTTTTGAGTAACATTTGGTACACAGTCAGCAAATCTGGTCTCTTATGTTACCCCCTTTGCAAACTGTAACCTACTACTGCAGCATACTGAGGTATATGACTATGAATGTATATGATTATTGACGGCCAAAAGTGTCAGTGAATAAAATTGAATCACACATGTAAAGTGCTGTTTATTTGTACTTCTCTCAGTCCTTAAGCAATTTCTTTTGTACAAAACAACATTAATATGTAAAACACGTCACAGTGTGTACCATGACTTGTTGCTTACAGGCTTTAGTTTGTTCTGCAGCTTCAGATTG
>NW_023339663.1:23608817-23635898 GCF_004916995.1 Morone saxatilis | reverse complement strand
AAAGGGCTATACAAATAAACTTGATTTGATTTGAATATAGCCAACAGCAATAAACTAATGCAGAGATTACAGCATTAAGACTATTGGGATTTTTACAGACAGACTCACAAACTGAGCTATATGATTAAAAGGGGTTAAATTTTAGTCTCGTCTTACTGTTATTTGTAGTTCGCCTTGTATTTTTGGAGAACGGTATTTCTCTTGGGACCCGATTCATTTTTAAAGATGTTCCACTACACTCACTTACTATAAAAATGAACTGTAAAAGATTTGAACTTAATGATTGATGTTGCTTTGTTCCTCTTTGTTCTGCAGGTCTCTTTCTTTTCATCACTGTGGAATCATCCCTTCTTCACCATCAGCTGCATCACTCTCATAGCTCTCTTCTTTGCTGGGATACACAAACGAGTTGTGGCACCATCAATGTATCCTTTGTCTGATGCAGTTACGATGAAGTAGCATGTCAACATGTTTTGTCAGACGTATATTTTCAACATCACACAAAAATTGCACTTTTGTATTTGATTCTCCTGTTCAGTTTTTTGGCTTACTGGTTTACATCTTTAACCTTTTCCCCATCAGTATTGCTGCACGCTGTCGGACAGTTTTAGCAGAATACAACATGTCCTGTGACGATGTGAGTTAACAAATCTCTCTGATGTTGTATCCTGTCGTCTGCTCCGACAACTTCTGCTTTTGTAAATTTGTTCACACTATCGTCTTGTCTTTTTTGCAGACGGGGAAACTTATTCTCAAGCCACGGCCGAACATCCAGTAATCACAAGCTTGAGTGGGGTGCTCAGACATCCTGGTACCTGGTCTTTGCCGATAGCCACAGATCACTCGGTGTCTGGAGTTGGGTGATCTCAACAGCACCGAGGGGGAACAGCACCAAGACAGACATTGTCGTGATGGGAATGCATTTGGAAGAAAGAAGAAATGAACTGACTGGGCCTTTTAACAGTGTCGCTGTGCTGATGTCACCATTGAAGCTGCTGATCTGCTCACATAGGCTAAGATATTTTACTCATTCAGTGTGAGTTCAGATGTGTTTATTTCTGTTTCTAATGTTGAGCATGTATTTTATCAGAATGTTTCTATTTTTAAAGTTATTTACCTAATAAATACTTCAGGTGAAAAACTATGTCTCCTACTTATTTCTGCTATAATACACATAAAGCCCCTTCCTGCGGTTTATGAGGTGTTTGCTTGTTGTTTTGTTGTCTTAACTCTCCATACGTCCTACCCATGTGTTGTTGCCTCCCGCAGTGTTTTGCGACAGCTTCTCTGCTTTCCGGCAGCAACGACCGGATTACGGCAGGGAGCTTCCACATGGCCTCCGACCGTGCTGGAAGCGGAGTGTGTGTCTGAGGTCTGATCGCTTCAAAGCCACAAGAGAAACACCGCGTTGCATGCGCAGCTGGCACTTTAATCGGGACTGAGATGGGTAAAAGTAAAACTACTAAATTCAAGCGGCCGCAGTTCAGCACGGTGGGGCTGCCGGTGAACGCTGTGAAGGAAGAGGACGCACTGGAGGAAGACCACGGGGATGAAAGCTGTCCAGCTGCGGAGTTGCTGGAGAAAGTATGAACGCAGTGGAAATCTGTTTTGTCACTAAGATAGCTTTCTGTAATGTTGTTGTTTACAGTGGAAAGGCTTTCCGATGAGGCATTAACACGGAGAGTGTCCGTTATTAGGTATAGCTCAATTGATCTCGGTTTTAGTTAGTCCACCGATGAGGATTAACTTTTGGACTCTTGTTCAGGCACTTGTTATGACTTGAACTTTATTATGATGAACTTTAGTGTGTGTGTGTGTGTGTGTGTGTGTGGTCATATAATAACAGTTTGTGTACGAGCAGCACTCTACAGGTAGTCTGACACAGGACAGATTATATACAGTAGTTGGAGTCATGCTTTGTGTATATTTCCCCAGTTGCAGAGTCCCAGTGCAGATGTGCGAGAGTTTGCATGTGCCAGCATTTCTCGGGTGGTGCAACAGAGCCAGACCATCCCAGGTTTCCTCCAGAGGGATGCTGTGAGGCGCCTCGGGCCCATGCTGCTGGACAGCAGCCTGGCTGTGAGGGAGACTGCCACTGGAGCCCTCAGGTGAGTCAGTCAGTAGTGCAGTGGTGTGATGTGGACTGCAACAACACAACCAGGTCTGGTCACTTGAATGGGAAACGGGGATTAGGGTTAGGGTTAACCCCCGTTTCCCAAACCATCCCTGCCCACAATGAGTTTGTGGCAACTACGTACACCTCCTGTCAGGGTCTCTACAGACACACGAGGGTGGCAGACCGGTGACATTCATCAGGTCGGTCTGTGAAGCGTCTTAGCAGGGGGAGGACTGAGTTTCCTGTTATAGGTGAAGCACAGTGTGTTGCTGTTGGTGTGTCCACTTAACTTGTCTTACCCTGAAACATGCAAACGTTGAGTCTGGGTGTGACCACATTCAACAGATCTTTGAAAGCAACCAAGAAGTACTTGAATAGACATTTTGACTTACGATAGCAGAAAACATCCAGGTGGAACTAATAACTTTAAAAAAAGGACTCAGCTCCATTTTAAGCTTCAGCCATAAGTATTCTGCTTTTTCTGGTATGACTTTTAACCCAGTCCTCTGTGAAAAGGTTATTTTGTGGTCCAATAACTGCAGGAACTTTGAAAGTAATGCTATTATTCATATTTTTGTCTACCTCAAGCTGCTGTTTCCTTTGACCATCAGTACAGTTACATATTCAAGTGTTCCACTCCCAGTGTGCGTGATGCACCATGCTACATGCTATGGAGCAATGTTTTTATGACCAGGTCGCTGTTTTGTTTGTGTTGTGGATGAGTATAAGTTCTCAGGTTTCATGCTATTCCACTAATTGACAATTGACAATGATACACAATTAAAAATATTAGTGTTTTCTGAGGAAGGAAATGGAGGCACACATGTTTTGGTGAGAAACACTGACTGTAAACATAACTAGTTTGACAAGCAGGATGGTAGATTATATGGAAATGGGTCTTGTTATAGTAATCATATTAAGAATACCAGAATCAGGATAATATATTATATACATATAAACTGTCTTTTAGGGTTTATACACCATGTGCAGCTACAATTCAGGCCAAACTGTGATTTAATATCCAGACAGCTTGAAGGTTTTCTATATGGATTCAGTGATGCCCGACTATTTAACGACCTGCATGTCTCATAGCCATAATTTTCTGTTTACTTGCACACGGTGTGTGTTAATGTTGGTACAAGAAGCACATGCGACTGTAGGTGCCAGTTTTGAGCAAACAACCAAAAACGTAATGTGACATATAAATAAGACAACAGAAATAGCCTCTTGCAGCTAAAATAACAAACAAATGTGTAAGTAAACTTACAAAATAAAAGCCCAATTACTCAGTAGAGGGAAAAGGGTAATCTTTGGTTAAGATGAACAGCTCATTATTTCAATCAATTTAGCTTTTTCATGTGGGAAAATGCCATTACAATCAAGATTATATGCAATGGGGTATGTGCATGAAGTACAGGTATATGTCATGTTACTTCTACAGGGGGCGCCATGCTACAATAAGACATGTGGCTGTAAGAATAAAGAAGAAGCTGTTTTTGTGATTTTTTTTTTGGCTCATGTTATTACTCTCTTATGACAAATTGTATTTGTTTATTATTCACTTAATGTTTGTTTATGTGACAATCTGATCAAGTTATATTAGTTTCACCCCCAAAATGACCGTCCCTACAAAAACAGACAACATTTCATCCGTGGTGATCACATTTGACTACAGTTACACAGTAATATTGTCATCACCATCATCCTCTTCTCAGTCAACACTTGTTTTTCTCTGTCAGAGTCTGTCCTTAACCCCCCCCCCCAATGTCCAGACTACTGTCCTCCAGTAACCCTTAAACATGGCTCCATGTACTGTATATCAAAATAAGACAGTTGCTGCCAGGACACCTCCAGGCTCGCCTACACACACACACACACACACAAGCAGCATCTCTAACAGCGAATGTCTTCCGACCGAATGATGAGTGTGTGTCTGGGACTGTGTCTGCCTGACAGGAATCTGAGTGCATGCGGGGGTCAGGAGGTGTGTGAGGACATGGTGAAGCACGACGTCATGACTCCTCTGACAGCACTGCTTAGAGAGGTGAGACTCCGCCACTTCTTTTAGCTCACACCATCACTTCAGTTCCTCCTCATCAGCAGCTGTTAGAGCCGGCCACGATATCCTCAGCAATTAGCTTTCATTCCAGAGCAAAGATATTCACCATTTGTGAAAATGTCTGCTCCCACACTGGAACAGATTGACTCCTGGCATCACATTCAGAGTTCATCGCCTACGTTTTCAGACTGAAAGCCATATTTTCATGATATAGAGTTACCATTTTAATGTTTGGATGCATGATGGCAACGTTCATACCTGTCTCACTTGTGGTTTTGTTTTTGTTTTCCTTTCAGTGCTGTGCTGGTTTTGAGAGTGCCGCGGAGCCGATGAAAGACCAGAAGAATGCAGTGGAGGATGTAGCCAATGAGGCCGTAAACCTACTGTGGAATCTATGGTAAGCCAAGAGGTTGTGCAAGCTGCTTGACAGCAGTGTGTTTTTACCCTCAGTTACACGCAGTCAGCTGCTGTTGCCGTTCTCACAAGGCTGGTAGTTTTCTACAGTGACAAGCCCACTTCTTGACACTCTTCCTACCATTATCCGTAATTATTGCCCCACACAAATTATGCGTGAGGTCTTATTGTGTGCATTTGTTAATTGTCTTACATCTGTCTCTCGTATTGTTTGGTGCTTCCAGTGAGAGCAGCCCACAGGCACTGTCTGTGTTCAACAAAGCAGGTCTCCTGGACCTGGTTGTCCAGTGTCTGGAGAGACACGCACAAAACGTGGAACTGGCCATATCTGCCGGTAGGTTGAATTAACATACTGTTAACTAGTTGTCATGATCGATTTATTTTGTTTCTGAAGAGCAGGAACAGAAACGTTTCCTGTGTACACTCAAACGGCGACAGAGCTGGAACACAGCCTGATGCTGCGTATATGATCTTACAAAGATTTAACTTAGATGTTAATCACCATAGAGATAGTTAGTTATGTGTTACGTGTTAAACCTTTTTGGTGTGATGACAGCATGAAAACAGAGCTGACACTCCCAGCTCTGTAATGTATGAGGCGGATTACAGAAATGATTTACGGCGTTACAGATTTACGTCATTGACTTCAAAAATGTCCTGTAATAGCTGTCACTGTACGCAGTCAGTGTCATTCCAAATAGGGCTCTCAGAAATCTTAATACTGTTGTGAGTCACAAAGGCTGTAGTAATGCCCAACCTCTTAATTCAACTCCTCAAGTCCAAGAGAACAGTTTTGAAGTCTCTGCTCTTTGTGTTTCGGCCAGCCCACTGTTTGCACACTGTGACTGAGGATAACCCAGAGCTGCTGTGTAGCTTGAACACTGCTGTGCTTGGGGTGCTGGAGAATGTGCTGCTGTCATCTCAGCCAGGCATGGCACAAACTCTCCTCAGGACATTGGCTGCAGGTACAATTTGTCACTTGTCACGTCTTTTTAACTAGATTGTTAAAAACTGGAATTTCCTACCGTTACACAAGTTGTAAGTCACATTAAAAGTGTCCTCTGTAGACAGAAGTGCCATATAAATTCAAGAAACAAACACAGCTGTGGCTGTTATGTTTTTAATATCCCTTCCTGAGCGCTAACTGTGCCCGCTCTGTCACTCAGGAACACTGTGGAACATGAAGGGCAGTCTGCCAGCTGCCCGTCAGGCCCAGACCCTCAGCGCTGTGGTGGCCAACTTGTCACAGTGCCTGGATCTGGACACAGGTACGCTGATACCTGAACTCAGACAAGCAGAAGAGGTTCGTCACAGAAACACACCAGCTGCACCAGACATAGAAGAGCAGGCTGCAGGAGAGCTTGCTGAGGAGGACATGGAAGAGGAGGAGGAAGCACCTAAACACAAGAGGAATGGAAAAGCTGTGAGAGCTGATAACGACTTCTCTGACCTCTTGCCTGTAAGTGGTGTCACTCATACAGTTGGTTCTGTGCATTGCTGTTCCTCTCTATGCATACAGCAGGCTGTGAGCCTCTCTGACCTTTGAACACAGAAAATACACTTGTCAGAGAGATTATAAACCCTGTTTTTCTGTCAGTAGTAGGCTTCCATTCTTAGGAAGACTGATCAATTGCCCAGGCCAATATTAACTCATTACAGATATATCAGTTGTTCAGATACAATACAAGTATCGGAAATGCCTCTGATACTGCCTGTAATGCGGGATCGGGTACGTGTGTCACCGATCAGATACCACGTTATTTATTAGCCACGAAACGAAACCCTGCTACTTCCTAGAAGCGTCCTCTCCGTGTATGTTGACATTGTCAACATGACTGCAAGTGAAATACCTTGTATAAGCTTTCCTCTTGCCTGCTACAATATATTGAAGCATAAATAATCTATAGAAAGCATTATGGGTAGTTTAATCAAGAGGTGTGCCTGAAGCTGTGATACGATACCTTTCCATGCGTGCCATTGGCTGACTCAGGGCTTGGATAGACGTGATTGTAGTCCTTTTTCTACACAGGAATCCCATTAGTCTGCCCTTCATGTAACTTAATGCTACTTTGAACTTCTAAAAAAGTGCTACATTTTAATACGAATTTCTAGTTTTTTAGAAAAAATTTGCACACTTAAAAAAATCCAATTTCAATGTAGTAAGTCTGCAGTTAGCATAAAATAATGAACAAAAATAGATTTCCAGGGCTCTTGTAGTTAAAATTAGAAATACAATGAAATGCTGTAGGTTATAGGCTGGGATGTGTACGGGAGTCTGTGTTTATGGCAACGAAGCAGCCCAGTTTTGTATTTCCGAGGCACACGTTAATGCCAGGTGAAAAGGTGGCATATGAGTCACCCTAGAGTGCGAAGCAGACTGACAGAGCAGACAAACTGTCGGGTTAGGGGTAGAAGATTAGGGACACTCACCAAGGTTCAACTGGGGACCCGCTTCTGACCGTACCCAGACCTGACCCAGGCGAGACAGAGCTGTCCCTCTCATCTCAGTCACAGCCAGAGCCCCAAGATGTGCTGGTGAAGTTCATGGTGAGGTTTTTTTCCCCGTCACAACCCTGAGAAATAAACCGAAACACACACAGACACAGTTGTACTCTACTTAAGCCTCGTTCTCCCATCAAACGTGACACCCTTAAAGCAGATTTCACACAGCATCTCAGTTCAGAAAGTGCAACTGGACATGTTTGAGTACATCCGTAGAAATGAATCTCTTCTTTGTGGCGGGCGGCTGAACTCAGACTGGGTGATAACAGTGCTAACAGTCATCGTTTTGGTAGGATGTTGACTCACATGGCTGCTTGTTTTTGTCCAGAGGGGCAAGGAGGAGCTGAGGGAGGCAACGGCCTTGCTGACAGCCCAGCAAACGTCCTTAGAGATCATCGTCAACATGTGCTGCTCTGACGGTGAGTGTTGTGGGCATGGACAGCAGTGCTGACCCCGGGCACTTTGCATCAACATTATTTCCTGTGACACCGCCACCCAGTATATGTTTGCGTTTCTGAAAGGCTATTATAACCAGAAATACATGAAATGAGTTTGTTTGAGTGCCTAGAAAGGCCTTTGTGCATCGGTAGCATTTGTTGATCATTTCTATGTCTGCGTGTGCCTGTTCAGACCCCTCTGACGACGAGTGGGAGGAGGAGTCGAGCAGTGATGAAAGCGACATGGGTCCAGATGGTCTTTGTGATGGAGTGTCCAATCTGATGTCTCCACTGTGTTTGTCAGCTGAGGTTCACGGGGCATTAATCAGCCACAGCGTCCCTGAAAAGGCAAATAACTCCTTCGTCAATAACTCCTCACACCCGCATCAGGCAATAGTTTTATGAAAGCAAGAGTCACTCTCAGTGTCAGCAGCATTTAGACAAGCATGTGAATGTAGTTAAATTGTAATTTTAGTATGCTTGCTGTAATTCAAGCTCAAAATATGGTTCTGCTTATGCTTATGAACCCCACCCATCTTCTATCTGGAGCATAACGATTAAATTACTTAGTAATTCAATACGTTAATAGAGATCTCTTTCATGTAAATGCACTCATGCAAACATAAATGATTGTACTAATATATTTATTCTCTTTATTGAAGGTCCTCAAAAAGACTGAGTTCCCTGGAAAGGAAGCCATGGACGTGTGCCATCAGAATCCCTCCTGGAGAAGCCTGATTAAAAAGTAATCCTCTGACTTCTCATCCTTTCTTTAACTTAACTGTCTGATCACAATGTGTTCAAGGTATCGATGTCACACCTCTTAGTGATTTTTTTTTTGAAATGATTTAGTGTTGAATAAAAGGTGTCACTGTTCTATGACAAATAACATCTCTCCTTCTTCCCTTTAGGATGCAGCGTGTGCAGTCCCGGGCGCTGACGTGCCTCCATAGCATCCTCTCCACCATGGATGCAGAGTCTCTAGGAGGAACAGCAGCCCTGCAGGGAGCAGCGCAGCATCTGTCCACGCTGGTTTTTGGTGCAGCAGGTGTCACTTTTATGTCCTATTGTAATACAGTGTATAGGTCCCATTTACTGTTCCTTTTGTTAAATCAAATACACAAGGATACACGTGGCAAAATGCTAACTCTAGCAACTTTGATTCAAGATTTTTGGAAACAAAATTGTGGTGAAATGTGAAAAAAACCCACAATTATGTCACCGTAGACAAATAAATGTTTATACCTAGAATGATCAGATGCAGCAGTATTGATACGCCGCATTGAAACTGTTAACAATTTACTCTCTAATGTTTGCAGAGATACCCAAAGATGAGGAATTCCTAGAGGCTGTCATCAGCGCCATGCGGTCTCTTTTACAGATGATTGCCTCTAAAAATATTCCCCAGGTACAGAATATTCCCCGGCTTCAGCCTTTCCTTTGCTCATTTTAAACATTTTCATTTATGGGTAATTGTTTAAGGGTTACTCCGGCAGTTTAATATTGCCCTAGCATAAAGTTGTGGATCTCACAAAATTAGAAAAAGAAAAGAATGGTCAAGTTCTTCGCATCAGATTTTAGTGCCTAGTATGGGTCAAGTTGGGTCAAGGGTTGGTCCTACATTTCCCTCAATGCAATTCATGCAACATCTTTAGACTTATTCTGCCTGGTAACACCACACCCACAGTTTGTGATGCAGGATTTTGGTTAGACTTTGGATAGCTCCTCCAGAGCCACAGAAGTCATTATACAACATTATGTTTACAGGCTGAGTTGTACTCTCTGTGTCAAGGAGACTATGTCAAATTAGTGGAGGGGCCGATTTAACCCCATGGTCTTGTTTGTTTACTGAATAAAAACAGTGCTGAATAAATAATAAGGCAACACAGAAGCTAGACTTTGTATTCCTGTCAAACTTAAAAATCCACTGCCAGTTCACACTGAATGCTGTTTATTTTGGACGGCTCAATATCTGTGTGGTTGGTTTTGTTTTTGTTAGTGTATGACCCCCCAGCAGTTGATGAGCCTGAGCGAAGCCGCCACCCGCTGTGAAGTTGTCAGTGTGAGGGTCAACGCCGTCGCCATTCTGGGCATCACTGGCAGCACATTAGCCAAAGAGAAGGGCACTGCTGAAACCCTTCAGGTACCATTTTTCTCTCTTCCCCCCCACCCTCTCTTGAAATATTTCTTCCTCCTCTAATAAACTCTGTTCCCACAGATGATTGGAAACGCCTTACTTCAAGTTGCCACGAGGGATGCCGACCTGGTTGTAAACGGAGAAGCCCTCGACGGCCTGTTTGATGTTTTTGCGGATGGAGACGAGGCAGAGGTGGCTGCTAAAAACATCCAGTTACTACCTGCACTGAAGGCACTTCAACCGGTCTTTAAGGCCAAGGTACCACAGACTGAGTTCTTTTAACTGCACGCTGCTCCTGTTTATTTTTAACAATTTCCAAATGCTTTTTCAGGACCCGTCCCTCCCACTAGTGAACATTCTACCTCCTGTAAATGGCATTGCTTGCAATGGCTTAACGGATTTTGATAAGCAAAAATAGTTCGCTGCACGTGTCCCTTTTTTGTTTTGAGAAGCATACAAGACAAACATTCTTTCTTATGTGTAACATTTTAATGAATGTATTTTCTTTTCCGACTAGATTCGTAAAGAAGGTAGAGGAAAGTACAGCCCTCAGCAGCTGTGTGTGCTAGACAACATCAAAGTCAACCTGAGAAGATTCATTGGTTATCTGGAGAAGATGGGCAAAAAATGAGGATGTTCACTACTTTACATTGCAAACCTGTTGAACCTGTACGGTTTGGACAGATATGCTAGCAGGAGCATAAAACAATATAGGTGTGAAACCATGAAGTATTTATTATGTTGGTAGTAATTATCCCTTTGTTTTTTTTCTTGGTTTCATTGTTAATATTCTCAAAATAATGATTTACTATTTTACTTAGCGATGTGAAAGTTTTATTTGTTGTGAAGAAAGATTCAATTTAAATACTAGTCACTGCGAGCCGCAGTAAAGAGGTTTTTATTTTTGCTCCCTCAGTGGATATGTGTCATTCAACCCATAATGGTTGTCAGAACTTGAATTTATATATTCATGTCCCCCGGTAACATTTTTAAGAGATCAGGTGTGGAGAGCTGACGCTAGGTCACATGTGTACCCTTCATTTTGTCCCATGTTTCAGTGAGCACAAATTTGATGTTTACCACTCTGCTGCAAGGAATAGGAAGCAGAGCTATTAGAGATTGCAGGCCCTTTATAGGAAGGATTCGACTGTCGACACTAAGATTTTATGTTCTGGGTATTGCATGATAGAATCATAATTTTGTTAAGACAGAAATTGTCTTGCCTAAAGAGAAACTAAACAAAATTTTCATTTCAGTAACTTACTAAGCTGAATGGGTTTGGTACACTCACTGCCAAGGTTGTTACAACATTAAAATCTATTATAAAAGACATTTTAGCCTTTAGACACGCACATATTCTCTACCTCTGCCTTTCTGTGCTCCATCCACCTCACATCTCTTAGCATTGATTGCACACTCTGCAAGGTTGCCACTCATGCATGCAATGGTAACTTTTGCAGTGTTACATTTGTGAACTTTTCTTTCTGCAAGTCATTGCAAATAAGTAAATCCAGGATAGTGCCATCCTTTGCACTGGATCAGTAGTTTATCATGGTTTGAGTAACTGACAAAGTCAACACATTAGCTTTCATTAATGCAGTAAAAGGTGAAGATTGAACGGTGACTTGCACCCACAAATGGCATTTATCTAAATGTCAAAATGAACAGTCAGACAGCTTCTCTGGGTTCCCCACAACCTTTCAGGGAAATGTAAATAAAGCTGCATATCATCACTTAAAAGACAATTTCAAAGATACATTTGAGGGAGTATATGTCATCAGGCTATGAATGACTATCTTTTTTGAAATAAATCCTCATTTCTTAAGCATTTTCTCAAGTATATGTTTTATTTTGTATTGTATGAAAAGTGTTTGTATGTCCAATGATTATTATATATTTATTTTATGAACCAATGTTTGGTTTTTGGCTACTGCTACATATATGAAATTCCTTAAAAGTACATTTTATTGAGTTATATAAAACACAAAACACTCTGCAGCTGTTCATCCCCACCATACAGTCTGTTGGCACACGATACAAGTGCTTCTAAGTGTGTATATTTGGAATTAGTCCTGAAGCAGTTAGCTGTTTCATCAATGAGAAATTTGACTGAAAAATAATGTATAAATAATATCTTTAGGTTTTAGGCTGTTGGTCGGACAGAATAAGCAATATAAAGATGTCCCCTTGGTAAATTGTTAGAGATTTTGACATTTGTTGTCTAAATGACAAACTGAATACCCCCTAAAATAATTCAGATTGGATTTGATAATGAAAATACTACCTTGGGTACCTACAGCACATTGCTGTGCATTTTAATCACACGAGTTTAGTTTCATATTCCCACTGAGCAGAGGGGTAAAATCCTAGGATATGTGTATATTATGAGTACAAATAAAAATCTGCCGCACTGGGCAAAACATAAGTCGGGTTTACGTTGTTGTAGTCATGACACCATGTTGATTTCACTTAGATAAGAGAGAAATAAATCAGACTGTGTTATGTAACCAAAAACAGTTGTCTATTGCGTAACAACTATGTCCCCGCCCCTTTCACTCGCTCCGCACATGCGCAGTAGCAGAGTACACTCCGCCATTGAGAGAGCCCGATCAGGAGGAAAGGGTCAGAGAGGCTCTTCGACAGGCAGCAGCTGCACGTTTCCCTGTCTTCAACCTCAACTCTGGCTCCAGCTACCATTTCAAACACTTGACTCACGCTCTCGTCGTGTTTCCCGTGGATGACTTTGGTTGACAACCGTCGCCGCTACTAAGCAACGTGTTTTTTTACCACATTGTAGAAGTAACGGACAGCTAGCGGCGGCTATAACGAGGCTATAGCAGGCTAGCTAACGTTAGCTAGCGACCTGGCTAGCTGCACACGAGCTGAGCACTGCTCGGTGGAGGGGTGGGGGGGGCGGTGTGCCTACAGTGTCGTTTGATGGATCCGAGAATCGCCTGGTTTCAACCAGAACAACGCGGACCCGCTAACAACCTGTGGATGCAGATTTGGGAGACGACACAAGGGATCGGCTACTTGCATGTAAATAACAGCTACACCGCTGGATCTCAGAGCGCGACGAGCCTGAAAGCGACCGTCAACGGAGCGTCCGGAGCCGTCCTCACCGGCAGGAACGGGGCACTCGACTCAAACACCGGGAGCGGCGAAGCGAGGACTCGGGGGATGTCGACCTCAATGGGGAACGGAGAAATACCGGAGCAGAGGGACTTTATACCACTGGAAACCAATAGCAACCACAACAACCGAGCCCCCGGCAGGGGCGGTGTCGGTGGAGGGGGGCAGCAGCAGCAGCAGGGCAGCGGGGTCGCTGTGGTTTGGAGGGGGCTGACGGACGGACACCCCAACAAAAGGAAAAGAGACAACAAGGCTAGCACTTTCGGATTCAATTCCAGCCTCTTGAACAGTGGCAGCGCCCCCAACACGGGGGGCTATGGGGGATACACGGGCACGCCATGGAAAGTCAGGAACTACTCAGAAGGAATTGTAGGGTAAGAGAGAGAGTTTGATAAAGTTCACCGCCTTTAAACACTGAAATGAGGTTGTCGGTGTCACCCCACCCACTGGGTCTTTGTATGGTTGGTATATGTTACACCACCTGAGTGATCTGTCAAAGGGAGTCTACCAACTCATGGACTCGCCCTTTTCTAGGCTAAAGTTTGAAGAGCAGCAAGTTGGGTGATGAATTCATTTAGTCTTTAAAGGACGACACACTGGATTTTAACTTTTCGAGCACTTTTGTGTTTAGGTAACATGTCGAAGCAACACCCAGGAGGTTTTACTAATGGGTTTTAAACAAATACTCACATTTTGGAGTTAAAGACATTGTACTGATACTGCTGAGCAACACTGGACCATTTCAGTCCTGCTTTCTAACATGATGGTGTTCATGAAGTAGTTAACTAAATAGTCAAAGTACTGCTAGGTAAGGTGCATATCTGAGTAGACTATCAACAATAAAGTGTCTCACTGGAGGAAGCCAAGAGAGGACTGAGGAGGTAACAGGGTGTAACCTCAGTAACAGGAGTGACACTTTAACTAGATGTGGGCCACTTCATTGGCTCTCCTCCTGCAGACAGTAGGCTGGCAGTATTTCAGAGGAAATCACAGTTGATGTGTTGGCCAAAGTTATTGAACAGATTTTGAATACAGCAAAAGTCAGCACGTTCACCACGACCTAACGTCTGAGTAAAAAAGAAATGTACAAGAAGAAGTCAAGTGACACAAAGTAAAGAATACAGTCATTGACATTAGGGGGAGGGATATTGTGGGATAAAGCAAATCTAACCTGGAGTATCAGTGTGACAAGCTGCTCTTAAAGGACCAGTCTGAAGGATTTAGTGGCATCAGGCAACGAAGCTGCAGATTGAATACAGCAGCGCCTTCCACACACGTAGGAGAAACTGTGGTGGCCACTAAACCCGTGAGCCAGCCAACATTTAGGATGATCTGTTGTCAGAAATACTATAACATTAATCATCATGTTTTCATTAGTGTATAGTGACCTGAAAGTACCAGGAACTGTAGACGCTGCAGCTTCACCCCTGTGTGACACTAAACGCCACACTGCTCCTTTAAGCCCACAGCATGCTTCTGATGTCGACTCCACAAACACACACGTGCACCCGCAGCCGCTGCGTGGACCCAACACATGCCTCTCACAATGTGAAACTTTGCACTCTGCAGCTGTGCTGATTGAGCACGGCTCCCGGTTTATGATTGGCTCACTGGTCAGTGACACACCAGTTATCAGATAAGCAATGTATTAGAGGACGATAAGACGATAAGAACGAGGAAGCAAGTAGAAAACAACACACATGCTGTACAACGACAACATACAGGCACGGTGCAGCCCATGCTCATATAAATAAATAAATGTATTGTATGTAATTCATAATTGTTGCACATAGAGCCGCAGACGGGAGCTCGCTCAGGTTTTCTGCAGAGAGCGAGCCAGGTTAGCCTGTATTCAAGTTTTCATACTGGAACAATGATAAAATGTGCATCCAAACACCCATAGTTTTGACAAAATATGACTGAATGCTCAATGTGACAGCGCAGAAGTGAATTCAGACTTTTATTATTTTTACTTTAGTGTCATGCTGCGCGAGTGATTTTAAAGCCTTTTATGGATGTTTTGATACTTCTTAGATAAGCTCTGTTATTTATTAATACTTATTAAAGCCATTGTGATTGACTGCCTTTAGGTTGGTCCCAGCTGCTGTTCTCTGAGAAAACAAGTGTTGTTTTAGATATTATAGCTGGGGAGAAGTGTTTGGGTGGGGGGGGCTTTGTTTTAAAGACCTTTTAGGTGCAGAGATTTCCCCCCTCCTCCACCCCTTTCTGTTGGACATGTGTAGACAAGCAGAGTGTGGAGCTCAAGTCTGTGGCCGATCCTCATTTATAGTTATGTGGAAGCTCGGTGTTTGCATAAGGACATTCTTTAGTGATTAGCTCTGCTAATACCAGAACCTGAACCTCAGAGTCTGGATCACACTCACCACTACTGAGGGCTCTCTGTCTAACTGTGCTCTGGTGATTCACAATGCCAGCACGCTCTGTGGGATTACAGGCAACACAAGTGCACATTTATGGCCCTACTTTATGTATGTGTATGGAAAGGCTGTCGTTTGTTGGGTTATATTAATCCCACCGTTTAATCTCCTCTCATAATACGTGTTTGGTTCCTCGGGAGAAGCAGTAGGTTGCTCGTGAGCATCAATGTTTTATTGAACTTGCAGCCTCCTCCCTTTGCCCACGTTGCTTGCTTATCATTCCTGATTGGCTCTTGCTTAAAGATGCACCTTTTTACCACCCAGTGCTACTTCCAGTCCTTTGACAGTGTGTGAGGTAAGCACTGAGGCCAGCGCAGTGTGTTTGATGAAACTTTTACTACTGCTGTACTTCCCTTTTTGTCCTTTGGATGCAGGGAGTAAGACTGGGTTTGACTCTTCCAGTTGTGTTGAGTAAACCAGGGAGTCATTGTTGCATTTGAAAAGTATCAAAAAGGGTGACGGTGGGAGTAACCTTAAATGTGTTTTTCCATGGGACAGTCTGTACACTATATTTGGCCATGGGGGTTGGCTAGAGGCAGAGGCATGTGCTTATTTGTGTTTTACGCTCCCCCAGTCTTTCTGGGACGGAGAATGTCCAAGCAAGCAGCCCGCCTCACGATGGAAAAGGATCATTGTTTACATGCTCCACACGGCCTCACTTCCACAAAACAAAGCCAACCCTCTGAGAGAGAAACCCGAGCCCCGCCGGCGTCCGTCCAATCAGATTGGGAGTTCTCCGGGAGTGTTTCCACCTCGTCTTCTGGTGGTGTACAAGAGTTATTTAGAGTCTTTATATGGGCACAGGAAGTCAGTGTAGCCTGCGAGAGCTGTGGCCCGTTTCTGTCCGACCGAACTGTTTTCTGATCTGCTGTTGTGTTGTGGGTTTTTATTGTGTAGGCAAGATGCAATGTCCCAAAGTTCCAGTCATTTTTATAACGGAGACAGAGAGGCATTGTGAGGGAGTGAATTCAGAGTGAGCGTTGGATTTACTCGATGGGTCTGTTGCTTTTCTGTGTAACTGGCCAGTGCCTTTCTAAATCAGGCCACTGACATCCACATGTTAACTTCATTTATTTGTGTAAAGTCAAGATTGAGAACAATTCCTTCACGGCTCAATGGATCTGACACTTCAAGTAGAAACCCAGTTAAACGCTAAAATAGTAAGCCATAGCAACATTGTAAAAGTGATGTTGTGTTAGTGCTGGGCGGTACACTGATTGTAGTTTCCTGTATGATATGAATTTTTCATATATTACCACCATGAGTACTTTATTACTTGTGCTTTACAACATTTGAGAAACGTCCTTTTGAATACGTAGCTGGTCTCGTCTCTCTCTGCAGAATGATAAAGTCCCTGAGCGTTAACACACCGGCCCAGTAAATCCATGTGTGGCAAACACCGACTATAACTCTCGCCAATCAAACTAATCAGAGTGAATATCGGACGATTACAACCAGAGTACCCTTTAAAATACCACGATATACTGCGAGACCGCCAGAGCCTTAACACAGTCTTAATACAAATGCTCGGTCATACCGCCCAGCACTATATTCTGTTAATTGGTTATCATGTTCTTTGATTGAATTGTAAGTTTAGTTGCTCGTTTACACAAAGTTTGGTCTTAAAATGTTTATCTGAACTCTTCTCACTCGACTCCTTTACTATTTGAGTTTCCAGCATCCCTTGCTAGCCTGCCTGTGAACGCTAAGCTACTGCTCGTCTTCTGACCTCTTCATCTTATCGTCACCCCCTCACACGTGTTGAATGTCGTATTCATGGGAGGCTATTTGCTCCCGTGGCCCAAAATGGTAGTAATGATGAATTTTAGTTGAGCCCGGTGTTGGCAGCTAGTTTCGAGCGGTGAAGCAGAACATCACTTGCCGGCTAATGAATTGTGTGGTTAATCGCTCACTGATGAGTACCGCGGCTCGTGGGTTTTATTGTCGCTGTCTATTGCAGATTTATGACTCCCAGCACTAGCACACAGATAGCACCTCTGTGACTGCAGCTCCATTATTAGAGCGGTTGTTCATCCAGCCCCTACTGGCTGTAACGTCTACATCAGTCTCTCTCTCTCTCTCTCCTCCGTCTCTCTCTTCTTCTCTCTCTCTCTCTTCTCTTCTCTTCTCTTCTCTCTCATCTCGTTCTCTCTCTCTCTCTCTGCTCTCCTCGTCCGTTCGTTCTCTGCTGACTCTCAGCCAAAGCATGTAAGCCTGTGGGGAGAGGGAGAGAGAGACATGCTTGCTGGTCATTTGGGCTGTAGGTGAAACAGGCCCCCTCTGAACAGCACGTGTGGGCAGCTCTCCATAACTCAGCCTTCATGTGTGGTGAGGAATGTGTTTTTCTTTTTTTGCCTCTTCCTGTCCAATGGAAACCCTTCCCGTTCTCCAGACTGATGCAGTCAGCAAGCAACTCACAGCACTGTTTTTCACAGCGCGTTGAGACTGTGACCTTCTCAGCACGCGTACCGAATGACGGGCTTTGACAGTTATTTTGCGCGATACTGCATCAGTGTTGCCATAACATCACGTTGTCAGTGTTAGCATTATAGTATCAGAGGATGTTACAGTTCTTTCAGTCTGATGCGACAACAGAGGGGAAGAAACTTACTATGTGAAAAGATCAGAAAATAATTCTAAATGCTTTTTGTGCTTTAAAGTGAATTGTGATAATGACCAAAACTGTGTCCACAATGTCTTTCAGGGCTCAGACAGTTTGTGCTGAGTTGTAACTTAACTCTTGCATACTAAAAGCAAACAGTACAGTCCTTTAAAGGCGTATAGATCCTTTCTCTGTGTTGGGAAAGCAGCTTTGAAACTGTAGATTGTGAAGCCACGAGCTGCTCCGCTGGTCGTCGAGCCACAGCAACACAAACTTTAAAAGTTACGTCCTACCTACGACGTCGTCGAGATTTCACATCTAGAAATGAAATAAACAAACGTAAATGTATTTGTATTCTTACACATTGCATATTTATTTCATTTAACCATTCAAACTGTAGTGAAGCACTGGTCCTAGTTCACATGTACCAGATCTACAAAGAAGCACTGACCCGTAGTACGGTTTGATCTACTGGTGTGATACTCAGAGACCAATGAACACTATGTTATCCCGGCACTGGTACTTTATTCTCAGCCGTTCCCCTTTTGACCACAGTACTCTGCTGCATCACTCAGGCATGACCGTCATTAGCAGTCAGCAGTGTTTGGGCTTTTGTGTAACCGGAGCCGTTTTGTCCCAGTGGCCAACACTTAGCACCCCGGATCAGTTCATTGATGAAACATTAATGAATCTGCCATCTGCGGGATATTGACACCTCCACCTCTGTTTGTGGTTGTCCTCATTTTTGAAAAGCGCTGTGTGATGTGACTTGTTTGCCTTCTGGCAACGCTGTCAGCCGAGACAGAGCAGTGTCACATAACACACACCAGCCTCTGTTGCAAAGGAAGTCAAGTCCCAAAATCTCAAGGCTGTGTGAAAACAGGGCGATGATGTCGGGGAACAATGGTCAGCCTGGGACACTGTTTGTTGCATTGAACACGCTCATCCATCAGCCCTCTGAAAGTTGTGTCCTGATGCCTGATTTAAATTAGAGCTGTGCTGCAGGTGCTTCGACACTTTGTGGTGCCAACATGTGAACCGTCACTATTAAGCAGCGCTCCGTGTGATGCCATAGTAACCTCTTTTTTCCGTCCTCCTACCCAACTTAACAGATGGCTCTCGTTCACATGAAGGCATTTCAGCACCACACCCAATCCTCTCTCTCTCTCCCTCTCTCTCTCTCCATTTTCTCTTTCACCTTATGCGGGTGTCAGGCGCTCTACCTTTTCACTTTCCTGCATCATTCTTTCCTCTCTGTTTACCATTGCTGTCTCACATTCACCGTCCCATTCCTCCCATTCCTCCTCCATAGCCGCGTAAAAGCTGCATTATGGTCCCATTTTAGCTTATTGGGAAGCAATATTTCCAAATACAAAAACATGATGATACGCATCACGGACTTTCTTCATTTAATTATTCCGATTTTTCTTCTGTTGTCATACCGATACTCGGCGTGTGAGTGCTCAACACTGCGTGATAATGCACGGCGCCTGCTCCCGGTGCTGGTGGCAGTGCTCTGACAGCTGTGCTTGAATCAGTTCCCACACCATAGAAATTGATTTTGAACTGGTTGTTGATTAATCGATTACTCGATCGATCTGCAGCTATTTTGATAATGCATTCATTCATTTATTTATTCATCAAGTCATTTTTTAAGCTGATATGCCAAACGTCTGATAGTCCCAACTTCTCAAATATGAGGGTTTGCTGCTTTTTCATATCTTATAATTATTGTAATCCTTTGTAAATCTTTGAATATCTGAATATCTCGGGTTAGGGTTAGGTTGGACAAAACAAGGCATCAGTGGCGTCACCTGTGTGTGGTTCATTGTTTTCAGATTCTTTATAGCCCAAACAATTTATCATTTATGAAAACTATCATTCATCGGAGCTCTAAAACCTAGAAAAAGAAGCTCTGTCTGTCCTCAGATCATTGGCATTTAAGCATACATATAGAGCAAACTGCAGGCAGCAATGAGACCTGCTTTAACTGCAGAGTGCTAAAGGAAACAGTCAGTAAGCTTGTTGTTGACATTAGAAAACATATGGATGAAGGAAATGTTAAATGTTAGGAAAGAAGCCTCAGCCCTGTGAAAACCTGTTCCACAAGATTACATAACATTGCTGTGATATAGGCAGGTGGGATTAAGCGATAAGCAGTGCCAAGGGTCCTTTTGCTCCCCAGGAAGGTGCAGAGCTGAGAAGTAACTTGATCCAGGAAGGTGGGGCATGAGATGTGATTTCTATGGCTGCTCCCATCACGTGATGACGAGGGAGCAGTAGTGGCCTGTTTGCTGTGAAATGAAACCTTCTGCTGCTCCCTGTGTCTGCTTCACAAAAATACTTGTTAGTTTATTGTATTCCTTTGTGACAGAAGCGAACAAAAAAGAGTATAATTCATAATCATGTCAGACAAATGTTCTAGTTTTAGTTTGATATTTATCTGAGTTTTAAACACACTGGCTCCTTAAAGCCAACTGGGATCATTCAAACCTGTCGAATCCTTCAGTTCACATGTGGTGAGTCTTAATGATACAGAGAGCTGTGTTCTCTTAACCATGAACTCAAAACTGAAGTTGTATTTGTAATGCAGACTGTAGCTGCTGAGTTTCTCTTACCCTTAAATGAAACCTAATCTTTGTGTGATGGAGGCTGGCACAACAGATTTACTCAGTTGCCATGTTGGAGGAGGGGCAACACATAGAAACAGAAACTGTTCCTTCCTCTTCCCTGAAAAACAAAACACAGTCATATTGTGTGACGTGCAACATTTGGTATTCTGCCAAGTTTATATTTTGAAACATTATATTTACCCAAATTGAAATGTAGTTTCATCAGAAAGAGAAAAGGATGTTAAAGCTACGTTTTGGTTCCCCCATCAACAAAGTGGATGTCCCATATAATGCTGGGGTAACCGCTCAAAGCTTTTTGCAACATAACAAACACAGACATAGCAAATAGTGGCTTTTTATTTTGGTCTGAACAAAGGAAGTCAATGACATTAAATCATTGAAGTCCTTCAGTTCACTTCTTTACTCGTGGCTCTCTGAAGATTTCCCCAAGATAAAACTACCATTTCAGTTAGTGGATGAGTCTGTGTTACAGATGTTTGTAGTTGAAAAAAGAAAAGAGAAGAGAAATGAGGAGAAAGCACGCTCCTGCTACAATATGCAACCCAGTGAACTTGTGTTGTCCTGGACTGAACATAGCGTGTGGCTGTTTACAGCTTGTGTTAAGGTGAGTTCCTCCTGGAATGATATGTGTTTAGCTGTGAGTAACGGAAACCCACATTTAGTTACCCGTGTTACTTTGTTACATCTTTGATCTTTGCACTGACTTTGTATGTAATCTACTCAAACAAATCCTTTTATTTGCATTTGCTGGGAGCACACTCGCATTACTTACAGTTAAATTCTTCTTCATTAGTACTCTACATTCAGACCACTGTCTTGGCACACCCAAAATGCAGCGTCATCTGTCAATCAAAGCTGGTTCTGGGGCACCCTGGTAGCTCACCCGATGCAGCATGACCCCCATGAGTCCTTACCGCAGCGGCCCGGGTTCAATTCCAGCCCTTTGCTGCATGTCCTCCCTTCTCTTTTCCCCGCTCTGCTGTCACTCTTTAGCTGTCACTGTAGAATAAAAGCAAAAGCAAAAAAGCCCCAAAAATAAAAGTTGGTTCTCGCTTGACTTTTTCCAGTATTCTAATTAGGGACGTCCCGAGCTGATCGATCCTAAGGATTGCTATCGGAGCCAGTCCCGGCATATTTTAATGCATCGCTATCAGCTGAAATAAAGCCAGTCGAAATCGTCCTTTACTGAACCTCACTGTGTTTTGTCCACCTCAGCCTGCTGGTGTTGCAGTGCTGCTCTTACGTTAATAACTGCCAGGCTAATACACTGCCGCAACGTTCCTCCAAATGGTGTGACAATTACAGTGTGTGGAATATATATAATCTATATACACAAGCCAACTCCAACGAGGTCTCTCACTATCAAATAACTCAATCCATATCAATCCATCAACTAAATGAAGCTGACTCAGGGCCCTCTGTATTGTACGATTTGATATTTGGGATCAAGAAGCTGGTGAAAAACCCTGAGGTGTGCCTGATTTAAGAAGCTTTCAGCGTGCACTTTAGGCAATCGACATTTAGGTAAAGAGAGCATTTGAATTTGCTCCGGTACCGCAGGATTGACACAATGAAGGAACTTTGGATCTCGATCAGTGTCAAAAACATGAAATCGTGGACATCGATGATACCAATTCAATCAAATGGCTAGTAACAAACTCCAGTAGAACAACTAATCCATTTTCGTATTTGGCGTTTGGTGCTGCCTGCTGGAACCTGACATCACTTGTGGACAACTTCACCCTTTGTCTGATCCCCATACCAAACAAACAAAATAATCATTAACCATAATGAAAATCAGTTCTCAGCCCAGTTGAGACCGCGCTGGCAACTTTTTGATAACTTTTCAAAAATGTTAACTGCTGTCCTGTCTCTGATAAGACTTCAAGCTAAGCCTGGTCCCTGGTTATGGTTTTAATATTCGAGTTGACCAGTATGCCACACTTGTTTGAATGCCAGTGCTTTTGCCTCAGTCTGCGGAATCAGGGGTTACTGTAGCCCACTGGCCACTGAGTAGTTTGGCTGCAGCAACTAAGATTAGTTTCCCAAGGTCACCCATGTAGCATTTGGCTAAGGGAGAAGTTTTATCTCTGCACATATTCTACGGACCACTGGAAACCTTTCGGTGCCAGCTCCGTACCCTGGACATCGCTAGGCTGAGTGTCTACGACAAAAACAATAAATGAAGGTAAAACCCAGTCAACTTTGACTGTTGTCAGGTTAAAAGTACTTGTTACATAAAACCCAGACAGTAGACACACACACACACACACACACACACACACACACACGACACCATCTCTCTCTTCTTTGGGGACCGAATCCAAACAAACTGCCAGTCCAATGGCTGGTAGCTGCTAGTGTTTTCCTTGTCTGACTTTCTGTGGTGTACGCTGGCTTTGCCTTTTATTTTTAAGAGCAGAAATCTCAATATTCTGTTTCTCTATCGTCTGCATGTTATTGGCCTGATCTGGGTCTATCTGGGTCTACATGCTCGTGTGTGCGCCTGTGTGTTTGTGTTCCTGTTTGTCCGCCCACAGAGACTTGTCCCCGCATAAGTAGACAAAACTGGTCAGTGAAAAGGTCAGTGCATGTGGGCAGAGCGACCTGTTTCAAGGACAAATGTGGTACCCTTGCTTAGCCTGCCCTTAAGGTTTTTTTACTGACATGACACTGAGGCACAGTCGGGGTTCCTGCTTTGGCCCTACTGTTTAAAAAAAGAAATAGTTGGTGGGATAACCTCTAAAACTTTTCTGTGGAAAGATAAAACCCTTCCTGTTTTAAGGGCTCCAATCGACCAATCTTCCTGATAAAAATAACCCTTTTTGTTTTCAGTAATTATTAACCTCCAGCCCTATCAGGACGAGTTGGTTTAACACTGCAAAGCTGTGTGGAGGAATCTTTTTTTCTTTCCTTGAGCTTTAAGAAATTGAAAAATGTGATTACCCAAGTGCTTCAATAGACACCTTTTTATAGGCAACTCATAAACTCACAGCATTAGGAGAGAACGTATCAGTCAAACTGATAGTCCCAACACTGGTGTCAGTCTGAAGCATGAATCTACCTGTGCCACCGGCTGATAAAGCAAGGCCTGCTCTTTTTACAGACTTTAATTTGCCATGGGAAGATTATGATTTTTTTTGGGAAACATTCTGCTTCTCATTGTGCTGACTTGTACAAAAAGTCTTCAACTCTTGGTCGCTGGATTTGTTGGCTCACTGACTGGCTAGATTACCACACACACAAAACAACACATTTTGCCCACTCTTATTACAACACTTGTGTTTTGTGTCCTCTGCAGGTTACATGAGGAGGTCAATGACTTCTATGACTACATCTCCCCACGGCCGGAGGAGAAGAAGATGAGACTGGAGGTGGTGGACAGAATCAAGGAAGTCATCCGTGACCTGTGGCCAAGCGCTGAGGTACGCAACACCCTCAACCCCAAACACTGTTAAAGTAAACTAGGACTTTCTGTGTGCTTTGGTTCGATATTAGTCTGCTGCTGCTAATCAGGGTGAACATGTGCTTTGTGATTTACAACACTCAATCACCACAGTTTGTATATGAGCCTGGCTATAAGCTTCAGCCTTTCATAAAGCTTCCTTGTGTTTTCTGTTATCTCCCCGCTGCACAGTGCTCTGTTTGGGTCATGTTATCAGCGCCACCTCAGGCATTCTTGTACCCACTGACTTAGATCCTGCTGATAGAGCAGTGTGCTTCAAAGAGTGTCCGCTCAGAGCGTAGCAGTTCCTAAATTAAGGAGCATAATACCCAATCCCGCCCAGTTTTGTTCCTTTTCCACTGTGGAGAAAGCAAGGGCAACCTGGTCATCCGCTCACTGTGATGCGTATTTAATTGATGAGCTGAGATGCGTCGTCGTCCACCGGACACTCACCAGTGTTTCCACAGTTGCCAGTTTATGTAGGTCAGCTGTACCAAAGAAAAAGTATCATACTATTGTAACTGTGTGGGGTTGGGCAGTGAAAGTTTTACTGAGGAGTGTCAAGGCGAGATGAAACACAGAAAACCTTCGTAGCTAACTTTACCTCACCCTTCAAAAAGTCTTCAGGACTTACTATACACTCGTTCACAAACATGGCCCTACAATCAGCTTAGCCCTGGACATGTGACTGGGCTGTAAACCTGACTTTCTACTCGTGGTTGATGTGGGACGTAGGGAGGTAGTAAGCGAGTAAACATAGGGTCAAGGCTTAAGTCTATTTCTATTCAGACACCAATTTGTGTGCCAAAGGTGGAAGCAGTCTAAGTCACTTCAGCAGGGTGCAGGTTAAGAGAGTGCTGACTGAAAGGACAGTTTTTTATGTAAACACTGCCGGTTTTGATTTCCACAATAACCACATCAATGTGACATTAAACAGAGGATATTTGCTTGTTTCCTCTTGTTGCAACTGAAGTGGTTTCAAACTACACACACTCTCTTTTTCCCCCGGGTAGTTTTTGTGCCACGCCTGTACAGTTTGTTTGGGCTTGTCATTAATTGAACACCAAGTTAAGCTGTAGAATAATGACATCTGTGTGTCTCGGGGAACAGGTTTTTGCAGTAGTGAAGCTTTAGCGTGGGAAAATCAGAAAACGCTACATTAATGTCTGCCCGGTGACACAGTATAAGCAACTGTCAAACACGATGATAAAAATGTTCAGGCTGTTCTGCTGGATGAATTTGTATAATAATTAAAGATCTGTTGATGATATGTGTCTGTGTATCTCTCCAGGTGGAAGTGTTTGGGAGTTTCAGCACTGGCCTTTATCTGCCAACAAGGTGAGCCATTTGGTTTCCTTAACCAGCCTAGGGATTTAAACACATGCTTGCTTATTTTATCTTTGCCCAGCTGTGCCTGTGAACTGGCCCCCTACCAAAAGTCTGGCTCTGTCTAGCCAGCGAATCATTAATTGTTTTTGTTTTGAGGATCAAGTGGTTCGGTCATTTTTAGCACCGCTGATCCTGGATCTTTTTTGAAACTTTATCTGCGACAAGACACCCGGTCACACATACACACACAGCCGCCTACACACATAACCCTGAACACACACACACAAACACGCAGCCAAGTCACCTGGATTAGTGGACTCCTGACACCACTTTAATGGGAATACGCTGTGTGCGAGTGCATATCCGTTTCTGTGTGCTGCTCTTATTCTGGAAACTACTTGTGTTTGTGTGTCTTGCTTGTAGTGGGCTTGTGGTTGTGTAGTGAACACATGGCACGGTAACACAGTACACACACGTTGGCTGAGCACTGTCTGAAGTTGCACATTGCTCACCCACAAGATGGAAGCAAACCCGGTCTGCAGCAAGCTACCGTGTGGAACGTATTTAAAAATGCCTGTAGTAGGGTTTCCCTTTTTACTGTGTTTAGGATCAGTTCACCCTCAGACAAACTGGAAGAAAAGCAGTATAGTACAAATTCAAGTAGGGAACTGTTTTTTTCATGTGAATCTAAATTAAAAGATGTTAGTAATTAATCATTTAAAAAGCACCATTTTGCCTTAGTTTGGCAGTTAAGGCTTCAGTTAAGGCAGTCTGGTACCAGTAAAGGCTAAAACCTAATGTAGAGAAGAGTCATAAAGTGAGCAAACTGACTCTGATGTCAGTTCCACAGCTCTCTCTATCTATCAGACGTTTGCTCACATAAACTGCTTTTCATAGCAGACCATGTACGGCAGTAGTAGCAAAACCCCCGAGTGTATTAAATCGAGCAAGGTTGTGTTTTATTGTGCAACTGTTCATCTAAGAGGAAGGTATCTTATTTATTTCAAAACTAACATAGTCTTACCTTTAAAACGCCACATGCAGCTAGTTACAGGCAGTACATGAGTTGCTGGTGTGTGGTTACAGTGGAAAAGTGTATTCAGTTACCTGTCATGTCCCTCTTCTTCCCTCAGCGACATTGACCTGGTAGTTTTTGGGAAGTGGGAGACCCTCCCACTCTGGACGCTGGAAGAGGCTCTCCGGAAGAGGAACGTTGCAGATGAGAACTCCATCAAAGTTTTGGACAAGGCAACGGTAAGACTGTTCTCACAGACAAGTGTGCGTTGTGTTGCAAAATTAGATTTCTGTTGGTTTTGTAGCAGTTTTTTAGACATTGGTTTGATCAAATTTTCTAGGAAGCGACAACATAGAACATACTGCAGGAATCACATTGTAGGAATTGTTTCTTAAAAACTTCTTTTCAGTATATTAGATTGGGTTTTCAGGTATTTGTTTTATCTCACAAATTCAGCTGTGTAACTTGAGATCTTTGGTGCATTCATTTTTCCTCAGCAGCTACACCAAATAAAATAAAATGTCTCGTTATGGGATGGAAGTTTGCACATTTTTGTGAGGAACTGCAGTTCTCTGCTTTTAAATATTTTAGCCCAGATATGGCCGCTGCCATCTTTCCACTCTGAGCCGGAGTGGAGTAAGCGGCGATCAGGGTTGGCGACAAGGTATCAAAGTCCCGCCTATACTCGCGAGCAGGGCTCAGCTGACAATCCTGACGTGAAACTCCCCTTTTTATAGCTTCAGATAACTAATTAAAACCGAACTGATAAGTAAAATGAGCACTTGGACATACATCAGCGTGATAAGAACTACCTACAATGAC
>NW_023339663.1:23603680-23608724 GCF_004916995.1 Morone saxatilis | reverse complement strand
AATCATTGTTGCACCATGTAAATCCACAAGTAAAACTGTCCAACTTGTGCCAAATATGATGATTCACATCTAGGTCATGTCAGTTTCACAACCTGTAAATCACATCAGGACAAGCTGTTGTGACAGATCAAAATGCAGACTATGCTGATTTGCACACATGCCTTGTCATTCAGGCATGTGTGCAGACACGTAGATGAAAGGCAAAAACATCGGTACTTTACTTCACTGTAATTTGGAGCGTGTGACAAAGAGTACATTTCATCCAAATGAAGGTTCTGTGTTTATCTTTACCACAGACACAATGTTGGCAGTGTAGTGTGCTTGGAACTAGCTCTTTGCTTTGGATCTCTAACGTCTACCTCATCACATGTTCTCCAAACCACTCCCAGCCCTTTATTAGTGATTTGTGTTATTTTTAAACTGTGCATAGATTGGACTTAATTTGTCTTTCAGGTTAGGCATTTTAAAGGGCAGATTAGCAATTTTGCTTAAGGAGTTTAGTTAAGGATTAGATCAGTATACGTAGGTTAAATTGCAGTCTTACAGTATCTTACAGCACAATGTCAGGAGGCACTTGCCAGGCGTTTGATTGTTTCCTGTCCAACTGTCCTTGTTTAGTATCAGTACCTGTAACCTGTGTGTTCCCAGGTTCCCATCATCAAACTGACGGACTCCTTCACTGAAGTCAAAGTGGACATCAGCTTCAATGTGAAGAGTGGCGTTAAAGCCGCCTGGCTCATCAAGGAATTCAAAGAGGTACAATTTGTGACACGTGTCCACCTTGAGATTGTTTTATTTTGAAACGTTGGCAAAACATCCTTTCTCTGTATTCTTACATTTTTCATGTATCCTTGGGATATGTGATCTTCATCATTAACACATGTAGCCAGTGTTTTTGTTTGGAGTGTACACGTTGCTTCAGCCTTATTGCAGATTTCCTGACTGAGACTTTATTTGGTCTGTAGCACAGAGGTGGAGCTCTGTGAGATCCACAGATAGTTTTGTTTTTTATTGCCTCAAAAACTCTTTTCAAATCCAAACAGTACTCTTCACATCTAAATGGTACTCTTCATACAACATAAAAACTACTACTACTACTATAATTGCTATTTAAGAACGTAAGGGTTTCGTAGTAGCACACGTAGCTCTTAACAGCGCGTTTTAACAAACATTTAACATCACAGGAAGTCAGTTAATTCAAAACCATTACTTAATGGGGGTTTAATGTGTTATACGGTATATTAAGAGTAGCAATTTCATAACCCATTCGGGTTTTACATATTAATGTTCAGTAGGGCAGGTCACTAAACATCCTTTAGACTTGAAATTCACATTTTCCTTCTGGAGGGTGCTATAAATATTTAAATCTGTTCCTTACAGTGTCTGTCTTTTGTCCTGTAGAAATACCCTGTGCTGCCTTACCTGGTCCTGGTGCTGAAGCAGTTCCTACTGCAGAGGGACCTCAATGAGGTTTTTACCGGTGGAATCGGCTCCTACAGTCTCTTTCTCATGGCTGTCAGCTTCCTGCAGGTCAGATATGATGATTAACAAGAGCTCTTCATCTTTTAATCAACTCATTGTTTGTCTTCATCTTTTATATATGTTTGTTCTTACAATGTAAAGATTGTCATGTTATATTGGCGTCTTAAAAGCACTTGCGTAACCAGTTGCAATAATTCTGACATCCACTTGTTCTGTGTGTTTTCCAGCTTCACTATCGGGAGGATGTGTGCAGTCCCAACATTAACATTGGTGTTCTGCTCATTGAATTTTTTGAGCTCTACGGCCGCCACTTCAACTACCTGAAAACAGGCATCAGGATAAAAGATGGAGGTTGCTACGTTGCCAAAGACGAGGTTCAGAAGAACATGATGGATGGCTACCGGCCATCCATGCTCTACATTGAGGACCCACTGCAGCCAGGTAGGAACGGGAAGGATAAAGGGTTAAAGTGGCTTTGCTCTTAAAAGATCCAACATTTGAATTCCCTTTCCAGATACTGGACTGGCATGATTGACATGAAGGTCAGGTTCTGATATTTACACAAACTGACTGTCTTGTCCCCAACAGACAACGATGTTGGCCGGAGTTCATACGGTGCCATGCAGGTGAAGCAGGCATTTGATTACGCCTATGTGGTGCTCAGCCACGCTGTGTCCCCCATCGCCAAGTACTATCCCAATAATGAGTCTGAGAGGTAAGGAGCTCATTAAGGAAGCTGTCGACATCGCAGATTTGTTCCGATAGACCAGATGTTGATGAATTTTTACTGAATATGATCTGATTTGGAATAGTGTTAGTGCAATATCCAGTCATACGCTGTCACAGCTGTTTGAAATATTATAAATGACTAATAATTATTTATTCTAGTTGTTTTTGTCATGGTTGACTTTATTTGATCATACTGAGAGTCTCAGGCCCTTACCAGTAACATTTGCCTGGTATTCCTCTTTCTGTATCTCATCACAGCATACTTGGCCGAATCATCCGAGTAACGCAGGAAGTGGATGAATACAGGGAATGGATCCGAAAGAACTGGGGGAGCCCGTCTCAGAATGATCTGCCACTCAACAGTACGTTTAAACTCATACCATTTTCTTTAAAGTTCCCTATTGAAACTAAGATTTGACCTAAATCTACTACTGCAACTACAGCAGCAGGGCTCTGTAAGCTTAACACTGGACTCAGTTGACTTCTGTGTCTCCATCTGTCCCTTCTCTGTTTCTGTAGGAAATGACGTCACACTGTTTGAGTCCCAGCAGCTCGATGAGTGCAACAACAATGTTCCAGATGATGACGATGTTGTTGTAGTTCTACCGTTGGCTCCCCACAGCAAAACCTCCTCCAACTCCTCCTCTCCATCCCCTTCACTGCGCTCCTCTCCCTCCTCCTCTCCGCTGTCGCCTTCTTCCACGTCCTCAACCTCCAGCTCCAGCGATGCGGTCAGTCTCGCAGCTACACAGCCTTCAAACATTAGACTGTTGCATACTAATGTTTTAGTCTACTATTTAGTCTATGTAGTCATCAAGGTTGTCGGTTTCCTCCAGGACTCTGATGGCACGCCGTGTAAGACGGCCAAGCAGCAGCCTGGCCGGGGCTCCAGTGTCCACAGAGAAAAGTCCGCTGTCGTCAATAATAACAGAACACAGAGCCACACTACCAGCACTCCATCTGGAAGCAACAAGGGAGGAAAGGTACACTCAGCCTTGCCTTGTACATACACTTACTTTCTAAAAGAAACCTGTACTGCTGCATATCACTGAACACACCTCACTATGTACAATTGCTTCATCTCTCCTAGCTGTTTTCTTATGAGGTATGCTTGATAAAGAGCTATAAAATGAAATAATGTAATCATATTTCTCCACTATTACCAGCCCATACAATATGTTGTATTGAATAGCCAGTGGAAATCCTACAGGAACACTGAATTCTTTTTGTCCATGCTGTTCCTTCTCCAGGCCAGGATGTCTCGTTCTCACCAGAAGAGCGGCCACCACGGGCAGCAGAGCTCCTCCAGCACCAAAAGTCATCAGAACAACAAGCCACACCACCAGGGCAACAGCAAGAAGAGGAAAAATGTGCGAGACTCTACACAAGAAGACCTCTGCAGATAGGGGTGACCTCGCCTGCACCGACCCCCCAACCCCCCGTCCTTGTCTGCAACTGACTGACTGTCCTGTCCCACTTCTGCTGCCAGACTCCAGCCTCGGGAGGTTGTTAGAAGTATTAAAACGTCATCTACAGTATCTGTCTCTTTCAAGCTTTTCGGGATGACGAAGCAATTTTTTTAGCAGGAAAAAAAAAAAAGAACAAAAAAAGAATTGTTATAGGAAATGGGGTTTAATTTTTTGGACCTGAACTGAAATCACAAAGGATAAATGCTCATTTGCTTCCCTACAGCTTCTTTAAGGGAGCGCTTTCCCCTTCCCCAGCCAGCACCCACAGAACATGCCTCTTGCGCCTCCTGCTGTACAGGAATAGACAGGTCTGGTGTCTGGAATCTACTCTGGAGCAATACCTGGAACTGCTGGCTGGAAAATCGGATGAAAAATTTTATCCCCCCCAAAAAAAGAAGAAAAAGCAAATGGCTTAAAATGTACAAAAAACAAAAATGTTATGTTGAACAAACATGTACACAGATTTTTTTAAGATGGTACAAATGCAATCAGTAAGAGTGGGACATAACTTATGCATGAGATTTTTTTCGTTGGTTGAATTTTTTCTGTTGGTTTAATCTGTTTTGTTATGTCTAAAAACAGATTATACAAAGATTTATACAAAAAACACATAAGCAAAAAAAAGGTTAAAAAAATACAAGTAAGAATAAAATGTTTCATATGACCTTTTTACAAGATATACCGATTGAAAGACATGTAAACGTGCACATCTTGTGCCCGCAGCTTTTTGGCCAAAGCTAAGAGCTGGTTCGGGTCCCATTGCCAACATAAATCATCAGCATCTACTTTTACTCCTGGTTGCTCTCTATGAGTGTGCTACAGTGTTAACATTTAGCCTTTAGTGAGCCAATGCTCACATACAGCCCTATAGATGACTGGATGGAGCCTGGTCTCTCACCCAGCTCAATAGCACAGCCACACCAGTATAGAGGCTTTAAGAGTACAGGTTTAAATTAATAATGGGTGATAATGGTTTTATTGAGAAATCCTACACTTGAAGAAAAAAAAAAAACGTGTTAACAATGCAACTGTGGGTGATCATCTGTTCCTTTGGTAATTGACCCACTTCAAAATCATTTGTATTTGTTAAATGTATTTATTTTGTATTAATTATATGAACATAGTATGGATAAATGTATTATTAACATTAGAGCCCATATCTTTGAGTCCTATATTTGAAATAAGGATAAGTTGTGGGGATGTGGGGTGGGAACAGCTATATTCAGGTACAGTAAAATACCACCTTTATTGTTTCATTGGGGATTTTTTTTCAGTTGAGTGACCAAGTTACTTTTTTGAGAATTTTGTTTTAATATGTGGCTGGTCTACTTACCTAAAAGGGAGAAGATTTTTATTTCATTTTA
>NW_023339663.1:23601235-23603580 GCF_004916995.1 Morone saxatilis | reverse complement strand
CAACTGTACTCATCTGAAACGTTTTAAAAAAACAAACAAAGTGTTTATCTCGGTGTGAGTGTTGATGGTTCACTGTAAAGTCCTCGCACCGTGACGTTATTCGATAATGAAAGTAGCGTTACAGTAAAATAAAGCCCGTGCCCGAGCTCGTGGGTCGTGGGTTTGACACAGATGGAGGAGGAGCGTGCTCGCTCGGAGCAGCGCGCGGACTGACAGTTGGAGAGAGGAGCACGGGGAGCAGCACACGCGCTCACAGCAGGTCTATCGTGGTCATTTATCTCCGTGAGACTTCAGTGAAATGTGTCAGGTAAGACGCCGCAACTTTGTTTCATAGAAAAAAAATGGCACCTGGTGAAAGTGTGCAACCTGAGAACGGCTGGCACACCGCTGAAGGAGGTTAATTGTTGCTCAAAACAAAGACAGTTCAAAGACGGACTTCCTTGCCCAAAAGTTTAAGGCTTTCGATTTAGGTCGAAGATTATGTCAAATGTGTACATTTTGCCAGAGCTTGGAGGTAAAACAAATGTTCTCCTGTATTTTCATGCCGTGTTGTTACCTGGCTGTTCATGTCATCTTCAGTATTGATGTTGAGTTTGGTGCATTTCGGGTTACTTGAGCTAGGGTTAGGGTTAACCTAACAATTAGCCAACGGGGCTACTTGCTGTTGCTCACTTGGATTGAGCTGCCCGGTTTTTAACTTCAAAGTTCAATGTATTGCATCTCATCGTTTCTTTAGAAATCACTCAGTAAATGTGTCATTTCCCTCCTTAAGATGACCCTGACACTTTGTGACAAGCCTGTCCTATGTATATTTTGAATTCATCACAAATGTGTGTCTTCTTGTAAAGTATGGATTATCCCCGATTTACAAGAACATTATGTGAAAGTGTTTTTTTGAGTGAGTTTTTTGCAGTCTAGCAGTCATCTTGTGTTGTCTCTTGTCAGTGACTGTATGTTCTTCGATCCAAGCCTGACACCAAAATATTTTCAGGGTAGGAAATGTTTGTTTTTTGCAAATATGCACAAGTGCCACTGCTAGGATGCTGACTTGAAACAGTTAATCTTATATATATTATGCTCGGAGTGCCTGTACCCTCTTATTTGAGTCACTTGTGATTTGAGCCTTTTTGTAAAAACCTGCCATATCAAACAAGAGATTCTGAACAATTGCAACGCCATAGGACTATAAAGTCTCTGTTTCACTGTAGCTGGTACATAACTGGTCTTTCCTTAGGTCGTTGCTTCACAGATGTTGAACAAGGTGAGCTTGTCAACATTGTTTGTCTTCATTGACAGTTAATGATCACAGTGCTGTTTTTGCACTATGGAGCTGTGCCATGAGGTGGAATGGGAAAACAAAGCTAAAAGTTAAAGATTATTAGACTTAAAGGTCCAGTGTGTAGCATTTATGAGGCTCTGTTGGTAGAAACTGAATATAATATGAATAGGTATGTTTTGTTGTATAATAACCTGAAAATAAGGCTTGTTATGTTTTTGTTGTAGAGTGAGCCTTTTCTATTTACAGATGCAGCGGGTTGCCTTGTGTGGAGTCCGCCATGTTGAACCACCATGTTTCTATAGTAGCCCAGAATAGATGAACCCAAGCCTGGCTCTAAACAGAGTTGTTTTTGCCTGTTTTACAGCCACTGTAGTTTCTCCTTTGCGTTTGGAAAGGGAGGGTGACTCGAGGGAGTTGCAGTCTGCAACCACACTGCTAGATACTACTTTATCCAATCCTGCACAATGGTCTTTTTAAATGCGTGGTTCACTTCCACTTAGAAAAAGGAAATCTCAGTTGCTCCTTGCTTAGTTTTTGTTTTTTGCTTTTGAATTGAATTTTGTTAATGGTGTTCACAGCCCGGAAAAATGACTTTGGATAATCCACTGTCAATAATTATCAGTGGAACTGCTTGGTATTGAAGGAATAGTCCTGAACTGGTGGATGCAGGTCAGTGTCAGCCTCTTATTGTCAGCCCATGTTTTCATTTACCCAACCCAGTCCAGCATTTTCTATGCGTGCATTAGTGCTGCAGACCAGTCGATTTTACCAGTGTGGATGTAAAAGTTCAGCCAAAAGAAATCATTTCAGGAGCAGAGGCTAAAATGGTTGGATTCTAGAACAATTGTACAAACAAATAATCCACTTATTTCCAACTATGGATTTTATTCGGACTAGGCGAATAAATAAATAAATACATAAAGATCTTTACATACAAATGTCAGGATGCCACGACGCAGTAAATTAGCTTCAAATGCTTCCTGTCTTTGCTATGATGTGTTCATTATTGATTGATCTACCAATTTTGTTCATTAATCAATGAGCTGTAAATGTGAAAAAAAGATCA
>NW_023339663.1:23599909-23601170 GCF_004916995.1 Morone saxatilis | reverse complement strand
GCAACTTCTCACATTTGAGAAGCTTAAGCTGAAAATGTAATGTAGTGATTATTTTATTATTAAAATAGATAGATTTTCTGTCAATCAAGTAATTGATTACTTGATGACTTAATCATTGCTGCTCTGATGTATTACTAATATGTGTTTTTTTTTAATCTCATGTCAATTTAGCCTCATGTTTCTGTCCATATGGATCATACATACTGGAGGACAGCGTTTGGATGATTACATCACTAATCCCTTTGTCAATTCTGCCCTAGTAAATGGAGGATGCCTATAGGTTACCAGTAGCTGCTTTTCTGTGACGAGGACAGAGCTTCATCACTTTCATCATATGAAAGTCAAAAGCAAACGGGTTTCTGTCTCTGAGCAACAGGGTTAAAGATCAAGTGAGGGCGCAAACAGGGAAATCATTTTAAGGTATGGAGCTTGTTTGTTTGCGTATAATGGAGATACAGAGCGGCACTACAGTAGGCTGGGGTTAAATTGTTGGTCATGGATCAGTGGATCAATGCACTGCTGCGATGCCTAGGCCCTTTCATAGAAAAGCAGTAATCTGAATTGTGACACATACACAGGCATTTGCCATTGGTGTGCAACGTCCCATTGTGATGTTGTGATGTATCTCATTCTGACATGATGGGAAGCTTGTTGTAATTGTGCATGTTATTAGAATAATTTTACAGTTTGATGGATCTGGACAGGGGCCGTCTGTTGAGGGTTGTGCAGCAGAGACACACACACACACGCGCACACACACACAAAAAAAAACCTGGAACAGATCTGTACTGTGTAGAGTGACGCTAGAGTCTACTATCCTCATGGTTGTTTTGTGACGAGGCTCTTAATAACCAGTGGTGGAGTTGTTTTGTGTTTCTTTTTCCTTTGTCATGCAGCCTCAGCTGACCATGTTGGCAGCATGAAGCAGTGGTTCCCAAAGTGAGGCTGAAGTACTTTCAGGGGTCTGTCAGTAAGGGTGGTTCAAAACGGAGCATTTGTTTCAGAGAGTCTTAACTGCCTGCACTGTTAGGTCCCAACCAGAGTAGAAACCATGATGCATTTGGAGTCCCTGGGACAAAGAGAATCAGATCATTTAGGCTTTTGTGGACTAATGCGCATCGATTTAGGCATCTTTATCGTCAGTCAGTGTCCTTTGGTGCACTGTTTATCTGACCAGGCTTTGGCCATGGTTGCTGACTAATAGGTGCTTTTCTCCTCTGAGCCAATGGAAGAAGAACAAGTGTCGGGTCTGTTTAGTTTG
>NW_023339663.1:23597518-23599902 GCF_004916995.1 Morone saxatilis | reverse complement strand
TTTGTTACAGTTCCACAAAACAGACCCATTAGTGGTCAAATTAGTTGTTTTTATACATCATCACTGGTGCTAAAGAGAATGCTGCTGACTTGAGTAGCTCATCCTAACACACACCGATCTGCTAACACGCACGTTCAGTACATATATAGTCTGGTTCTGTGCTTTACACTGACCGTGACAGGAAATATGGGGAACCTCCACAGGAAATGTGAGTGTGACTTGTTGCAGGTTTTCTTCAGAAGTGGGGTGACACCATCTGACAGATACACTCTCTTCTGGTACTGCTCTCAGTATCTCTCATGCTCTGCAGCTAACTGTCTTCTCTCTTCTCTTCTAAATGTTGAAATGAACTACAGTATGCTGTGCTGTAATACTGCAGTAAACCCCACCCACCTCCCAGACGGCGTGATTTTCAAAGAATTATTGTGAAATACTTGCGTGAGCTATCTTTTTGGGAAGGGTGTGTGCCAGGATAAACCTGCTGCACCTCTCTTTAATGCTAAAGACTTCCTTCCTATCTCTGTCTCAGTTAAGAAACGCCATCAAGCTCTCTCTTCTCTAAACACACGCGCAGAGCCACGATTGCTCCATAATAGCCATTTTCTGTTGCCATTAGGCCCCATGATGTTTCCCCAATGCTTCTAGCCACTCATAGATCTGATGATTTTACCCATTTCTTCTCTTTTCACACATCTCTCCCATCTTCTCTCTCTTTGTCTCTCATCTTTGGTCCGTACTTTTGTGTGATCCACTTTGAGGCAGGCTCTCTGCTTGCTCTCCTCCTCAGGCTTGAAATGAGAAGGGTTCCTCTCGGTGGACAGTGTGCTAATCCCCGAACACTCACTGGGGACTAATCGGACTCATTAACTCTGACTCTGGTGCTTCCAGCCACAGATCAGCACTAATCCTTCTTCAGCACAGCCGTTGCCATGCATGTTATAAATGCTCTTTCCTTTGCTGTTTGAAAAAAAATGAAGAAAGAAATTGTGTTCCCTGTACAAAGTGATTTTTTGATGCTATAGTTAAGTTCCTTAAGGAGACACAGTGGTCCACTTTTAGCTTCAAACATAACCTCAGAATGACTTCTGACACAATGTATTCCTAATGCACTTTTGACAGCATGTGTCAATGTCCGAGAGTTTAACATGGCAAGGATGTAAATACAGGATTAAAAACATCGGCCAGTGATTCATTTCCACCATAATCTCTAGATTTTTTACACTGCTAAAGCGTGTCTGACCTATTTAAAGTGACGCTAACCTCATCTCAGTGCTCACTGGCCTAAGCGTGAGAGGCTAGAGTAAAGGGTGGAGATGACCTTTACTTGGTTGATGCCTCTCTCCATCTCTCACTCCCAGGATTTCCCCCGTATTGTGCTGTGAAATCGTAGGAAGCTTCCCCGCTGTACACAAATAACGAACATGAGCAGGACGCCACTGGGAGCGGGTTCTCTAAAGTCACTGAAGGTTCAAAGGTTCCTGTCACTGACGTCATCAAATCTGCGGGAGACTCAGCCTCACTGTTTTAACCGTCCAGTGGAATCTCTGAACAAACAGTTTTCTTTTTCTTTATGTTGAATGCTTATTTTTCTTACTTCATGCTGCTAAAATCAGCAACTTAAACTCACTAAAATGTGACTGAGGAAAGACTTGGCATGGCACGCTCCCCGCACAGTTCCACCCTAAAACCCTACAAACTACATCGATATCATGCCCACTGTCTGGTGGTCTGCTCCTTTTTTTGACAAGCCATGACACAATGAAACCAAATATCTACAAGTTGATCTAAAAACAAATGTATAGCACAAAACGATAGCACGCGTATTCTTCTCCTTATATAACACATAATCATCACCGCAGCCAACTGTTTTTCAAAGTCTCATAATGAAAGGAGATTAAAAGGAGATCATTTGTTTGAAATGATGTGTTTTTTGTGTGGGGGGTTCAACATCTGGTTAGTAATTGTTCTGGTAAACTACATCACATAGACAAAGATACATTTTTTATAATAATAAGTTTTTATTATATTTTCGTTATTACAACAGACAAACGAACATTGAACAAAGCAGACAGAATGGAGGTCCTAAATAAACACATAAATGTTTATATAAATAAAAAAATAAAAAATAAATAAATAAAATACAAAATCTGAAAATAAATTAACTAAAAATAAAACAGGCAGGTGAGTAGGCAAGGCAGGCAAATTAACACATCTGTCTACCAAAACTGTCCCATTTTTCTTTTATCATATCATTTTCACAATTTAATCTCCCCCACATCTTCTCACATGCCACAGTCCCCATCATCTGTGTTTTCCACATACTCAGTGTGGGAGCTTGGGGTTCCCTCCAACACCTCAGAATAGTCCGTGCACATGTTATTAGG
>NW_023339663.1:23594140-23597505 GCF_004916995.1 Morone saxatilis | reverse complement strand
AATATTCTAAAACTGTATTTGTTCAACAGGGGCACCATAGTTCTGTCTCCAAGGAGACATAGTCTTGGTGACCTGGGAAGCTCACAATTTAATGATTTGCTCATATAATCTATAACTTTTTCCCACAAGGGGAGGATCTTAGAACATTCCCATAATGCAGACAAAGATACATTGTTAAACAAATCTATTACAAGAATATCCCAATTAGCAAAAGTACACAACATTTCCAAGACACTGAATATCCCTAGGGACAGTGACTCAGTGGTTGGCACTCTTGCTTCTCCTGAAGGAGGTCTCGGGTTGGAACCTGCCTTGGCTGGCTGAGAGGACTTCTTTGTGGAGTTTGGATCTTCGCCCCATGTCTGGGGTTTCTTCGAGTGCACACATGCTGGTTGGGTCAGCTGGAAACTGTAAATGCCCACTACAGTATTTGTCTGTATATGTGTTAGTCCTGTGACAAAGTGGTGACTTGTCCAGCGAGTATCCCACCGCTGGTCCAATGCGTTCTAGGAGACGCCTGAAACCTTGATCAGATAGTAGGAGATGAGTAAACTGTTAATTGTGAGTGTTGTCTAGAATAGGCAAGTACACGTCATAGCATGGATTTTGGCTACGAGTGAGCGGGTCTGGAGAAATTAGAAACTTAATGCGAGTGCTTCAAATTTTTTAGAAAAAAAAAAAAAAAAGATGGAAGCCCAACAAAAACACAATGGTCTATGAGAAAAAATGAAATCAAGTTTGCCTGTTGAACACGTTTGTTTTTCATCTTTTTAGGCGTCCTCATCACTACACTATAGCCCCCCGTCTGTTTGTATACATGTATACATCCTGTACTCTCTTGACATCACCTAACCGCTCATTATTAGTCACACTTGTTCAAAACTGCTAATGTATCTTGCTCGGGAAATCTCTTCAGGGGCCATAAAAGGCTCTGCCCTCTTTTACTTCTGCCATTTGGAGAGGATCCGTGCCTGAGATGGGATGCTTTGGAGTGCCATTAGAGAAATGCCTCTTCAACCCATTGTCTGTTAAATTGTTCCATTTCCTGGGCACCTTCCCCGCCCACAGCGCCTTTGTGAAAACACTAATTACAATCAGCCTTCAGCAGTTTGGCAATAAAATCATTTTCAATGTAAGCACACACCTAAAGTGAATCATTTATTTCTAACCAAAAAGATCCAATCCATCATGAATTTAAGACTCCTAAATCTTAATAATATGCCTATAATGCACTAGGATGAGATCATGTGTTGGCCGTAAAATGCTTTGAGCCACGTATATGAAATAACCTTGTGTGGCTTACTTCTGGATCAAATGCTGTGTCGACTGTTGAAATACCCTGCAGGCAGTGTGAGCCGCTGCATGCCTCCTGTGAATGCTCGTTTGAGTGTGGATGGCGCAGATGTGTGGGTGTCTTGCTCTCTCTTTTTTCCCCATTTCAATTTCAGTGTTTTTTTGCGCTTGCTGTGGTTCAAGGACATTATGTAATGCTTATGAGAGCACCCCATCTGGAGAAGTGTCATTGAGACGCAGAGTTTTCAGAACTCCCTTTAAAACTGAAAAACAGCTTACCTGTGAAAGACATTAGTAACTGAGGACACAAATGAGAAGAGGAATTTGCAGTAGAGCAGGTAAACAGCTCTCAGGCATAAAGAATCTGGAACTGCAGTTAGCCATTTTTAACTACACTGTACATTTCTCAAGACAATCCATATTGTTAATAATACTTCACTGCACTGTAAATCTAAATGGACTTTAAAACATCAGCTTCTCATGAGGACATTAATAAGGGTGATGTCTGTAATTATTTAGCGTGTACACAGGGGTCTGCACTTGGTGGATGCTGCTTTGTTGTTGTTGTTGTTGTTGTATGAGTGTCTGGATTCACCCAGAATGTTCAACAAGCCACTCATTGTGCTCAGCTGGTTAATGAGTGATTAGCCAGGATTGGTTCTCTGGTAGAAAACCTATCCAATGAATACACTGGAGACCCTCATAAGAAAGGGGGATGTGCAACTGGATTAAGGCTGGATGACCGTAGGGCTGCACAACTCAAACTGCTCTAGATACAGTTTAACATGTAAATAGGGATGTCCCGGTCAGTACTGGGGTTGATCCAGACATATTTGAATTGGATAGGTTTTGGCTGAATTAAAGCTAACGGAAACCTTATCCTTTCTTTACTGAACTCCTACTGCGTTTTGTCCACCTAAGCCCGCTGGTGTTGCGGTGCTGCCGTCCTTAATGACAGCCAGGCTCTACACTGCAAGCATTTGGCTCCACACATAAGTGAAAATGAGTGTGTGAATCTGAAAACTGATTTGGTCGCAGCAGTTATCAACTTTGTTCAGACACCCTGGGTGGCAAAACACACTGATTCACCGAGCTCAGACGGTAACAAATCTGTTATCTCTTATCAGCAAAACAGTGTACAAAACATCCTGCTCGCAGCTTCTTCCTTTTAGCCCATCCAGACCATTGCTTTTGCCGGTTAAAATGACAAAGGTTAGTGGTGGCAGGTCCTATCAGCTGTCTGTAGGGGACAGCTTCTCTCCAGGTGATCACATCTCATTTCAGGAGTCGCACTCTCTGAGTTAAACTTGAATTTGTGTCATAGATCATCATATCAACCACTTTATAGGTTTGAATCAGGACCTTGAGTATTTGGATCAAGAAGCTCATGGAAAGTAAGGTGTGCTGAATTTTGAAGGCTACAGTTGTTATTGCAGTGTTTCAGATACATATTTAATCAACATCAACGTGGCCATCAAAGCTTTGGGATCAATAACCGTGCCACATATGTTTTAAAGGCTATTGAAACAGGACAACAACATGTGGCTGTGGGTGCCCAGGTAATGCCCACAGTTTAAGCAGTTCTCATCTACTCCTGAAAAGTGTTTTAGAAATTGGACACTGGTCAGATGGAGCCTGTGAAGTCCTCTATTAGTCTGTACCTGATGTATTGTAATGACGAGTTAACCAGACAAATTGCTAACTGCCAAGGCATTTCTGCTATTTTTCAGCCCAGCTCCTCTTCCGATTTCACTCGTCTAAGGAAGGAGATGTGGCTGCATGGATCGTCTCGTATAGAATAGATACTAACTACACCCTCTTTTATTGCACCAATTTCCAAGCTTTTTTCTATCAAACTGCTCTGTTTGCTCTGAAGAGATGGAGAGAAATATTTCTGACAATACTTCTGAGCTGTAGGTATCAGAAGAGGTTGGATTGGGGAAGGCTGACACGGTCTGCAGTTATTGCAGACTTATCTACAGAAACCATGCCCATTCTCAATTTGTAACTGGTTGAGAGAGTTTTGTGTCCTAAACAGTCGCAAGTGAGCCCTTCATCCATGGCCTACTGGA
>NW_023339663.1:23592857-23594118 GCF_004916995.1 Morone saxatilis | reverse complement strand
ACTTATATTTAGTCTTGTCAGTTTGCTATGAAGCATATCTCACAGAGAGATAAACAAGACCCTGTTTGCAGTTTACTGGCATCACCTTATCATCCTGGTTGATGAAAATTGCACAATGTGGTGATACATGTTATTTTAGTGTTTTTAAATTGCTTCAAATCTCTGAGGAGGATCTCAGTGTTACTTCATTAACCTCAGATACTACGGTTCCACATTAAAGACAAAATTCTAACAAAATGAATATCTTCTATCTATCACTGTCATTAAGAGATCTGGTTTCTTTTTCTGTATCACATAACACACACTCACTGTCTGCATCCTTTGTGTCCACATGGGCCACTGCTGTCCCTGTTTGGGATGCAGTGGTCCAGTGGAGCGACCCAAAGCTTTAGGCTCAGATGTTGCGTAGAGTCACAAGGATGCTATTCCATTACTGAAATATAGTTAGCCAGCCTGTCCTGTAATGTTATTCTCCAGTTGACGCCAGAGCAGAAATGATTTGAGTTCTACATTAAGTCTAAATCCCTTTGATTTGTCAGTATATGAGAGAAGGGTTTCATTGATTTCATTACAGCCTTTTAAGGGACAATTACTGTTCATCAAAAGGGCAGAAAGAATGTGATCATAAATCAATAAGAATTGTTTGGTTTGATCTGCATCAGTGCTTATCTATCCTAACTATATAACTGTTTGTCCTGACATAAGTTAAAATCAGTGGTTGCAACATCTGTAACTAAGTGCAGTGGCTGCAGGTTCCCTTTTTATTGAAGCTGTCCTTGCAGTGTTGTTGGGGGAAATGAGTCACGGTTACCAAGGAAGTGAGATGGTGTGCGGTTAACTGCATGTCACAGGGTAAGGTCGGCCTTCACTCGAGAGCTCTCAGAGCACTGACATTCACAGGTGCGATGGTTTGAGGTTCGAGTTCTGTAGAAGTGCGTTCAGATTTGGAGAAATGGACAGAGAAACAGAAAGAGGAAAGTAGAAAGGTGAAGAATGCAAAAAAGAGTGGGAGGGAGACAATTGTAGAACTTGTGGAAAGAAAGTGTTTGTCTTCGTGCTGTCGGCTCATGTACAATATTCAATGATTGCTGACAGTAAGAAGAAGATCTCTGGTGCTCTGTCAGATGAAGCCAAGGTAATGCAAGAAGTGTGCATGTGTGTGTCTTGATACAAGGTGACGATGTCTTTTCCTCAGATTCCCCTGTTGCTGAATTTATTTAACATGGTTGCTTTGGACTTGGTTTAGCAGTATTTTTTACAG
>NW_023339663.1:23572347-23592843 GCF_004916995.1 Morone saxatilis | reverse complement strand
ACAAAGAAGTGCATAGAAACTTTTACTAAATCAAATATACTATAAAATAAATTTTTCGAGTCAAGTCTGTTGATATTATAAGCAAACTCCATGAAAAGACCAAAACCAAAAGTGAACTGTCCCCAAACTCACTATTTACTACTAGTTACTAGTTTGAGTAACATTTGCTAAAAACTACACTGACCCGCTGTTTTAGGAAACGATTGAGCCTTCGTTTTAACAATAAAAAGTATGTTTCTTATGTCTTCATTCGTAATAAATGGACTTGGGTCGAACTTTTAAGTAGTGCTTCATTCAAAAACCAGCCATTTGTAAGTTATTTTTGTATTATTCATGGCCCCTGTACAGACAGAAACATCCTTTTTAGTTATGGTTGGGCTCGTACCCTCAACACAGGATGAGTTCTTCACACCTGGATGAGTTTTTCTATATGCAGCACAGCGAGAGAGAGACTGTGACTCACATCTGGGAGGGGCTGCAGTGCAACTCCAGTCATTTGAAGCCAGTTCCTTTGGGGAAATCAAGTGGTAATAACCTAGTCGTCACCCATCTCAGCCAAAAACTCATCTTCCCACTTAGCCACAGAAACCCTTGGAAGGGTGCTGCTGCCTGCAGACATTCCTAACTGTGTGGCTGTTCAGCAGCAATGCTTTCCTGCACATTCCTTGGCTTGCAGTGGCAAAACATAGGGGGTGGCTTTTACAAAATGTGTAACTCCAGCCGTGCCCCATTCTGTAAGGCTGCCACGGACAGGGCCCCTATTGAGAGTCGCTTAGAGTGGCATGCCAGAAGGTCGAGCCAATGTAAAGACCAGCGTGAGGTGGAGTAAGAGTAAGAGACTCAGCTATGGCTGTTCAACACAAGTTGGATGGCAGTTATATGAAAAGGTAGTAAAGGACCACAAATGGTTAGAGTGCTAATGAAGACACTCCGTAAGGAGACAAGGATGCTATTAGTTAAATCCTCAGGCTCCATCCACTCCAGTCATCCATAGCTCTCTGGAGGCATTTGAGGTAATGAGATCCCTCTGTGCTCCTCCTGCGTCACTCCCACCGTCTGACCTCTCTGCTGCCACACAGCTGTAATTGAAGGCTTAGCAGAATGTGCCATGCCATGCAGCGCTTATAGCACATTCAGTCAGCATTTCTTTTCCCTTTTACACATGTATTATTTTTTAGCACAGCTATTCATATGGTTCTACACATCTAAACCAGGAAGTTACTCTGTGAGTAAGTGTGCTGAGGCAGTTGGGTAGTGAAACTTCAGCAGTGTGTATTACTTACCTCTACTGAATGGGGAAATGTGTCTAGTATCATCCAGCAGCCATAGCTCCGTGCCCATACACCAGCTCCAGTTCAAACGTTTGTGCCTTGATTGAGGGCAATAACAGGAGTTTTCCTACTGCGCCTCTCTTTAGCCTGAAAGGAAACAAACAGTGTGATGCAACACTGCTAATCACTGAGCCACTGTACCACCGATCAAAGTTTTATACTGATGGCCCCTGAGCAACTCTGCTGGGGCACTTAGGATTTAAGTGCTTGGCTGAAGGGCAACTTATCAATAGTATTTGAGAGATGGGAGAGTGTTGCTCAGCTGTCAGCTCACCCCACCCGTCTTGTAATAGCACTGGTTGGCTCTGGCTGGATTGTGTAGTGTATGTAAGTGTGCGTGAGGGTGTGTGGACAGGGTGTGTTTGACAACACTCACTGGTCCTCTATGTAGGTAGGCTGACCCCTCCTTGTATGCACACCCAATGTCATGGAGTCCACACAAAGAAACAGATACTCAGTTTAATGCACTACATGCACACAGTACATAGCAATGATAATTATAGGCCTGTTGTATTGGATTTCTTGGGTGCCTATGCATGGACAAAGGTGACCTATAACCTGTTGGTATAAAAGGGACAGAGATGGATTCAAATGAATTCAAATTCAAATGAATTCTCAAAGCTCAGTTGCATGTAAAATCAGTTTAATTTCTCATTTCTCTTTAGACGCAGCTCAAATGACGATAGTCAAGCAAGGGCATTTTTGCCATTTTCCTAGATTTACATGAAAAGTACATCACCAGTGACATGTACAAAGGTTGATGCTACTCCTTCTAGACCCCCCGCCCCCTCCTCCTCTGCACACACATACTTTGACTAACAATGTGCTAGTGCATCCTTCTTGGCTTCCCACTCACAAACTGTGTCTGTCTGCAGCAGCTGTTACAAAGAAAATTAGACACATTGGAAAAAACTGGCACATATCTTTTTACATATTTTTGGATACGTTATGTACTATTACTCTTTATTTGGTTTAAAGGTTTTTGCAGCCTGTCAGCCAGTACCAAGTAAAACTTTCTTTGGCAAAAATCATTGACTTCAAATGTTTCTTGTCACTAGCCAAAACTCTGTATTTTGTGCTTTAGAAATATTTTTCCCACCCTTGTCTGCAGAGCACTTCTAGTGCTGAAATATTCTTTGTTTGTCTTGTATGCAGTGCATGTTTGAGGCCTAACTTAATCTAAGTCTTGGTACTTTATAAAGGCCATTGCAAACCTTTTCTATTTCTTTGAAGTTTCAGTCCAGACATGTTTTAAAACATGTAAAAATACTCTGCTATGATTAATAAGTTTTTCCAACATAAAACATAAACAACACGTAGACTCAGATGAGGAGCCTATTGTGTACCAAAACCAGCGAGTAGCAGATGTAACAGGATGGTAAGTGTAGTCAGCATCTTTTATTTGTGGTTTGTTTGATAGCTTAGCTTGTTAGCTTGGTAGCTTGTAACTGGCAGTGGCTGAGTTAGTGCTTGTGAAACATGTAATATCTGCTCCGACGTTAATGTGCTCATATCGTCACATTGTTATTATGTAGTAGATAGTTGAGTGAAGCTCCTTTTACATCCGAAAACTACTCACCATGTTTGCTGTCAAAACTTTACTATGTGCAAACTCGGTCTCTGCACCGACAAGTTCGCTCTGCGCTAGAAGTTTCAGGTTTCTTTGCCGATGGCAATTGGCTTTCCAGTTTGTTACACAGCAAATCTAGCTTACCTGGAGTATATTGGTATCTCAGATTTTAGAGAGGTGCACAGACTCTCCCTTCACGAGAGGAATGTGAAAAGAGAGCAACCTTAGCACAGATACAAGTCAGTAAAGTCAAGGTCTGCCATTTTAGGGGACATAAATCTTTGCACTTTTTTTTTTAGCTGTGTCATTGTACACAATGCAGGAGCAACAGCATGGCATGGCTGTAAACTTTACAAACCATCTCTCAAAATTACCCCAAACCACAAAACCAACTGTGGTGAAAGCAGAAAAGAGTGCTAGGAATGCATGGCTGGTTGATGACAGACAGTAACACATTGCACCTCTACGCTGTAGATGCCTCATGGCTGTAGCTGTGACCTGTCCCTGCTCTCTGCAGTTATGTGCGTCCAGTGTATGCTGCTCAAATGCGAACCTGCATCTACAGACATACACCTTTATGTAATGTGGTAATGTGAGGAATGTGAATCTCAAATATGAGTCTTTGTCGTCTACTCTGAGAATGTAACTGTGGGGTGTGTTTTGCTATAAGGTGACAGATGTGGCCTTGTGAGAGGCAGACATTAAAATCCTGTTTTAAAACCAAGCCATCTTTGATTTACATAATATCCGTTCACTTTATTTGCAGTGCTTGTGTTAGAGACCTTGAAGACGGCAGTAAGAGAGGAGAGCAACGTTGAGTTGTTTCATAGCTACATTTGATATATCCTAACACAAGAATGAAATATTGCTGGGGATGAAGTCACAGTCTGCGCATGGACTCACTCAGGGAATTTAAAAGCTATAGTCTAATGTCACACTAATGCACCTCTGTGTCTGAACATCACATCGGCCAGTGTGAGAGTTGCTGTTTTGTGTGGGAGTTGCGGGTCTTATCTGTCTCATGCTATGGTCCATGGTAGACTGCTTCCTCAGTAGGTTTTTTTTTCTTGGTCAGATTCATGTATGATCCCCATCTTGCAACACTTTGAGTTACCTAATTGTCAGTTAGTGTGAAGGACAAAAGTGGCACTGATGCAGAGACATGACATAAAGTGTGGGGACAACAGGACGTTATCCACAGTGGAAGGAATAATGCAAGACATTGGCCTGTAAACTACATAGTATTGTTCTACGTGCACAGAGCTTTTTGATATCACGACGAACATATTGTGGTAAAACCTTCCAAAATGTGTACAAAATTCTGCTTTACAAATCCATGATTAAAAGCCAGTTCTGAAACTGTAATATTCTCTGTGGCGTGCACAGTATTCTTCCATATTCTTGTGATGCAGAGAAATACCATAGGTATATTACAGTGATATTTTAATGGGGCTGGTTGCACAAATGACGCATGGAAATAGAAATAAACACTGAGGAATACATTTTTGAATTCTTATTGATGTGTTTGTACCAGAAATAAGTAAGTATTTGGCCAAATAGTACACCAAAGATGACAGACCAAGTTACTGATAAAACCACAAGCATCAAGAACGCTTAATAAACCATAGATGTTTTCAAAAACAGCAAGTTTTTAATGTGAGAGTCAACTTTAAATTAATTTTGAGCAATGCTAGCAGCCTCATCATAGTCTGGAGTATGCCTAATAAAAAAAACAATGCAAGTTATACAGTCCATGTATGCATGTACATGCTCACAAGCACAATATGTCTGAAAGCAAAATGCTATCCTCCCATTTTTCTTGTGATATTGTGTAATAGATATTATGTAATTCCATTGTCAGTGCGGTGTTTAAATCCCTGCTGTCAAGGACCCATTAACCTTAATTTGCTTTTGATGTGGAACAAGACCTCACCCTGTTGTACAAACATACATGAGCTAATATTGAGAATCTAAAATATATTTAAAGACTGTGGGGTTGTAACATATTTTAGGTCAGAAAAGCCAAAGTTCCACTACACTTATACAGGAATACATGTTATTGTTATTAGGGATCCCATTTTCTTCAGCACCTGATTCAACCAGGAGTACTAGCCACAGAAATAGAGGAGACGGCTCTCCCATGTGTTCCCATTCTAGGGTTATCTTTCAGTCAGCGTGCCACAGGATGCGGCTCAGACATCACAGTTGACAGTTGAGGGCGTGGTGGTTATATAGAGCGTCACACACACACACACACACACAAGAAGAAGAAGAAGAATTGGCTCGCAGGTCAAACTATTACAGCACTGCAGGGATTTTCCTGCAGCTAAAGCCCCTGCAGTGTTGCCCATTCCTGGTGTGGCCTCCATTGTCCGTACTTCCCAAAGATAATAGAGAATGTGTTTAATGAGGACGGCCATCATGGAATATGTTTCCCTCTAATACCTAGCAATTGCATATGGGGAATACTTAATCCTTGCTCCTTTGGATCAAAGAGCTTCTGTCATAAGCATTGTAGGCTGACTTGTGTGTACTAATGCACTGCAGTGTAAACCTCATTGATGTGCCAGATATTAGCTTCTGGTGTTTAAAGGAATTTCATCCTCCTTGACAAAATGCTGTTTGACAGTGAAGGTCAAACAGTGGAGTTCTATAGGTGCAATCACAAACACAGTTAAAACAACACAACTTCTGACCGTAGATCGTAGAAAACATGCTCCAGATGGCCCTGTCAGCAGCCAGGGCTTTATGGTAGCCTGGAAAATTACCGTCATCAGGCTGATCTGAAGCTGCCAGCAGTTTCTGCTGCAGCAGCTCTGCAAGATATTTACGTTAGCTTTTGTTTAGCTGTGTAAACAGCTCTCTGCTGTGCTGGTTGCAGATGTTGAGGTTTGTCTTTGAATGGCGGTGCCGGTAGTAAGCTGGCTGGCATACTAAAGGATAATTATGGTTTTCTCATTGGTGGCGGTGGTGGACGGGGCTGGGCATACAGAGGGGCCCCGCTGCTCCACAGTTACAGGATGGAGCGGGTCCAGTTATGAAACCTGAAATGGGGATGTGGCTGGCTACACCAGCTGGAAACAATGCTCTCTCTCACTGTAGCACATTCTTTCCACCCTGTTTTTCTTCTCAAGTTTGTTTCCAAATGATGTATCTTTTGTGGAAGAAATAAACATTCCATGCAGCTCATCTGTCAGTGTATAATTGTACATTATATACGTTTGATTTACGCTAAAGGTTTTAGCACCAAGAAAAATACTCTGGGAATGGGCTGGATGACAAAAGCTACACTAACATTTCTAAAAAAGAGGAATTCCTACAAAATACAGCTGAGAAATTCATACTGTAAGAAGCTTAAAGTTTTCAATTGAGCTTAAAGGTGCTTTTAATTAAAGGATCAGTGTGTAAGAATTAGGGCTGTCAACTAGTAGTTGTACTACTTAAAGCCAATTGTCGGCTGGCTGCTGAACATTTATAATATTAATTAATTTAAATATATGTACTTTAACAGCTGCCTGTTGAATGCTAATGGAAGAATCGGTAACAACCAGCAAGAGTTTCACTGTTCAAAACACGGAACAAATAACTTTCAGCTTCACAAAAACAAAAACCCTTGACGGATCAACAATACATTCTGTTGACTGCTCTGCCTTCAACTACAGCCTCTGCAGTCAAATCCTTCCACTAGTCAGGGTTGGATCTGTCAGAGAAGGGAGAATTCCTCTTGAAGAAGTTGTTTACTTTGCAAGGCCTCTTGCCACCAAATAATGTTGAATATTTTCTTTCCTGTTAACCGGAACTGGTTTCATTGAATAAGACAAACGTCTTCTGGGCCTCGTCTCATTTTGTATGACTGCGCTGACATTATGCTGAGGATGATTTGGTGTGCAGGTGTTTTCAAACCCAAACGGCATGCGATAAGGAAACAGCGTAGACTAATTCAATGAATGCTCTTTCAATATTGGATTTGCCCCGTGGCTGATGTGTTTAGATATAAATTCTATGTATTTTTAAATCAATAAACCCCTCTTTGGACTGCTGTTTGTGTCAAGCAGCAAAATTGATGGCTTCACTTGTGGTGGTGCGACTTGGCTCCAGTTTGTGGAAGTAAATGTGAAACACACACAGTAATGGCCAGCTCCCGAGCACGTGGTGCTCTTGCTTGCGCTTCCTGTATTTATTATAAGCAGTGGCATTTGAAGCTTAAATCAGTTCTAAGATAGCCTCCTGTTAATATTGTTAAGTTTCAGCAACTCCTTCTGGTGAACGCGGCTAATTCAATACCAGTAGACAGTACTGGGAGGAGAGATGGGAAAGGACAGGAGGCCTAATCTAATCTGCCTCATGCATTGCTGCGCATACATCAGTCATCTGTTTATGGAAAGGTGCTGTGTACGTGCAAGCTCCTGCCAGATTACATAGGTAGCCTATAGATTAGATTTTGTGCCATGTGCATACTGAAAATAACAATGGGTCATTTAGTCCTGTTAATCACTGATTATATCATGGCAATTATTGATATCTGCAATATAAAATGCCAGAGCTGGTCAGCCAAGACTCTGAAACATTTCCCAGTTCACAGATCAGTTAAATCATCAAATTACCATCTTTTAAATGCCCTGGTGTCAGTGTCCACGAAACAATGCAGACCTGAGCATAAATTACACACTTAAATGGGTGAACTGGTGCTGATGACTAACTGCACATTCAGTTTAGAAAGGTGGGCTATCAACATGCCCTGTTATTGCTCAGATATAAGCTCTCAGGGTATAAACTTGGTTGAATGCTGGGTTGGACATGTATGAGTCTTAACTGTGGACAGAAAAGTAATTGAATTATATTTAACTGACCAAATAAAGATAGACAGACAAGATTCAGAACAAGAGAACAAACATCCATGCATGAATAAGGAAGTGAAACTGAAATGAACTAAATTTGGTAACATGAGTCTGTGTATTTCCATTGTTTTGCATTGATGTGTAGCTATCAAAGCACACTGTAGAATGGAGTCCCTGTTGATAGTGACAACCAGAGATGAACCCATCTCATATGATGGGTTCAATGTGGGTTGACTATGCTTTAAACATATGCACATTGACTATATGAAAGGATTATTAGGAGCCCAAAAAGCATATGTTAGTGTTCTTTTACTGAAATCCTTGATGGAAGCATGGCCTAGCTGACATTTAGACGCATTGTCTAACCCTTTATCTGTAGAGCATTGGCTAAGAATTGTGCTTTGCTTTTTTCTTTTACAGAGGTCACTCTTTGTTCCTTTTTTTTTTTGTCCAAATTGATTGCCAACACAAAGACTGCCATAAAAGCAGAGTGATTTGCTTTGGAAAGAGACTGGCCTGTTTGCTCTCCATGAAAAGGCTTTGAATTGGGTGTAAGTTTGGTGCAGATCTGACCAGGTTTTTAGAGATTGGTTTATTACCCGAGAGGTGATTAGTTGGCATAAAGGGAATGGATTCACCATTGAGGAACTTTCCATGCTTCCTTGGAATTGAAATCTCCCGGCCTTCAACCAGGCTCAGCAGGGGGCAAAATCCCAATGAACTCATGATAAATGATGACTCTGCAAGCTAAAAGGACTAGTCAATGTTTTATTTCAAAACTTCTATGCTAAAGCATGGAGGCAAAACAATAGAAAATATGTTGTACTTAGAGACTGCATTGTATCTGTCGAGCTGCTTGACATCTCTCCTCCAGTTGCTTTGCTTCCTGTTAGACATCTGGCATTGTGTGGGGCTTTTTAAGCTGCCCAGCAGATACCTACTCCTGCTTTGTTTCTGGGGAGGCTAAACATGTCACTCCTCTGCTGAACACAATACTTGTGAACACCCTGAGGTTACCATGGATTAATACAGTGTGAATAGCAATTCTAGTCAAAAGGTCCCATGTAGATTAGACTCTTGGTGCATAAAAACCCAGAGTTCTCACTTCCCAATGTACAGTATACATGCTCTATATTGTTATCTGAATAGAGAGAATATACACGTTTAGAATTACTCCCATTGAGCAGGGGAATTGGTGTTACAACTCAATCTATAACGAATGACTAATTAGCAGCAGCAGATTGCAGTGCACCCTGCACATTGCTTCTTTTGATGACTGAAGCATTGTACAATCTTTTAGGAGACTAAGAAAAGTAGCTTCATTTTATTAGTCTTCCCCTAGTATATTTAAACCCACCCATGATTTCCATGCTTATCATAGTCACGTTGCTTTTCTAAAGCTGTCTACAAAAACACTACTGCTACAGCTCCCAGTCTCTGTTAGACTTCACCTCCTCTTTTCTTTGACACGATGTATGTTCCTGCGTCTCAGCAGCGAGCACGCAGTGACGTCAGTTGGTTTTGTATGGCTGCTGTTCCAGGATGCAGTGACGCCAGTTTACAAGGCTGCTATGTGATTCCCTCAATTGCCAAGCTTTCATAGTAAAAGACCTGGCAGTCAATGCAGCACAGTTTCAGCTATTCATCTTCTCTTGTTGAGAGACCCAGCTCTATTGAAGCGTACATCCCTGTCTCTGTTCTCCCAGCTCAGTGCTACAGCACAGCCACAGTTCTGATGTTGCTGCTTTTTTACCATGGTAACTTTAGAGTTGGAGCATAAAAAGCCAGGGCCAGGAGCTTTAACATTGGTAAATCAGAGTCCTTGCACTGTCAAATGGCTGTCTAAAGTCTAGACAAACACTTAAAATGCTGAAGGCCCTGAGTCATCTGACCTCGACCATCGATTTAGGATCATTTTGTTAACCTTTTAGCTTCCTTTTTTTGTCGTGTTCAGCAAGTGAAGAAAGAATGGAGCAGGCTAACTCAGAGGCATATTGGGTTAGGTCCACAATTGCACTTCAACTTGTTTCTTGGTCTTGTTCAGTCATGTCACTTACTTGTTGATCAGTGTACTAGAGAGTGTCTAAGAAACAAAAGACATCCAGACATTTGTTGGGACATGGGTAACAGGAAAAACACTTACATGAGAGCCATCAAACTGAAAGAAATATCTGACGGTTCCTTTTTTACGTCTTCTTTCTTCCTTATTCAGTCACTTCTTATTTCCCTTGATTTCCTGTATTGCTTGTGTTTTGCTCTCAAGTGTCGCCACTGCCTTGTATAAAGTCCCCGGACTATCAAAGGAGCACGCTTACCTGAAATGAACATTCCCATGCTTGTGATCATAAACAATATATATGGCTCCTGCTTTGTCTGCCATTTATGATGACATTTATAGTAACATGTGCTTAAGAATGTACACCAGCGCTGCATACACCAGCGCTGCATACAGTCGTTTACAGGTTTAAGATCTCGACATGGCATTAGGTAGGTATGTGGAGTACATGATTCCTCCAGCGTAAACAGGTACAGGTTCTCTTCTTATAGGTCAGCTGGTCCTTATTGGTGCAAGAGGAGGACTCTGTCCCCCACCAGTGCTATGGGCTTTGTTTGACCTCCCTGCTCTCTGTTACTTTTACTGCCCTCAGACTGCCGCTGGTGTATTATGTGAGCCTAGGGAGAGCCGGCTGGATGCTGTTCTGTCCAGCAGCTGCACTGAAAGTTAGAAGTGGTTGTAAACTGCCAGCGGGCGGGCGGGTCAGTCTCAGTGTGGCAATGCCTTCTACCACTTCAAGATGGAAGCATTGCGGGTGACTCTTCACTTCCCCTCAGTGCAACAGGTGTGTGTATGTGTCTTGTCCCTTTTTGCCCTGCTCTTCTCCTTTTATGGCACGTAGCATCTGTCGCTGTTGCTATTTGAAGGACAAACATGGAGCAGAGCCTTACACATACTGCAAACAGCAATATTAGCAACTGGAGGAAATGAGGTTTCTATTGACACCGGTGCGAAGTTCATGTTGTTTCTATTGAGCTTCAAGACAGTGTCTCCTCCACCCTCCCAAATGAATATATGGAGCTCGTATTAGCTATAACTGGACAGTTGGATGCAAATTCTCCCCTCTGTTCTTTTTGAGCATTATAATTTACAATTTCACCATTTTCAGAATCATTTCATCAAGATTTCTTTATTACCAGAATGCAGTCCTTACCTAAGCTCCACTGCCCCTGCCTCTCCTGTCCTGCCTGTGCTGTCTACGGATAGTACGTTGTGATTATTAGGTCTTCTTGCAGTTCGGCCAAAGCACTCTGATTGTTTGAAGAGCTATCCACAGTATGTGTTTTGACAAAGCCTTTCCGGCATCTTCTCTCAGACTGTAGTGTAAATATGACATGATCTCTCAAAGCCAGGAGACGCATTGTTCTTAGACAGAGTGGATAAATCAAATGGCTCATATTGCAGGTTTTGTTTTATGTTTACAGTTTTGATCATAAAGGTAAGCCACCAGTGCTCACAGATTGTTTTGAAATGATGAGCAGGTCATTAAAAGGCTGTTGTCTTATAACAGGCAGGGATCCATACAGGTATGGACTGCATATGAAGTCACAGGTCCACTTGATTTGTGTGGCTGTTGTCGTCTTTTATTGCCTCGGCTGTGGATCTGATTGTTAGTTCAGCTGGGGGAGAATTAAGTGATTTGTGGCTGTATAGAAGTTCATTCCACGACGTTGTATCTTTCAGTGAATGGCTCCAAAGCATCTGCTCTTATTAGCAATATTATCATCATGGGTGCTTTATATGAAGGTTCTGGTCAACCTGAGCCAGGGACCGGGGCTAAACGGAGACGGGGCTTTCTGGATTGTGGACATTGCGTAGTTCACGTATGAATAAGCATGTGCTCATCGAGTGATCCGGATATTTATGTCTTACTCTCACAGTATTCCCAGTGAGTCACGAGGTGCCTGATTACAATCTCCTCCAATCTGTTTTAGAAGTTATAGCTAGCTTCTTAATGTATTTGCCTAAAATATTGTAACATTATAATAAAATAGTGTATGTTTATTTTAAAGTCTTTGTCTTGTGTGTGTGTGTGCCACCAAGCCTTTGCTAAAAGTTATTTTCTCTCCCTGCTCTCCTTCTATGTTCCTCTAAGGAGTGGAGCTGCTGACGTTACATCCCAAAACCCGGTGGGATCACTGATGACCTTTGTTGCTGCCCTCACCAGCTCTTTTTTTCCTCCTGCTCTTCCTCCTTATCCCTCTCCTCCCCTTTCTTAAACTCCCCTCCCCTCCTCCTGTGTGTCTCTCAGCCCTGGGCTTATTACTCAAACCCACTGAAGGGAGCAACACAGTATCTGGCAAAGGATGAAGCGGGTTTGCCTGCCAACACCAGACAGAGGATAGAAGACACAAAAGGACTAGCGAAGGGGAGAGAATCACAGAGAGAGAGAAAGACACACACAGAGGACAACTAGTGGAGAGAGCTACAACGAAGCTGCGAGAGAAGCGACAACATTCAAGATGCCACGCTGAAGAAAAAAAGTTTCACCTGAGCGTCAAGAGCTAACAAGGGGACCTTAACAGATTTAGAACTGTGGACTCTTCTTAACAAACCTCTGCCCCCCCCCCCNNCACCCACACACAAAAGTTGTGGAGACACACACTCCCATTCGCTGGGGCTCCTTGTTAACACCTGATATGCCTGTGTAAGAAGTTTGAGCCATGCCGGCCAAGGGGAAGTACCTGTTGAACAACCAGGAGCTGAAAAATGAGGCGCTATACCGCAAATTCTCCTGCATCAGCCAGTATCAGCCGCTGGTGCTCCTGCTGGGCCTCTCCATGCTCTCCTGTGGAATCCTCCTCATCCTCTTCTTTGCTCTACAGCTGGTGAGTCTTCACATTCACATGTGTTTGTTAAAAAGCGAAAAGCAAAAATTTGGTTATGTAGGTGTTTTAGGTTTTTGACCATATGAAAATGTTAGTGCCTTCACTTTTACAGCGTTAAAAATTAATGAGTTATTTTCCCATGAGCCATTGTTAAGCATTTAGGTTTTTAATAAATGGGTATGTGTGTTTTCTTCAATGTGCAGGAAACATATTTAACTGTAACTGAAAACCTGGGAGTGTGTGCAACATTATCCCACTAATCAGCAGCCACTGAGGCAGGGGAGTGATTGGCACTGATCAGTAGTTCTAGCACTTGAATTATGGTTACTTTCTGGAAAAAGTCACATTACTAATTGCTCCTTTTAAAGTCGTTGCTCTGGAAAAGGCTGGGAATATCAGGGTATTTCACCCTTGTCACTTTGCTGTAAGTACTTTAATATAATCACTTTGATTATAATCAGTAATCATTGCATTTCTGTGGTGACAGACATGCTGGAAGGGAGGGAGAAATGTCACAACAAGAAACTAGCTGGTGCAAGGCAAAGTGCAAAGTGTTGACATTTGATAAAATAGTTTGTAGAGTTTTTGACTGTTTTCACCACATGGTCACATGTTACAGTAATACACAGTATTTAAATAACAATGCTGGATACTGTAAATATACACTTGTTTCCAGTCTGACTTACACATTTCAGTTAACTTTACTGGTGCTCCTATCTTGGAACGAGGCCTGTCCCTCTGATGTCAACACAGTGCTTCCTAATGTGGAGCTGATACAGGTTGACTCTGAAGGATACAATGGCTGGTGAACTGTGAAACTAGTAATACTGTTTTTGAGGCTGCATCAAAATAAATGATGATTGTGTTGTCAGTGTAAGGTTATGTGCAGCAAGTGTTGCTGTAACATACAACTTGACTTAAACTATACGGCTACTACATTCTTATTTCTCCTGAAGCTTAACAATGACAGTCTGTATGTTACACTTAAACACGAGCCCTGGCAATTACAACCCAGACGTACACATAGTTACAATAAGCAGTGAATCTCTGTTTTCATCTCTCGGGGATGCTGAGAAAAGAGGAAAGCTGAATGAAATTATGTTAGATAAGCAAATTGAAGACACCGTTATGGCCAGATCACCTATATAATTATCAGCTAATATGCTCAAGAAAGAAAACAACATTTTCAAGTATTTCCAGCCACTTGTTATGCTGTTAATGGGATGTTCATTATAGCCTGACCGATATTGGCCAATACCTATGTTAGACATCAGATATCAGACCTGCTAGATTTGTTTTGTGTTTTAAATGTGGCCAAGATACTTACTGAGTGGGACATTTGAGTTGACAGTTGTCAGTGCGCTTTGGTGGACAAACAATGGAGACAGTTTGTTTTAGTTTTTTTTTGCCCTCAGAAGTAGTTTTATTGGAGATGTAAGTACAAATACTGTAAACTCTGCTGTCTAAAAACTCCCCCCACCCATGTATGTAAATGGAAAGGACAGAAATGACACAACACCTCTCAGTATAATGTTGTCGAAGTACAACACCCCCTTGATGATATCACTAAAAACTGAAAGATTTCAGTTAGGAAGATGTTAGGGCAGGACAGTGTTAGATTAGATTGTACAGGCATGTTGAATAAAGAGGCCACTGAGTGTACATCACACAGAAACCACAGGACTGTGAAATGGAAATAGTACATCATGAGTATATTATTAGCATATTGAAATGCACTATACAGAAACCAAAAAATGAAGATGTCTCACGGTTAGTTGAGAATGACTTTAGAGATTCACAGCCCTGTAACATTTTTCTGTTGCCTTGATGGTGCAGAGAAGACTCATGGAGGATTGTGTATGGGGACTAATGTGGCACATTAGGACGGCAGCAGTAGCCTAATGTTTAGAGAAACAGGATGTGGCTGGATGGTCTGTTTGAATCTCTAGGTTGACTGTGAAAATGTGACAAATGAAAAACTCTCCTCTCCCTCAACAACTACTTAAATAAAGCACTTAACTCCCCTTCACTACCAGTGCAGCTGCCCAGAAGCGTGAATGACTGAGTGATTGTGTAACTGTATGAATGTGAAGGAGGACACTGCTGAAATAGACACGAAAATAGAGGATGCATTTTTCAGTTGCTTTCCCTAGATTGGAAAGGAGACAGATTAGAAATGCATCCATTAAACAACACAAGGCATATGTATGCTAATGATACTTCTCTGTCAGGAAATTGTCTTGTCTTTCTCTGCAGAGCGGTCAGAGGTCAGGGTGAGCTACAGAACAGTAGCCCTGGAGCTGGTAGTGCATGGACATGGGGACTTGAGCACAGGTCTATTCACTGAGGCACAGGCTCCCTGCTAAACACACAACTCTGCACTTATAACCAAAACCATCTTCTTAAGCTTTGTTTAAAAACTGAATAGAAGAAAAAGACTTGAGAAAGGAAAGGGAGAAGACAGAAAATGGTGGTTGAAACAACGTAGCTGTCGAAGTGCACTGACTGTGACAGGAAAAGGCAGGTATTCATTGACTTCAGCTGATCGGTGGCCTGCTGTTGATTTTGGCATGGTGGCAGGCTGCAGAGCAGTCAGTCAGACCGGCAGTTCATATAGTGAACTGACAGCTTCTGTCACTGGAGATTATATTGCTTTCCCCTGTTGGAAAAAACTTCTTAACCTTCCTTCTATTGTGTTGCTGCTGACTCTCTGGCACACTCCCTTTTGAAATGGCTCCATCCCTAATGTATATGTTCATGTGCATACTAACACTGTATTTATTCTCTTGCTCATATACAAATAAACACACACACACACAAACACACAATTGTATTTCCTGCAACTTTCTTTCATTTTAGTTACTCATTGGTCGAAAATTGTTATATTAAATATCCAAAATTCACTTATTCGCTCACTCCCTCATCCATCCCCGGTCATACCGTCACTCAGTTCTTCTGTTGCTTTTTTGTCCCTTTTCTTCTTCACTGTCTTCCTGCACACACAGTTGCCAGGGGTCCAAAAGAGTAAAGAGAAAATGCTGGGCTCGAGCTTGTATAACACTGTTGTTAAATGCAAAGGATGGGCAGGGTGCCTGTTAGGGGGTGGTTACCGGTGTCAGAAGGTTACTGTCAACTTATATAACTCCTCTCCAATCGACATCGGATGAAGAGCAATGCTGAGAGAAAAACTGGCTGAGCTGATTTTCTAAGTGCCACTTATGGTAGCAGTCTCGGGCCCTGATTGGCTGGAGAGATGGTATTAAGTAGCCTATTGTTCGGGGTTTGTAAAACTGTATCCAAATACAAAAGGTCTATATGTTTCTAAGAGCTGTGAGAGAATGCCTGTGGAGCATATATTTCATTTAAGACATCAGTGTTAGCCATACATGGCTCTTGTTTTGTCATTTCACCTGTTTACATTATTCAGCCACTGCAGCTTTGACCCCTGCCTTTGTTGTCGATAACTGCTGGTAACTGTGATTATCTGGTAGTTGAAGCACTCTTTACTGTTGACCTTTATTGTAAGATAATAATTGACTTTATTTTTTCACTTAGTAGTAGTAAATAACATATTTATATATCAGTAAGAACCTGCATAAATACTGAAAATATATACAATCAATTGGATCATAAAAACTGTTTCGTAAGTGGTAATAATAAGAGAAAAGTATGCAAATGCTACATCTGGTTTCATGTGTTTTTTAGTCTTTGGTGTGCCATGCTTCTGTATCTGTTCATGTGATTTTAGCACCTGTTCATAAAGAATAATTGTTCTTTTTTCTGCCCACAAGAAGGTTTTGTCAAGACTCACAGCTACATAGGGGAGTAGAAAGTGCTTTAGTTGAGATCTGGCCTTTTCCAATGCTGCCATGGTAACCAGAAAGCTCAACATACAATGCAGAGATGGCCTTCTCTGAGCAGAGATCTATTAATGCTGACTTTGTGCGTCTGTCTCACTCTTGAGCGCTCTTTTAACCCCTTGTTTTCTCTCTTGCTCTCCCTCCGACACCCACTCTCTCTGCCTCCCACGCCAAGACAATCATACACGTGTACACAGTTGTTACTTTCATGAATGCATGTGCATATACAACACATACACATACACAAATAGGACATAGACACATACATGCAAACATGCTTCTTCGTTCACATATGCGCACAAATGCATCTTTTTCCCTTCTTGCATGCTTCTCACTGTACAGTAACCCAATCAGGAAGATGATGGCCTGGAGCAAACAGGACATGACGCAAATACAGACGTGAAGACAAAACTCATACATAAGCCTCAGTGCTCTGCCTGAATATCAGTGGCTCTCAGGAGCAACTTATATTCATCTTAAACCTCAGGTTTACTTTTAGAGAAAGGGTTTATTAATCAGAAAAACAATACAATACTGATTAAAAAGGATAAGCAAGTATTTTATTGGATTTTAAGTATATATGTAGAGGTGAACAAAATAACAGACTTGCCATACAAAAAATACAATAGGCCTGCAGTATACCAATTTGGTGAGGCTTATGATTTTAGTTTTGTTTTTTTGGGACTCGTAAAGCTGTTGATTAAAACCAGTGGTCTTTTTTGGAAATGTAGCTTGTAGTGTTATAAAGCAATATCCTGTATTTTTTTTCAGTCAGTGATGGTAAAGGGTCTGCTTGTGAGGATTTTCGATTTCAACACATCATTTTAATGTTTGCGACTGATTCTCCCGCACACCAGGCAGCAACTGCATGGTCTTACTGTTCTTCCGCAAGTTGCCGACTGTTGTCTTAAACATTTAATAAATATGTTTTATTAAAGCTGACACATGCAATTAACTGTAATATAACTTATGTTTATAGTACTCTGCATAATACCATTGTATGAATTTCATGCATCCATACTGACTGAAAAATATATGACTATGAAATGATGTATTACAGTGATAATATATGCATTATTTTTCTCTTTCTCCCTCGCCGCTGGAGCAGAGTGCAGTGAAACACTGTGCCTTTGTGAGCGTAGTGAGCGGCAGCCTGTGTGTGTTCCTGGCAGTGTTTGTGCTGGTATGTACAGAGATGCTCTCACAGAGATGGAGGCGTCTGCTCGGCCTGATTGTATGGGCCACACATCTCACCATGGGCTACACCTTCATCTTCAGCAGCCCCATCATCCTGCCTTGGGACCAGGTAACCTCACCGTCCCATAGGGTCCAGATGAAGGTCATAATTGTTTTTTTGGAATGGCCCTCTCAAGCCACGCAAATTTTCTGGCATGGTAATCGTGCACAACAAATATAGTCTACACAGGGGAAGATGTATGATGTTTATTAGATTTAAGATGTAATTCTTAAATATTTTCCATCTCTAATATTTGGATGACGTATAATTGAAAAAAACTTGGTTAGCATTGGTTAATTAAATATTCTAGTGTGTATGTCTAGAACTTACACTGTATTTGCTGATAATATGCCTATAGTATATTCTACAAGTAATTTTCAAGCACTGAATTACTCAAAACGAACGTAGAATTTAGAACAATCTGATTTACTTGTGGCACAACGGGTTGAAATAATGATACCTTTATGTTTCCAGGTGCCTTTCTTCCTCTTCATCATCTTCACCGTGTACACCATGCTGCCATTCCAGCTGTGGTACGCTGTGGTGCTGAGTGTCATCTCCTCACTGTCTCACATCATGGTCCTCACACTGCGCCTTACCATATACAGCGATAGGTCCCCTCCTAACCTTCCCAACCAGGTAAAACCAGCTGGATAAATGCCATTATGTTGTAGAAATGCTTCTCTATCAGTCTCCAGCTGTGTGCTAAAGACTAGACATACAATTTTATATATATAATGTTGAATCAGATACAAAATAATAAGCAACAATGAAAGTAAAGCCACTAACAAAGTAAATGAGTATTTTCAAAAGTCCCAATCCAGCGGGAACAGATGCATAAGTGTGTGTGTGCGCGTGTATATATTACTGTTTTCATTTGAGCTCTAACATCTGCTACTGTGTCTTTTTTTGTAGCTGCTGTCCAATGCAGTGGTGTTCCTGTGTGGCAGTGTGGTGGGAGCCTTTCATAAGGTTCTGATGGAGAAAACCCTGAGGCAGACCTTTCAAGACACCTTGAGGTGCCTGAGCATGCGGATGAAGCTGGAGATAGAAAAGAGACAACAGGTTAGTGTTGCACACTGGCTATCAAATAATAGCTCACCCATTAAATATGAACGCCTGCATTATGTTACCAAAGCCTTTCAAAGTCTGGGTCATGACGTTAGTGTGAGTATCCTTAAACTAAACATTTGTTGGATTATTTATACATTTGTGTAACGACCCACCTCCCACACTAACAGTCCACAATGTTCACATTAAAGGTCCAGTGTGTAACATTTAGGAGGATCTAATGATGTTAATGGAATAAAAAAAAAAGTTCTATCATTATTGTTATTTAAATTCATATGGAGGTTTGCTTACAATCTCTAATAATACCTTGATGTGTAGGATAGTATACTATCCTAGGATCTCTTACACACTACACTGCTATATGCCACTAAATCCTGCACACTGGTCCTTTAAAAGAGGAATAGTAACAGTGATGAACACATGCATTAAGAAACACAGTTACACTACACATAAAAGAAAAATATGTGCTGAGTCCTGTAGTCATTGCTTTAGGATTATCAAGAGGGTACTTCCTATTACATCCATTTGGTTGAATTAGGCCTACAATACATCCATACACACTCTCATCAAGTAATGATCCATTACATTACATCCATTATTTATTGAAAAATACCACCATTTCATTAGAGTGAGAGGGGAAGTGTCCTGTTTATTGTAAGCCAATTATGATGAGCATTTTAATACCTTTTATTTTACTGAATCAAATGTATTTTAGTAACCTCACTGAATGGGGAAAAAAAACATTACAGACAAATGATGAAAATAGCTTGCCAGTAATTGTTATTGCCATACTCTAATAATTGTTATTAATTTCATCTTTAAGCTTTGCCTTTGGCTGCCCTCACGTTGACTCTCCCATGGATGTTTTCATTGCAACTAACAAATCCTTCTCAAATTAGATTTCCCTGTGATGCCTTTTAAATTAGATGCATCTGTGCTGACTTGCTTTGACTTCAGAGGCATTTTTAAAACAAATGTTCCCCTTTTGTCATTTGTTATGACTGTTGCTTAGTAAGGGACATAAAACGTGCTGACGGAGAAGCTGTTGTGTTGCCTAGGAGGACAGAAAGGAATGATATAATCGTTAACATTCAAACCTCCTCCTGTTGTATTTGAATTGGGGCTGAAAAAAGGGAGCCTGGTGCACAAAGTTAGCCAAAGAGAACAGGGACACAAAAGCATGGTGGGGAAAGCTCCAACACGGCTCTGAATGGGGAACCAATGAGGAACTCACATTGTTTTCCCACATTAATTTCAACAGCCCAGTGTGTGATGTTTCTTGGCAGCGTGCAAAAGACGTCAAACATTTCTTTTTAAATTGTGTGACGTTAACGTTCCCGTTTGAAACCGATACTTCTCTTGAATACTACTAATCCCTTTACAAGTTCTGATTTCCCATAAATCAGTGTAAATGTGTCACTGCATGCATTTAGTGACAACAGTTATTTCAAGATATGTAATAGACATAAGTTATTAAAGTGAGTTAATAAAAGACAAATGGGTAACATTAACAGCAGCACTGGATCATGTGGCACATGCTGCAGATGCCCACCATCATCTATACAAAGGCCACTTTGAGAGGTGAGTTTTCATGTTTCAGACCCTGGGGAAACTAAAAGGATCATTTGTTGAACCCTGTAAGAGGTCAGCCAGAGTGAATGGGAGGTTCAGGTTGCAAGGAGCAAATTCTCACACACACACACAC
>NW_023339663.1:23571615-23572300 GCF_004916995.1 Morone saxatilis | reverse complement strand
CACACACACACACACAAAATGAATTGCCATACGTGAGTATCCCTCTTGACCTCTCCTACATTTTTTGTCGCAACCGGATTTAAACAATTAAAACAAAAGTTTGATTATTTTGCTTTTGGTTTGCATATGTTAACTTAAAATGTTAATTTATTTAAAATTTTCTAAAAATGAATTAAAAAAGTGAAAAGCGGGAATGTTTTGAGTGAAAACATATTCACCTCTTTGCAGTAACCCTTCAAATTAAGTTAAGGTGCAATTTCATTATTTTGAGTCTTCGAGATGTCTGTACAGCCTGGAGAGTATCCAGAAACCCTCGAGGGAAATAAAAGGCTTGTGACAGCACACTTGGCGTTCACAAAGGGCAACATGGAAAATTCTGACACGTTAAAGCAAAAGATCCTGTGGTCTGATTTAAGAGTACTTTTGTTGTAATGCAAAGCACTCTGTCAGACTAAAAATGGGCACAAGTCAGTAGCCATATAACACTCAGTGTGGTAGTGGTAGCATCATGCCAAAGGGATCAGGGTTTCAGCTCTGAGTTGCAGAAGAAATAGAATGATCCATTAATATACAGGAGATTATTCAAGAGTTATTTGTAGTATATTAGATTGGGAAGACAATATGTTTTCCAACAGGACAATGGACTGGAATTTACAGCTAAATGAGCACTGGAATGGCTTCAAAA
>NW_023339663.1:23571194-23571489 GCF_004916995.1 Morone saxatilis | reverse complement strand
TTAAAGGGATAGTTCAGGTTTTTAGACACTGGTCAGCGAGCCCCCTGTTTGGAGAAACAGAGAAGAGTACTGGTACGTTTTAGCCACCTAAACAAAAGGTGTACGCTATATTTGGAATATTTTGACAATTGGCACTAACAATAGAACTCGTATTCCAACGCATTAACCCTGACTGCATTGTGCACTATATTACACCGTAGAATCCATGTTTATAGGGATTTTAAAGATGTTGCATGCTTGTGTTTGTCTGGGCTGTACTGCTGTAACTCACACAGCTGATCTGCAGCATAATACA
>NW_023339663.1:23546976-23571094 GCF_004916995.1 Morone saxatilis | reverse complement strand
TGAGTTAAGGTCAAGCATAAAGCTATATAGGGAAGATTCAAGGACATTTAAAGTGTTTGTTACACACGAGTCCCCATGCTTTGAATTTGCTGAAATACATTTAAAAGACTCACAGGGTTGTACACTTGAATATCCGTTTAAATGTGACATTTATATTTCATTTCCAAGCATAGTTTACAGTAAAACAAAATATCAACTTTTGGCAGAAAAAAACAATGTAATCAATTTTTCATTCATTTTGCAACACTACAGATTGTGGAGGTTAAAGGAGGTGAATAAATCAGCAATATTTTCTAATTTATTCATACCCACAGAAAAACACACAACCCTCCCTCTCTTTCTTTCATGCAGACACACTCATTGGTGCACACACACACACACACACTCGACGTGCACACACTTAGCTTCGGTCTCATTACCTTAAAATCTGTCATATTTGTTCTGTGCATTCATCTCGATTTACATCCACTCCTGCATTCTAAAGCACTTGTTGTGACTGTATTATGTAAAAAGCATTTTGTAGATAAGTTTAATAAGGCTCTGTTCAGCCAGTGTGGTCAGATGATCTAATCTGACGTCGCTCTGGTGGTATTAAGGGATTAATCATTTCTTGAGAAGTTGCCTCTTCAGATTCCTGTCTTAATCAAGCCATTGAACTTTGAACACTTCTCAGGCCTCTGGCTATTACTGCTGACAGAGTCTGGAATATTATTCTACCTTGATAGATGCTTCTTGAGACATAAGTTCATAGCTGGATATTAAAGAGTGAGATGTTGATGAGGTGGGTCTGGGAGTCTCAGGTTGTGTGCCTGTGATCATGCTTATATATGTGTGTATATGTGTGTCTGTGTGTGTGGTCTGGCTGTTTACAAGTCTGCCTTTTTTCATTTCAGGGTATTACCACTCATCACTGTATATTGAGAGTCAAATAAGCCTATGTTCCTGGCTCACCTAAATTGCAGTTATGTAACTAATAAGTGTGTGTGTGTGTGTGTGTTTGCAGGAGAATCTACTGCAGTCTGTGCTGCCAGTCTACATCTCCATGAAGATGAAGCTGGCCATCATGGAGCGCTTGCAAGACTGTAAAGACAAAGAAGAACAACAGCGACTTGTCAAAGATAACAACTTCCACAGTCTTTATGTCAAGAGGCACGAGAATGTCAGGTACAACCAAAAACCATCTTAAAATACATAGAAAGTCATAGATTTTCATTAACTAGCCCTTGTTTGAAATGTCAAACTGTGCATTTAAAGGGACGGTAAAAAGCCTGTCTTATTGATCCTCCATCAAGGCCTTTTGAGGGCATTCAGATGTGCTTCTACATACTTATGATTTTTGATCAGTTGAAGTGTCAGTGGAAGTATATTGACTGTCCTGTGTGAGATTATAAATGTAACGAGGGTCTGTGGCCTGATCCTTCACTGCTTATAGCTGGTAACCAGAGATAGTGTCGAACCTGAATTAAAGACTACATTTGTGAAAACGTAAAATAAATCACTTATGATTTAAAACCAGTAGGACCAAATTGTGGAAATGTTCTTTCTATTCTAATCTGAAAAGTAAAAAATTAGTCTAGCTCACTGAACTATATATATTTTTTAAGCTTGCTATATTTTTTTATTTGAAAACTAAAAATGTCTCTTTAATCAGACTGATTTGACTTGACAGTCAGTCTACTTTGTCTGTATTCTCAATCAGTTGGTCCCAGGGAAACTTATATTTGCGCTTTTTCTATTCACAAACAGAAAAAAGTACACGCAAAAAGCAGATTTCCATGACTGCTTCTCGTAATGATGGAGATTAGTATGTCTGTTTGTTTTTAGAGCAGTGACCCAGTTACAGCTCTTTGTTTTACGAGGGTTTCATTAATTTAGCAAGTGCTGACAGACATTGGGTCAGCTTAAACTGAACTTTGGCAGATGGCTCACAAGCTCATTTTTTCAGATAAATGTAGGCAAGATTCAATGTCTGCCTTACCTCACTGAGAGAACTGCATTGTAGTTTCCCTTAAGAAGGATCGTAGCATCGTTTTTTTAATGCAAATGTTTTTTTCAGCATTGGCACTTTGGTTTTAAAGAGCAACTTCACTTCCAATCGGTTTAATGAAAAATGTAATGCTGGCATAAAATGTTTTTGTAATTGTAATGGCAACACAGATAGCAAAAACACACAGAAAATGGTTGTGTTGTTAATATCCACTCTGGTGTTTATGAAGGTAATCTTCACTAACACTAAAATCACTAAACTTTTGGTCTGCTAATCAAGAGACATTGTGAAGAAATCAGTTATGTTCATTTAGGGCACAATAAGAAGGTGTTTAATGATAGGCTGCACCCCTGACCTATGCCTATAATTACCCCAGTCAGACCAGTCATTAGCTGCGTCTGTCTCATGAAGCCACCTGGACGTTTTCAGTGGAACAGGATCAAGTCAGGTGCAGTGTCTGTGTCCCTCTGCTGGTCAGCAGACTGGCCGTTGTACTTAGGCCAAGCTGCAACCAGCCAGTAATAGTAGTCAGCCCTGTGCATTCCAAGTTAAATCCATGCAACAGCCTACATGTAGTGCTCTGTGGATAATTGTATCACACACACAGATAAATGGATATTTGTGGTGGTTTGGGCGTGGAGTATTGAATATTTATGTACATAGTTTGAAATGATGTAAATTTTTTGTTATGCTTGGATTTAGTTGATCGTTTGCAGACAAATGTGACATGTAGCAGAGTTACCATTAATGGGAATATAAAAGTCAAGTTAAACACACCCCATGTAATTTACGTGCGCAGAATTGATCATTATTTTTCCTGGAGCTCACTGAGATGAGCATGGTGTACACTGAGGCTTACATTGCAAGTTGAGTTTTAGTTCCCACTGTGACCAGCCATGCTAAAGCAGGGAGGGAGGTCAGGTGCTCTGTGTGGGCTGGACTTTTGCCAAACTTCCAGCTGTTTTTCCTTGTGGTGTCGGGGTCTTTCAGAGGTCACAGGAGATATCAGTGTCCCTCTGTGGTCCGCTGACCGGCAGCTTCAATTATGCCAAGGCTATGATTCAGCATTGAACCAGACAGGACTTTTAAACTGTCACCGATCAGGTCTACTAGAGGTTCATGGGAGGTAGGTCAGGAGCTTTTTGCCTGAAATCCTACGTCCCAATTCAGTACCCATTATGGCGGGTACCCATAATGGTCATAATGGGTCATAATGGTCTGACAAGGCTGTGCAGAGAAAGTCAGGCCCACATTTGGAGGACACAAATGATGTAAGATTCATGGCCCCTACTATGCTCCAATACACTCCACACTGGTTGATTGCTAACAGTGCATTCAGGTGGCCCCCATCAGTTTTTCAAGGTGACTGACTGATTGAAAAAGCCACTGCATGGAATGATGGAAGCCAGGGATGATCTCTCAATATTTGTTTTTTGTTAGCAGTCTGGACATTTAAATCACAAGGCATTACAGATAGAAGTGATATGAATATATTACCATTGCTCACCAGTTATCCAAGTAAAACGTCATACAGTAACTCAAATTTGAAAGCACCTTTCTGGTCTGTGTGAGGTCTCTTTTTGAGGAGAGCTTAGCCCGCTGCCTTTGAATGGAGCTACTTTTACTGTGGTTTTGCTAGTTTCTACAATTAAAATTGGAGCAAATCATTCAGGTTGTAGTTTTTATTTTTGTGTAGAGATTTAAAAAAATACATTATTTCTGTTTATGTAAACGTGTTTGTGTGTATTATTTCTTTTTTTCAGTATTCTGTATGCTGACATTGTTGGCTTCACCCGATTGGCCAGTGACTGTTCTCCCAAAGAGCTGGTCATCATGCTCAATGAATTGTTTGGCAAGTTTGACCAAATTGCCAAGGTGAGTAATCATTTAGAATTTCTTCATGTCATTATTTACAAACAACACTGACATCCAATCTTGACTTGCAGTTGACAGTTTGCCACTTTAAGACATTGTAGCAGTAATAACGCAAAGATTAGACTAAGTTGTGACAGAAAGATTTCCGCTAAACCTCAACCTAGCTGGGAAAATCTGGGTTGGGCAGTTGAACAATGAAACACTCTCTTCTTATCAAGCCACAACCAAAGCACTTAAACCTCAGTAGTACAAGACTGCGGCTGTATTGAGCAGCTCTCATGTGTTGGCGTGTGTACACTCATATCCTGTCTATCTGCTTACCCACTTTTTATGCATTATGGTTGCAAAAACATGTATGTTTTTTGGTTTCTCCTCTTGTCTTTCCCATTCCTTATAGGAGAATGAATGCATGAGAATCAAGATCCTTGGGGACTGCTACTACTGTGTGTCAGGGCTGCCGGTCTCACTGCCTAAACATGCCAAGAACTGCGTCAAAATGGGCCTGGACATGTGTGAAGCCATCAAGTGAGTTTGTGCCAACCTTCACACTCAACTCTAATGCAGAAAAGCACTGTCTCTCCATTTAACTCTTAAAAGAGATGTCATAAGCACACTTAGTTTTGAGATGAATTATGTAAATAAAATGTGTTAAAAGTTATTTGTGGAACCTCTCAGAGGATAGTGTGGTGTATCTGTAATGGTGGACTGCAGCGTGAGTCATTCTCAGTTCATTTCTCCAGTTTAGGGAATCACAGCTTGTGTTACTTAAAAAATATTGTACAGTGAGGCCTAGAACTGTTGAAAATGGCATGTCATTTTAAAGAATGAATTACAACAGTAGTGAAGTCTGAGCGAGTGTTAACTCTAGCGGATGGGCTGCCACTGAACAGACCCTTTACTCAGTAAAGTCAAAAATGTATTTGTTTCGACATTTCACATTGACCCATGTGAAGGGACAGAGGACTGTATCGTAATGTTGTCCTCAGACTGCCAGTGTGTCTTGAATGACGGTGTTTTGCATATCGAAACAACCAGTATTGCTGTGAAACTCCTCCAGACAGGTACGGGAGGCCACAGGAGTGGATATCAATATGAGAGTGGGCGTGCACTCGGGCAACGTGCTCTGCGGTGTGATTGGCCTTCGCAAGTGGCAGTTTGATGTTTGGTCACATGATGTCACCCTGGCCAATCACATGGAGTCAGGAGGCCTTCCAGGGTAAGTGATACTACCTCTGTATCTCTTGTACTTTAGTCCCATTTATTCACATTTATGTATAATATTGTCACATTGCCTTTACACAAGCTGAGGTTTCCTGAGGTTCATGCAACCTTCCTGTTGCCAGGAAACATCAAATTTCTCATTTTGTTCTACGGCATGAAATACATCAGTCAAGGTTTTTTCGTGTCTTAAGAAAGGTTTTTGCTAACAAGTGGCTAAATGAGACTACAGAGGTTGTCGTTTATGTTAAATGCCATCATGCTGAACACTTAAAGCTTGGTGGTAGTGACGTGAAGTCATGCGACCATGGTGTAGTTTGTTTATAGCTTAATGTTAGCACTTTACTTCCGGCAATTGCATTTATGCTTCAGAAATCATGAAAGTGGTTCTCATTAGTGAAGATTATCTTGATGAATAAAACGTGCAAGTGTCATACATTTTGTTGGCCACAGAGCTTATTTTCTGCAATAATCCAATATCCAGTGGAAAAATCCCTGTGGCCTTTTTGTCGAAAGAACCAGCGTGATGCTAACTTCCCGCTCGGCCCACAAAAATACGTCATCCCTGCAGCACTCTATAAATGTTATGTGATCATTTTAGCATTAAAAATCTATTGCCAGCCATCAACATCAGCTAAGGAGATTAATTGGGATACTGCAAGATTTATAATGTTAATAATTTATTACACAGTCTGACATCCACTCCCTGACAAAGGCTTTCAATCACTTTGGTGAAAATAAAATTTTAATTGGAGTTAAGGATTTGCTAACATTAAGTTATAATCTTGGTTCTTTGCCGTAAATTAACAAATCATTCAATTCATTGACTAAATATCTCCATCAAGTAAAAAAAATACGTCTTAAATATGCCATACAAAGTATTTCAGTGCTTGTCCTACTCTTTTCGTCTCTGTTAGACGTGTCCACATCACAGAGGCGACACTGAAGCACCTGAACAAGGCTTATGAAGTGGAAGAAGGCGAGGGCCACCTCAGGGACCCCTACCTAAAAGAGCTTAACGTCCGAACCTACTTAGTCATTGATCCTCGGGTGAGTTCTCTGTCTCTTGAAAATGCACATTGTTAGGGAGAGAATGAGAAAAACATAGTATTTGAAAAAAAGTCCTCTTACAAATAATTGCTGGTATGATGAAGCATATTAAGAGAAAATCATGTAAATCATTTTAAACCAGTGATGACATGTTTTAAATACAGACAATACAGGGTCTTTTTAGTGTTGCAGTCCTATTTTTAAAACAATACCATAGTGTACATTTTTTATGTTTTTCCCACCATCGTGGTTGCTACTGGGTTCTCCTAAGGTGGATCATGAGGCATAGAAGCAAGTTTCTTTTCCGCTGGATTTCTGTCAGTATAAGCCACAGCCATCACTGCATAAATAGATTTTCTGCCATTTAGATTTTTTGGCAAAACATTTTCTGCTTTCATTATCACTCTGCCTACAAATCCCCCCTACTCTTCAACAGATTTGTACATAAAAGTCTTACATGCATTGTGTAACCCATCCACCTATGACCTCCGAGCAATCCTGCAAAATTGGATAGCATTCTGTCTGATATTCTCCAAAACAAAATAAATAAACAAAAAAATAATTTTCTAGAGGCCAGCCTTAGAGAAAGAATGCTATCCCTGAGTGTTCCCTAATGACTTCTATCAGTACTTTTTCTTAATTTTTGTGCCTTAGAGCTTTAACTCACTGCCCACAGTGTAGCGTAAATGTAATATTAATTATGCATATGTCTTAAGTCATCATTGAACAGCCGGAGTGCGCCTAAACCTCGGGTGAACGATGGTCTGAAGATGCGAGCGTCTGTGCGTATGACCCGTTACCTGGAATCTTGGGGGGCCGTCAAACCCTTTGCCCACCTTCAGAAGCGAGAGGGCTTTACCACGGACACCATTGTCAATGGCAAGCAACGCAAGGTAAGCATGTTGGTTGTTTTTTTTTTTTTAAGTTGTTCCACCAACTTCTGCTGGAACCCCATGTTGAAGCATAGTGTACAGATACAGGGCATGGTCCCACAGTGTTAATTATTCAGGAAATAATATATGACAAACTATCTTTTTACTGTGCTTCCACCCACAATGGAAAAAGCTTATGCTCTGATGAATAATTGTAATAGTGTTTGAGAGGTATCTATGACAAGAAGAAGGCACACAATGACTTAAGGAAGTAATTTTCTTGTTAGGGGAGTTATTTCTCAAAAGTTGGATAAATTGAGTTTCCTAGGTTTTGGCCTTCACCACTCTCATTATCATGCATTTTTACTGGGTGAATGCTTTCCCTGTCTTTTCCAGGACATCCCTCTACGAACAGCCCCCAGCTCCAAGATCCCTGACAGGTGAGAACAACTCAGAGCTGCTACAGTAACTACAAAATGAATACCCATGTTAAGCACCCATTTTGTGACTATAATTATTTTTAAGGTATGTTCAGCTGTGATAGTGCGTGCTCACACACATTCACCCTGGATGTCGGCCCATGTAACAACGCTGTTGCTCAATAGCATCCTGATGGCTGTGAGGGAACAGTGTTTCCCTTCAACTTTATGCAAAGAGATTATCATAATGTACAAGAAGATTTCTTTTCATAGGAAAGACATTTTGATGGAAGGATGTCATTACTGAGCAAGCATTGTGGTGATAACTGGGGTCATGTTAGATTACGTGAGATTTTCCTTTGAGTTGCATCGTCTTAGTCTTTGCTTGTGGATGCGTGATCCGCATTTTAAATGTTTAATACCAGTTGACTTATATAAAGTGATTTACAGTGAACAGGCAGGATGCTTAGTGTCTTACTCTTACAGATGATGTGGAGGTGTATGTAACAAACCATCTCTGAGCAGCTGTGTGTAAATGCCACGTAGCAGAGAGGGGAAATGAGAAAATTACTGTTTAACCTTAAAGTCTTAGTGGTGGTTAGTTGGCACACATTCATATTTATGAGATTTAAGGTGTGCTGCCTCCGTCAAGCATAATTTACATGGCTAAAACTTGGTGCCGACAGACTATCATTGATCAGTGCATGACTTTTTAACAGACTTTTATTTTTTAAGAAATGTTTCGATGTTTAGAGATATAATTTTATTAATGGTGCTGCTATTTTAATGAGTCAGTGAAAGTCAATACATGTTCCCAAAGCAAAAGGAGACTTAGGAGTTAGTCTCAACCTACAAACGAAACATTTGCCAACAAAATGTCGTCACTGAGGGTCTGCTTAGTACAGCTGTGCTGCACTAGCAGTCATTTCCTGCAGAGTGGTGGGAGTGCTGAGCTCTATGACGAGCCCTTCCATTAGCCTCAAATAATGCACAGACAAATTGATTATGGTTGTTGCTTATAATGGTTAATTCTCTTTTCCTGTCTGGCACAGGCAGTAAGCGTAAAGACAAATATTTAAAGTGTAGCTGCTGATTAGTGGGCAGGACTCACCTACACAAACAGTGTGGGCTGGAGTAATGTGATTAGAAGAGATAAGTGTGCGCCTAAAAGCACAAGCATTCCACCCCGTGAGAATGGAGGTTTGTGTTATCTCGGTAATTGTTAATTTCATTCATGTATGCACAGTCCACTGTAGCTGAGGCAGCAGCTGGTAAACATGTCTGAGACTGAAGTGACAGTGAAATGAGGTTCACCCACTCAAGCTTGATGACATTATGTAGCAGAGTGTATTATTTCTGTGGTTAATAGTTGGTTAACAGTTGTCAGTGTGTCTTTGTGTTTTTGGCTGCCCACCGCTTCTGCCTGTTGTGATGAATTTGTGTTTGTGTCTTATTGTTGGGCCCTGACAGCTTTGATGAGTCTCTAGAAGAACCATTCTCCTTGCCTACCCCTCCGTTCAGCAGCTATAAGTGAGTGGGGCCTTCATGGCCTGCAAGGTCCTCATTCCCGTAGTGCAGTAGTTCTCAACCTTTTGTGACCCCAAAGAGCAAAAACAAATGCTGCTTGCTCATAGCCACTTGTTTTAAGTGTAAATGAGCTTTCACATTTTGTAAATAAGGTGTTTGAATTTCTATCATTGTTTTAAATTGCAGATTAGTACCCAGCAATCACTATGCTTCATGCAGTTTCCCAAAAGCAATTATTTTAATATTTGTTGAATTGATTACATTTTGTGGGAGTAGGGTAAAGGCTAAAATGACTAATTTAAGATAATACATATACACTGTAAATTTCTTATATAACAAAGATCATTAATATAATTATTAATAATTAACATGAATGAATCATTCTGTAAGTCCCACACCCCAAATGTCTATGAGATGTCCTGTCCCACAGGGTGAGAACTATTGCCTTAGTGGAGAGTCTTGCTGTCCCAACACTAACCTGAGCAGTGGTGTAAAACTGTTCTTTTCTCACTGTCTCTCACTGCTGCCTCTCCGTAACAGGACAACATATGATCACAAAAGCCGATAGAAACCCAATAATCTTTGTTAGTGGACTGACATGCTCCTATTAACACTGATCATTGACTGGGGCTTGTGTGTATCTGGGTCTGTGCATCTGTGTGAGTGTTTCCTTCCTGATAGAGTAGGGGATTTCCATGCAGAAGCACGGCAGAAACACTCCCGCTGAATCCCACAGAGATCATCTAACACACAGCATTCGGCACACACTCTCTACGTAACAAACCATATTTCTCTTTTCTCACTAATCAGAATGGCATTAACCACGTTGCCTCCGAGCACAGCTGAACTGGACCTGAGTAACCTGCATGATCTGATCTGGTTTTCCAGCATCTGTTCCAGTCCACTTGTGTTTTGGGTCCGTCCATCTGCCTCTTCTTAATTGTCTCTGTGCTTTCCGGTGCAGGAACAAATCCCAGAAGAGTAAGTTTGATGAGGAGCTACACAATGAGATGACTACTACCATAGATGAGCTCAGCAGCAAGTACGTCCATTTTTACCCATGTTGTATAATTCTTAAAATAATGTAACCCAAATTGCATGAAAGTGTGACTAAAGGTTAAATTTGCACCGAATCAGATGGGGCAGAAAAAACAGCAACACTTTTAAACAGCAGGTTGCAAAACACCTGCTGTGACATAACTGGCAAGACTAAATTCTGAAAAACATCAAAGTGACAAAATTCTCATATTGTGTCTCAAAGCTCTCAAGTTTAAATGAATGATATCATGTAAAGTTTGAACAAATCTTGCTAACAGTATGGCTCTGGGGATGGTAGTGTTGGTTTATCGGTTGTTTGGTAGGTCAGTCCACCACTTTAGACTAAAATATCTGGATTGCAAATGAATTTCGTACAAACATTCATGTCCCCTTCAGGATAAACTTGACTGACTGGTGATATTGATATCAAGATGGTGCTGTCATAATCATAATTTGTCATAATCATAATCCTCTAATTACTCTCTCTTTGTAAAATGTTTATCTTACAAACAGTCACAGTACAGATATCAAACGTGTGACATTGAAGCGTAAAAGTCAGAGCAGTTATCTATTAATTTTTTATCTCCTCTTTCCTACCTCCCTTCCTTTCTTCCTCTCTCTCAGGCAGTGGTCTAAGACTGAAGAGAGTAGCAGTTTAGCTCTGTGGTTTCCAAAGAAAGATTTGGAAAAACAGGTTAGTCAGAGACAAAACTACAAATGGATAATTGAAAGCATCTATAATTCCACACCGTCCTACATTTCCATTTAAGCATTCAGGGGCTAGACAAGAGCTTCAGGTGTGTTGTGTTTTTCCTCTTCCAAGTACCGATCCCTGGATTTGCCGATGTTCAAACACTATGTTGGCTGTGCCACCTTCATCTTCCTCTGCATCTTTTTGGTTCAGATGCTCGTGACAAAGGAGTGAGTATGACCAGATTTTCCTCCGTTATCAAAATGCAGTAGGGAAGAAGACATGCACTATGAGGATGTTGTTTGTATTGATAGAAAAAGGAGAGGATAGAGACTTTTTTTTTTTTTTTTACATACTCTGCTTTTTATCTCCCTCAGTCGACAGATGTTGGGGATGTCATTTGGAGTATTGGTCTGTGTGCTGCTGCTGACCCTGGCCATCTGTTTCGCAGGTCACTTACAGGTCAGTGTGTTACATCTTCTTGTTGACATTTAACATTAGGCTCTTCAGGTGATCAAAGTTCAGGTACTTGCTCTTGTCAGGCTTTTCAGTTTGTCCCAGTTAGCATTTAGGTGTGGAAACAAATAAGCCTCACAGCAGCTCTTGGAGCAACCTCTCATCTCACACTGGATGCAGGTCAGTGTAAAGCGGTTGTCATTCTTCCAGCAACACGTGTTAAGGTTCCACATTGTATAATGCTGGCTTGGCCCCAACCCAGATTACATGCATATGCTCTGAAGGGTTATTCAGTGAATGTGAGATTATTTATAGATTATTGTTATATTTATGTTATGTGAAGGCCACACAAGACAAAAACCATAAAATACAGCCAGCCTTTAGGAAAAATGTAATTTTACTCACCATCTGTCAGTAGTCTTCCATAAGCTTACTCACCATTATCTGGGCTATATTACGCAACAAGCAACACACAGATGAGAATTTTTAAATTAAAAACAAAATAGTTGTGAGATTGTGTGCTGCTAAGCTGGTGGCGAGATTGTTGTGGCAACTGCTGTTCCCAAGGTAAAGGAATTAACTTTAAATCTAAAAACAAATACATACATACATTCTGGGTCAGGCGGTGTGGAGCTGCACAAGCATTTTTGTCTTTATTTACATTGGAAGAGAAACACTGAAGTCTTGATGTCTTTGTCATGTTTAATCATGTAAAATTATTGTTTTAATGTTGCGTAATGTCCTTGCATTCTTCACATAATCCAGAGCTTTAGGCAAGTCATGTGAGACAACAAAGTAGTTCAGTAGTTGCTTCAGTAGTAAGACCACAACTATAAGAGGTTCATTGGTAAAAAACACAGTAACACAAACATATTACAATAGTTAAGTGCTTGACTAAATAAAGACAGGGGTTAAAGGGGTATGTGTGCATATGTGTTTCACTGTGGCAGAATTAGCCAGCGTGAGAATGGAAAATGCAATGCAAGGTATCCCTTTCATTCACTGTGCTGTAGCTTTCTATAGCTAACCTAGTGACTTGTTGGATGACACCTGACAATCGGCCCTTGACGGGCAGTGTTTCCTCCTCCTCTCAGACCGATTCCCTGACTGGAAATAGCCAGCGCTGAGTCACTCACACATGATGTCTGGAGATGGATGACTGTGCTCGTCATACCTGTTTGATTCCGTGTTCCTCCTCACTTCTCTTTTTCGCCTGCAGCGCCTGTTTCCAGAGAAGCTGTCGAGGTGCCAGTGGCTGCCAGCTGTGTCAGAGGCGGTGGTAAAGCGCCCGTGTGTGCGCCTTCCTCTGGCCACCATTACTACTACAGTCATCATTGTAATGGCAGTTTTCAACCTGGTAAGACTGTGCTCACATGCTGAGTGCTATATATATATATATATATATATATACTCTTCTATTTATAGTCTATACTTCATAGCTGTCATGCCAGAATTCAAAGCACGCTGTCCAGTGGTTGCTTGTCCATCAGATCTTTTTTATCCCCCTGCAGTGCTTCGTCCCGACACATGTGACAGACTATCCCGGTAAAATTGCTGACCTGCCTCATACAAATGATTCCCGTGAGCAGGGATCAGTGGAAGATCTCTTCTACCTGCCTGTGAGTGATGGATTTGTTAACTGTAGACTGACTGTAATAATGAAATGGTAATATTTAATGTTTTTTCATATCAGATTGGATTAAATAGTATTTGCAAATAGTTCTGGCATGTGCTTAATGGAGTGTCAGAGAAGACATAATGTCAGGAGGGGGGCTTTTTTAAGGCAAAAATACCAAAGGGTAAAAAATGCATGGACCATCAGACACCTCATCAAAATGTTTGATAAATTAGATTTGGGCCCTGCTAGATGAATGTAGATTATTGGGTGACTCAGGCTAAAAGAGGTAACTGCCAGTCCACAATATGACATTTAAAATCACAATACAATTGTTTTGAACAGTGTTGCACTTTAATCTTTATGGCATATAACAGCAGGCCACCACTCTGGGTATTTTCCTAGTCTATGCTAAATCAGTCCTATTGAATTTTGAGGCGTACTTGAATTTGTCTAGAAATCAGGACCATAGATGATCCTTCTTCGTACTTAAAGTCATAATCAAGATTTCAGTCTGGGTTGATTTGCCAACACCTGTGGTTACTGGTGGTAACAGCAAGTGTGGTTGAGTACTAATACAGGTTTGTTCTGTGCTGCCAAACAAACTATTGTCCTTTCAGTAAAGAAGTCCGGCAATAAATGTCCTTCTTCCATCATGTTTTGAGCAACTGTGACCTGTGATTTTTGCTGCACACAGTATGAGTCAGTGAATGGCAGGACACTGTGAAAGGAGCTGTTACCTTGCTGAGAAGATGGAGGTGTGCAGCCCGCCATCTGCTCTTCATCTAACAGCTCACTGTGGCATGCTCCATTTCCTGTGACTTCTTTATAGTATAATTCAATTCAACTGGTGTTTCACCAGTTAGATGCTTTTAATGTAATTCTGCGGAAGTAGGAAAAGTTGGTTTTGCATTATCAGTAACATGATGCGGCATTTTCCCCAGGAACGGCGCCACACAATACTGCAGATGCAAAGGCTTTTATCAGTGGGCCATAGGCTCGATCACCATTGTGGTTGCTCATATGGCAATAGATAGTGACTTAACAGACATTTATTAAAATGAAAACATTCGAGATTATAATTTGGGTCTCTGTTTTATCTGTCACTAAATGTGTCTGTCTTTATGATATAAGTCACAGATGCTGTGATTTAATGATGATTTATTGAATGACCATGATGATTTTTTGGCTCGTAAGTCTTGTATGGCACCATCATATCAGCGGCCTACGACCAGAACGACCAATTAGGAAGAATTTGAACACAGATTTGATCCAAGGCTCTGATATTGATCATACACACAGAATGATTGATTAGACAGTAATAAGTCTGACAAAAAATTCTTAACTCAGGGTCCACCTGCTTGTTTTTCTCTGGAGCTTTCATCTGTGAGTGGATGATAGAGTTTTGTCAGTTGTCATGGAGAGAAGAGGAGTTTTATAAATACATTCTTAATAAATATAATCATCTTGGGGTGCACTGTAGCTCACCTGGTAGAGCTGGCACCCCATGTACAAAAGTTGAGTCCTTGCTGCAGCATGGGTTTGAGTCTGACCTGTGGCTCTTTGCTGTGTTTCCTCCCCTCTCTCTCGCCCCTTTCCTGTCTATCTTCAGCTGTCTTATCTAATTAAGGGAAAAGCCCCCCCAAAAATATAAAAAATAAATAAATTAATAGTTGCAATCATCTCATAAATATAATAAACATATATATATATATATATATGTGTGTATATATAATGAATGTAATCAATAAATGTGAAAAACCAGTCATGTTCATATTAAATATGAATACATATTCTCTCTTTATACAGCACCTATAGATGCTCCACAGAGGAGTGATAGTTATTGTCAAATAAAGAATGTTCTTCTCTGTTTCCAACTACATAATAATATCCATACATATAATCATAATTACATAATGATCATTATAAAACATTTTATTCATTGTTTATGTACTGCTAATAAATGCTAAATAGGGGTTGTTAAAATAAATTGTCACTGGATTTGTTGCTACTGTTATTTGACTGGTTTTAATTCCATCTCTCGCCTCTCTCTCCGCCAGTACTCTGTGTACTGCTGTATCCTGTCGCTCATTGCATGTGGAGTATTCCTCAGGGTGAGCTTTGAGCTCAAAGTGCTCTTCCTCACCCTGGCCTCGGCAGCATACTACATCATCATCCTCGGCACCAAGAGGGAACTCTTCGTGGACTATGGAAACGTCCTCTGCGCTAACATCAGTAGCACCTGTAACTGCAGCAGGTGCGACCGAATGTAGAAAGTCTTGTAATCTTGAATGAAAATTGTAAATGGAAGTGAAGTCCAGCCATTAATGTTGTGGTTTGTTCTGCAGCAAAGAAGATGAATGCATCATGAAATGGATAGGGCTGGTGAAACACCCCCAGGTGATGAGCTGCATATATATCACCCTGTTCCTGGTCACTATGCTCATCATCTCACAACAGGTAGTGACAACCTTCTTGTCTGTCTGTCTGTCTGTCAATGAGGCAGCAAGAAATCAAGGGAAACACCAATGTAAATAGTTTTAAGTTCTGGTTTCCTTCATTGTTTGCTCTAACCTCACTGTGTTTGTGTCTGTCAGAACGAGTCCTGCTTCCGCCAGGACTTCCTGCTTAAGTATAAGAACCGCACAGAGCAGGATGAGATCGAGACCCGGGAGAACCTGAACCGCCTGCTGCTGGAGAACGTGCTGCCAGCCCACGTGGCTGCGCTGTTTGTTGGAGAGAATAAAAAGAATGAGGTGAGGCTTCACTGGGTATGTTGAATCAAAATGTTGAGGCAAGATATGCAGTATCATGGCTTGCACTTAATGACAAAGCCGAGGGAATCTCTTGTCCTCTAGTGAAACATGACACTGCATATTCAGAGTGCCAATTGTTGACTCACTGACAATGATTTTTTTGTAATGGTGCAACATGACATCCTGCAAAAATGTATGTTCATAGATTGATATAGCAGGTTTCCATCATCAGCACAACTAGTAGTAGTTAATGGAGGCCTAACAAAGTCTCCACCTGGGTAAACCAATAACTGTGCTTTATGTATTTTTGGGTTTGTTTCCCCCGACAGGATCTCTACTACAAGTCCTATGACTGTGTGTGTGTGATGTTCGCCTCAGTGCCAGATTTCAAAGAATTTTACACCGAGTGTGATATCAACAAGGAGGGCCTGGAATGCCTGAGGCTCCTGAACGAGATCATCGCAGACTTTGACGAGGTCAGGAAGAGAAAGAACGGCAACAAAAACCACTCTTTCTTTCTCATCCCCCCATTCGTTGCCAAGCACTTCTCTGTAATACGTGACAGATGTGTCTCTAAAGCCCCAACCTGTTATCGGTAGCGCGGTTCACACTTATTCCAATCCCAAACATTATCCATGTGGACCCTGGCCATTGCGCTGAAACAGTACAGCCATTATTATCTAAAGTCGAGCTTAAGAATCAAGAATAAATGAATAAAATGATGAAAGGAGGGATGATGAAATTACCACACATCACTCTTATTGTTCTTTCTCTAAACCATCAGCTGCTGTCCAAGCCAAAGTTCAGCGGTGTGGAGAAGATCAAGACAATTGGCAGCACTTACATGGCCGCTGCAGGGCTTAGTGGGACGCCTGGTCAGGAGAACAATCAGGTGGAGTAGCTACTGCTTCAGACCAGGGTCAGACCTGGGTCACATTCAAAAATAAACCACAGAACTTGAAGCAGACATAATGAGTTTGTTGAATGATATTTTCTTTTCAGGACAGAGAGAGGCAGCAGGCCCAGATAGGGATCATGGTGGAGTTTGCCATTGCTCTGATTGGCAAGTTGGATGGCATCAACAGACATTCCTTCAATAGCTTCAGGCTGCGTGTGGGTGAGTGTGCTCAGCTGATTGCACTGTATCCAGCTCTGTTAGGGTGGACACAATAACCCAGCAGGTTTCCTTGGTTACACTGTGCATGATTGGCATTTATAAAATGTTGTTGCCATGAGAGCAGTCGCCTTCACTGACACTCGAATATTAGGTTGTCGTGTTGCACTCAGAACAAGTAGGAGAAGTTAAACCTGCGTTACTGTAAGCGTTGAGTGATTTGTAGCATCTTCTTTGTGGTTGCCCGTAACGTTGAGGATCTATGGGCTTATTTTAAATTTCCACTCGTAAATGACTCTGGCTAACTGAAGCACATCTAATAATACATGAAGTAAATGTCATAATCAAGCCATTAAAAAGAGACGGAACCCAGTCGAGTGTCTGACAAACCTAAACCTCTGTGTGTTGTGTCTGCAGTCCTGACACAGTTATTCCCACACAGTTGATTGTGAGCAGACATCTTGGATAAAAGTTCTGCTTAAAACATTTACATTTCTTGAGAGATAAAAACGAACATGAGGCATAAACACTGACATTTTGCACTGAGTGGTATAAACTTTCTTTAACAGAGTGCTGCCCTTATCAGCGGCTGTGTCATGTGACTTTGAAACAAAATCCACTAACTTCCATTTTTCAAATACATGTGTATTAAAAAGCAGTCGGCTGTGTTTTTCTTCAAACGGTGACATCATACATTTGTGATTCCTCTGGAGCCAGTCTCTCAAGCAGTTGATATGTTGGTCTCTCTAGGTGCACACAGTTTCCTAAATTGCTTCATTGTTTGCATTCAAATTTAAGGTAGAACCTTTTAAACAGAATAAAGCTAAACTGCTCTCCACTCCTTATCCAAATAACATCCCTGCCTTTAAGCCAGTCTACTTTATTGAACAGTGGCCGATGTGGCCACGCGTGGCCATTACAGGATAAAAGTAAATGCTAAAACATAGTGTAACACACTATAGAGCCGAGTCATAAAGTCAGAGAAGTATCTCAGTAATGCCAGTTAGACAATATCTATACAATGTTTGCTGACATAAGTTAAGCAAATCCAAAGAATCCCTGTCCATTTTAATGAGATTATGCTTCCGCCAGTTTTAACACACTTCTTGATAGATGCAGTCAATTTTTAATGTCTTTGCTGTCTGGGTCCTCAGGGAAGCATTTGATGTAGGTCTGCACGCTGTACAGTGCTACAGGATTGTCCAATTGTCGACTGACTTGAAAAATTGTGGCCCGCTCATAAAAAACACTTTGCTGGTTAATGTCCTTGACACAAATGACATCAATCCAACAGCATTATATTAATGAATGAAAATATTTTTAATTGTTGTTTTGTTTTTTAATTCTGGCCAACTTTAAACCTTTTCTGGCAGAACTACCCACTGAGCCTGTGCGCAACCTGACATCTATAGACTCATTTCTCTTCTTGAATCTTATATTCATCCTGTGTTTTATCTCTACACACTCTTACGGTCTCTGTAAACTCTGCATATGAGAATTACACCAAGGTATGATAAAATAGTGTGTTTTTCCACAGGGATTAATCATGGCCCAGTGATAGCTGGAGTGATCGGGGCGAGGAAACCGCAGTATGACATCTGGGGCAACACAGTTAACGTGGCCAGCAGAATGGAGACCACCGGGGAGCTCGGAAAGATCCAGGTACAATGAGCCGAACAGAGGCCAACAGCAATATTTCATCTGTGAGAAGTGTTCTTAAAGATCAAATGGTCACCGTTGATGCTCCCTAGTTTTTTACTGCAGATCTCAACATGGCTGGATTTCTGACTCTGGCCCAAGTTTGACTTTTTATTCGCTTTTAACTACTGTATTAATTTAGCAGTAAACTTGCTGTTAGAAATGGTATTTGGTTGGTTTTCTTAGCTGCGGATGCGCATTCTGTGTGTCCCTCCAGGTCACAGAGGAAACTACGGCTGTGCTGCACAAGCTGGGCTACTCGTGCGAGTGTCGAGGATTCATCAACGTGAAGGGCAAAGGGGAGCTGAAAACCTTCTTTGTGTGTACCGACATGAGCAAGCAGCAGGGTATGGGGCTGAGCTGAGGCCAGGCCGCCACAGCCAACAGGACTGGACACAGACTCACGAGTCAAGAGTTTATAGACTCTCGTACGCCACAAGCGTTGACACAGAGCTGACTGTAATGAAAGCTGTGTCCCTGTGATGTTGCTGAATATTAAGGACTTACAGGAAGTGCTGCCTCGCTGTGTGGTGGATGTCACCATGAATCAACACTTTCTACTCTTTGCGCCCTGGTGGACAGGTGGTCAGTACGTACAGTCACTGTTTTTTTCTATTCACAGACACATTACACGTCCAGTGTTCAGTCACTTTTGTACTTTTTTTGTCTTTAACTTTGATGTTTGTGATAGAGAAAAAATGTGTATTGTACTAATGCCAAATACAGTTGTCATTTTTGAAGAGCTCTGCGGTCCTTTAAAAACAAAACAATGGATTCTTTTGGGATCATAATTTGAAACCCGTCTGGTTTTCCTGTGTGAGGAGGGATGGGCACACTGCTCTGTTACTGTGTAATGAGCATGGCATATGTGAGCTGTTTCAATATCAGAAACAGGCTGTACAGAAGGTAAAGATATAGAAAACCTACTTTACTGCTCCTGTCTTTGGGACGCAACGAAAAGTTTCCCTTTCTGGCCGTGCTGCAAACCCTTAAGTTACTGTATCCTCAACTCCATTTGATTGCCCAATAAGATTAGGGAGTAGATTCCAGCTGTAACAACTGTTTAATATTACATATATGGCAACATATTTGCTACATTTCAGGAGGAAGTGGACAAATCCATGTGCTGTATGTTTGTCCTCTGTTAGTGTTGCTGCTTGCCTGCATATGTGCTGCAATGAGGGAAACCTGTGACGCTCTCCTTGGTGTCTCGGAGTCTTTGTGATCTAACCATCTGCCTCTAGCCATCTCTGCATCTCTGAAAACTTGATTTGTCTTGTGGCCTTATTTTGAGACCATCATCTTGTTTGTAATTGTGGTTACATAATAATAATAATGATGTATTGGCCTTTATGTTAAATGTGACATTGAATACTGTACAGTTACAGATTTTAATAAATGTTTTCTTAAGTCTGCAGTTTGTCATATCACATGAGCCAAGGTTTGTATAAAAAAGAGGTTTATTAATCGACATGCATACAAATGTCACATAAAAAGCATCTTTCGTACAAAACTTAAGTTATTGAACTGTGTGGGTGGAATTTAATTATACAGCGACGACTGGAGCCGTATCCTGACAACCGGACAAGGTCTCCATTGGTTCAGCCATCTCCTGCACTGAAAACAATGAGAAAAAATAATATTAGATGTGCTAAGCTCTTGCTAAAACTCTGTATTTATAAGGTTAAGTTCAGACTTCCCAAATGGCGGACAAATAAATGTCACGTTTATATTTAGATACAAAATATTCAAGTGAAAAAGAGTACTTCACACCTTTCAGTGGGTCTCGTAAGGTATTACCTGTAGTGAGATCAATGAAGGGCTCAGGTGGTTCTGGAGGTGCAGCGATGCCCATTGCTCTCCTGATGCCGTGGACGCTGCTGACGTCACATGGAGCCACTTGACCCGTCAGCTCCGCCAGGTTCCCTGTCACCTTCTCAGCTGCAGACAGGAAGAGTCAAAAAGGAAACATTACCAAGACAGAAAAAATTGCATAGTTTGATATTTGCATTGTAAGAAGAGACGGTCCGGGCCAATCGCAGGAGGTTGGAGGCGGTCATGGTTCTGTTAGCTGTTTGCTACTGATTCCACCCTTATGTCTTTATGTTTAAAGAGTAGTTTGACATTTTGGGAAATACATTCATCCACTTTCTTGCTAACAGTTTGATGAGAAGATTGATACCGCTAGTAGCTAGTTAGTACAGCTTCAGCCCAGCTCTGTCCAAAAGTAACAAAATCCATCTACCAGCCTCTTTGAAGTAATTCACTATTTAATTCAACCCAAGTATGAAAACTGTAAGAAGTTATGGTTTTACAGGGGAAGGGAGCAGTAACTTCCTGAAGTCTCTGCTGGTTGCCTAGCAACCTCACTGTGATGACAGGAAACTTGTTTTCAGAGTTGTTTTCTTGGTACTGATTGAACGAGATACATCATGTTAGTTGGTGAGCTACAGAGGTGGACTTCCTTTGTTTGGACAGCGATAGATATAGCTGTTTCCAGCCTTCATGCTACGCTAACTAGGTGCTGGTGGTAGCTTCATACTTACAGTACAGACTGAGTGGTGGTTAGCTTGAGCAGCAATAGCCAGTTTAGTGGATGTAAAATCCAAGGAAAGATATGACAGCACTGGTCATTCTGACACAATGTGTGTAAATATTCAGTCCTAAGTTCTTAGCACACACTACACCAAAATGTACTTCATTAGTGGCCCTGGGATTAAAGAATACATTCCTGGGAATTAAGTTAATGTTGGCGATTTGAATCAGAGCTCTGTCCAAATGTGAATTCTTGTCTAAAAGCAAAGCACATCTGTGTAGGATAGCTGGTAAAGAGGTAAATGGAGTGTTGTTAGAGGTCTACAGCTGGTGGCGACGGTTTGAGTGGAGAAACAAAGGGGGCCATGCACTGAGAGGCTCTTACCCAGCTCCAGCTCCTTCGCAGTCGGGGCCAGCAAGCAAATCATGTTAGGTGGCTGCTTGGCGCTCAGACGCTCCTTCTGTGCTTCCTGTAAGTCACACAGGAGCTTTGTAGTCTCGTCCAATTTCTGCTGGAAGTGCAGGGCCTCTGTGACAGAAAGACAACATGCGGTTAATGCTTCCTCTGGGTTCCTCCAGTTACCTCGTGGTAACCCTTCCTGTCCTCCGTTACACGTATTGAACACAATACAGCCTTTCTTTCTCAATCCTGGAGTGGACCCCTCAGGCTTACTGTTACATTCATATCTGAGAGGACCAGAGAGCAGAGGGGGACAGAACTTTGATGGGCTGTTTGAAAGATGTAAGAGGATACATAATGGGATGCTGAATGGTTAAATGGCTCATCTAAGTGCTTCAGATGAGGGCTGTTTTTTTCTGTTGAATTACCTCAATTCCAACAGCATTTAGAGTGTAATTATGAATTTCTTTGTTCACATACTCCTTTGAGACATACAAGAAGCAGTCAGAGCTGACCAGGTTCACAAATATATGTCCTCTCTGGGTTAGCCAGATCAGATCTGTGATCCTCCATGAGAGTGGCTGGTTATTTCAGTTGTACAAGTTCATTATCAAAATTATTCAGTTGTTTGAAATGTTTTGCTGTTTATCCAAATGGCTTATTTAGTTTCTTATCTGATTCTGAACTGAAGCTACAGGGTTATTTTATGTGTGCATCTATGTGGCAAGTTTATACTCATATTTAGGCAAACATCACAATGTGGTTAATTGAATATGCAATGTAACCAGAGCTGAGACTAAATAATGAGTCAACAGAAAATCAATGAACATTCCCTGGTTCCAGCTTTTCCTTTCCATCTATATAATTGTTAATTCAATGTTTTTGGGTATTGGACTATTGGTTGGACAAAACAATCAATCTGAAGTTGTCACCTTGTGCATTTACCATTTTCTCACAGACACTATAGTCCACATGGTGAATCAATGAATCGACTAAGCTGGTGGCCAGTCTCCATTGTAGTTAACGGGTGTATAAAGTCTCCTGACAACGCACAACTATGAACAACACAGCGTTAAGCCTTTCCGGCCTGCAGATACCCTGATGTATTTTTTTTTAAATTGATAGATTAATAAAAAGTATTGTTAGTTGCACCCCTATGTGTACCACAAACTAAGTCAGTGAGCTGTTTTACCCCCAGAGAGCTCCTCAGCCATCCGCAGGCCTGCAGCAGAGTGCAGGAAGTCCAGCCTCTTGCAGTTGGAAGCTTCAGGTTCAGCCACCTACACGAGACGAGGGGGGAAACAACATGTTTAGTCAGATTAGAAAAAATGCATTCCACACTAGACAGCTGACGCATCTAGGGAACATCCAGGGCTTTTGAAGCCTCTTTAGTCACGCTGCTTCTTCGCTCCAATAAAATCAAACCTAATGAAAAGCTGCAACACCCGGGCAGGGGATGAGAGTAAACTGGAGAGCGGCCAAGAACAGCAAACAGCCAGGACAGAGGGTTGCTGTGTGCCTGATGGAGAGGCCTGTACTTTGGTTTCCTCTGCTGCTCTGAGGAGCGATTCAGCCGCGCAGCCAGCGGGCACTGAGAGAAAACACGGGGGCCTCTCCAAATTCTCCAACAGTGAGCATTGAGCGGGCGGCACCGCTGTGTTTTGAGGGGAAATGTTCTTTCCATGCGTGGATGGATCACAGCTAAAGGCAGGCCCCTGCTATGTTGACACAGCTGGTTGACGCGGCAACCATCTGCAGAGGCCATCTATAATGACAAGATGAAGTATCCACACATGAGGTGCAGTGCAAGAACACGTGTTGCACGCCGAACAACGGCACAGCGGGAGCTCCTCTTCCGAACATCACAACCAGCACTGATGATGGTCAACGGCTCCGGTTTTTGCGTTACATAGCAAACGGACAGAATCTGTTCATCACCGGGGACAGGTTGTTTTTTAATCTGAGTATCAGCTCCAGATTGGTACAAACTCTCACCTCCATGTCATTCTTGTCCTCTTGTCCTGTATGTGTTGCCTCCACCACCTGCTGGACAGGAAAAAACAATGACTCACTCAGTCAACTGATACTCTCAGATCTCTCTCCTGTGCTGTTTAACTCAGGAGTAAGGGCAGTCAACTTGGATCCATTAAGATGTCTCAATAGGTGCTTACTGGCTCTGTCTCCTTCCGGGTTTTTGAATGCTCTCCGTTCGTCATTGCATCCAGAAGATTGTCTGCCAGTTTGTACACATACTCGTCTGATTTGGCCAGGAACTCTGACAAGCTGCCAAACAAACACACACACACAAACATTGGCCACTATTGTTTTCGAAGCAACAGCGGGGTAAAAATCAGAATCACATTCTTTGCCAAGAACAATGAGAAGTGGATATCGACTGTGCTGACACTTGCTGAAGCAGCAACTGTACCTTCTGCACACTGGAAGACAGACAGTCAAAATGTGCTCCACCTCACAAGAGGTGACCAAGCAGTAACAATAACCACTGAATAAAGTCAAAGTAAATACATAACTGCTCTCTTCCACAAGGATTCACATACAATGAAGAGCCGACTAGAGTTGAAAACACACAGCGGCACGTCAGACGACCGCACATAAAAATAATGGGGGGAAAATAATGAAAAGTATTTATTCTATTATAAAAGTCGAGTAAAAAGCATTCAGTAGAAAGCATTTAGGACAAGCACGGGACGATAGGAAAATTAAATGTCTACATTATCGAGGCCAAAATAATTGTGATACAGCGATACATGAAAACATAACTTTGTTACTTTATTTTGTTAAACACATTTATTGCATTACGGATAGGAGACCTCATCTCCCTGTTTATTTTGGAATCTATACTATTT
>NW_023339663.1:23546537-23546937 GCF_004916995.1 Morone saxatilis | reverse complement strand
GGGGGGGGGGGGGGTTTACAACAGACAAGCTGAGCCTCCAGCCACGGTTAGGATTTTGGAATGAGTGGAAAGATGCGGGCTCCCCTTCAGGAATCAGATCGGGAACTTAATATAAAGCTGTATGCTGGTGAACTAGATAGCTTTTTAAGGATATTTACAATTATTAAGTGTTTTTATCGCAATATTGAAAATGGTCCAATTCCTAATTCTTCTAAAGATAAATTTGGTAACTAATCATAAATTGACTCTGAATTCAACACAAAACACCCCGTCACCTTTAATGTTTTGTCTGGATACAGAAACTCAAGCGCAGACAATGGAAAACCTTAAAAAGAATGGGTAAAAGTCTTGTTTGAGATTAAGAGTTGTTCCGATTCAAGTATCGGAAATTGCTCCGATA
>NW_023339663.1:23539182-23546437 GCF_004916995.1 Morone saxatilis | reverse complement strand
CGGATCGGTACTGGGTATCGGCCGATACCCACAGCATTGGAATCGGTATCGGGAGGGAAAAAATGGCATCGGAACATCTCTAGTTTGAGATACAGTAAACCAAGGATGCCGTGAGTGTCCTATAGCAGAATACCATGAGATCATTATACAGAAAGGAGATCAAACTGAAGTGTAAGGATTAATGGGTTGCAGTCAGGATGAGGCCCTGTCTACAGCAGACAGCTGACCTCCTCCAAACTGGATGCCCTCAGAGAGAAACATCTGGAAAGTAATCAGCCAGGAATGCCTCAAGTGACGTTTTGTGTAAAAATGCCACGGAGCTTGAGTGAGCTTGAGGTCGCGCTGCACATACCTGTCTGAGCCCTGCAGACTGGCCTCCTCGCCGTAAGAAGAGTAGATAAGGTCAGAGTCCTCCTTGCTGATGTTGGCAAAGCTGGAGTCGTAGGTGGGTGCGTAGGAGGTGAACGGCCCGTAGTTGATGTAGGTCACTGTGGAAAGGATCATTATTGCTCATGTGAGCTCAAACGGCGTGGAGGAGATGTCTGATGTCAGCAATGTGCAGAAACAGGAAGTTGGAGCAGCAACAGTACCTTGAGTAATCCTGTTCCTCTTGTCCTCCCTGAAGCCCTGCAGGGTGTTCACACCGCTCTGTAGCCGATTGGACATCATCCCCAGTTTGACAGGACAGTAACCGACATCTGCGGCAGGAAACACGCAGACATGTTACCAACCTTTAGAAGTTCTCTTTCCGTCTTATTGCCTTAGTTAATTAAAGATCTGCAACTATCTTTCATCCTCATTATTGATTAGCCTGCCGTGGACTAATTGTTTGAGCTCCATTAAGGGTCCAGATGGACCTACCTCCCACTGATGGATCTGCTGGGTTGAGGATTGCCAGAGTGGTGGAGCCGTCACACTTCCGCCTTGCAAACTCCAACTGCATGAGAAATAAATTACATGGCAGAAAGGGTGCCTTTCATTATGAGAAATGACTGTTGTGGTTAAATATTTGGAGCCCGGAGAACATTAGACAAAGCTCTAAACCACCGCTGATCGACCATCAGAACCCTCATATTAAGTCTCATCAAGATAATGGTTCAAAATGTCTAAAACACCAAATCCCCTTTTAAGCTTAAAGAAAAGTATGGATATTATCTCCACTGAGGGCATTAAAACTTGATACTCTTCTTTACATGTCATTAGTTTGAAAGAGAAGAAAAACAGCAGATATGTCAGTCTGAAAAAAAAAAAGAAAGAAATTCTGAGTTTAACCCTGCTTTCTCACATCACACTGCAGCATTCTGTTGGACAGCTTCCCTCCAGACTCCGCGATAACCTTGCGGATTTCCTCAAGCTCTTTCTCTGCCTTTGCTGCCTCGTCCTTGGAGTCTTTGTCCTGTCTGCAAATGAAACAATGGAGAGAATGGCAGATAAGACACTTGAAGCATGAATGAAAATGTTTTTACTTTATAGCAAGAATAAAAACGCAAGCACACTGCAGCAAAATACTGCAGGGAGAGGCGCAAACAATTCTGTTAATAAAACGCCTACATTCCACTTTCATTCCTCAGATAATCTACCTGGAAGCTTTTTGTTGACGTCACCAAACGCCATCAAGGTTTTATACACAATATCTTCTGTTGTAACACAGAAAGTATTTTGTTATTTAAGACGTTGAATGAAAAGCAGCACAGTAAAGGTTTCTCTGCAGGTAATAATCATCAGGTTCTGTTGCATCACTGGCCAACGACGCTGATTTAAAAGATGTAGCCATGAGAGAAAACAAGACTCAGCATGCTGCAAGGCATTCTTCACATTCTCCGCCTCTAGCTTTACAGTGGAAAGCTGATTCGCTTTTGTGTCAGAGGAAAACAAAGCCACCGAAACCGACACCTTGGAGCTACACAGTGAGAAACCGTTTGCACCAACGTGCTGCATTTTTACTTCTGGCTGATTAGTCATCTCAACCTTACCTGTGCTGACGTGTAACCGACAACTTCAGCATTTATGCGCACAAATCTGCGATTGTGGTTGGATGGACCACAAATGTTTCACTCAGGGATAGCATTTGGCCATTTCCTGATTGACATGAGAGATTTCAATCATGCCACTCAAATTATACTCACTTTAGAATAATGTACAATATGCAGTTTCAATGGATTCAAGTAGTGAATCCATAGTCATGATTATTATTTCACTTCCTCACACTGAAATCTGGGCACTCCTAGCTGAAGAGCAGCTATGCCTCAGTGTCATATGACTGTCACTTAAAGAAACATGTAAGGTGAGCAGGTTAAGGGGACCTGGGTGTGCTGGGAGTCTGGGAGCTCTCGCTGTTGTCTGTGGTGTCTTTGTTCTGGTCAAGGCCGGCACCCCCTTGTTCCTCAGACTTCCCTGGCAGTTTGGCAGAAGGGTCGAGGCCAGACATGAACTCTATGCTCTGCTTCAGACTCTCCAGCCTTTCCTATTGGAAAGACAATTTAAAGGTGTTTGTTTTCTTCATTTAGGATCAGGAAAGAAAAAAAGAGGAGAAAAATGGCCTTTTAAATCTGTCGCACATTGCTGCAGGTAATCCCTCTGAGAACATTATGAGGCTATCTGCTGCCCCCATCTGTTGCTTTGTAGCAAAAGCAAAGAAATCTAACTTGCTCCAGTGCTTCATATGAGGTTTAAAGCAAAGAGAAACATACAGCACGACATCTTGTGGCACATAAAGCTTTGTGTCAGAGAATGGGAATATTTACACATGTACAGTATATAACATTTCTTCTTATTTTAACTCTAATGATGGTTGTTGACTGTATAACTAATTATCACTGTATACTGACCATATTTGACAAATAAAGCTGGCTACAGTTGCTATATTAGTCATATATTTTAAGATTTTAATTATAAAAAGATACAGTGGCAATAATAAATGCCCCTAGAAGCTTTGCTATTCTTTAATAATACTAGCTGTATATTAATAGCTTAGTGAACACTGGTGTGAATGACCATCGGTGAACAAATGGAAACAAATGACTCCTTCATGTCTCTCCATGAATGTTCAGTTTCATACCTGGCTCAAGATCTTCATTCCAGAGTGTAACAGTTTCCGAGCTGCCTTGTGGTAAATGGTCTCAGGTTTGTTGTAAATCATAGCGTTTTCACACATGATCCTGAAATCCACCTGCATCAACACATAACACATGAGACACTTGAATCATCTTAACAAAAACAGCTCTTGTCAAAATGCATTGAAGCGTGTATTAGTCTGCTTTCTATGCAAGTGCTCTTATTTAGGAATTATTTTATTAGGCCAACTTGTATTTATTAAACTGTAACCTGGGTGGGCCTGGGACGTCCCTAGCTATCTGGGTTTATCCCTCTGTGTGTGTACAAAGCACGCAATAATAAACCAACAAATACCTTGAGTTCATCCAGTGTCTGGTAGCACTCTTTCTTTACTTTATTCTTGATTGTACTGAAGTCCATTGGCCGTTTGATAATTGAGGAGTAGCCGGGAGCAATGAGGTCGGTCACTGGAAACGAGAAGAATGCACTGGGATCCTTCCTGCAGAGAAAAGACACACATACAGCAGGAGTTCAGTAACTTTACTGTAGGCGAAGGGAGAGCTCTGTGTCAGTCATATAATCACAAGCAGTGTGAGAAGCAGCTGCTCAATGTGCAAACTGCTGATAAATAAACAAGCAGATAGATAATTATCTCGTATCAATAAAAGATCAGTGCTGCACCTTTGGAGCTGCCGGATGAGCTGGTTCAAAGCTTCCTGCAGAGGAGTCTGTTCCTTTTCTGTGAGGAAGAAGAATAAAGCATCAATGAAAGATCAGAGGAAGAGCGTGGACACGAACTCTGAACAGAGACTACCTTCCAGTTTATCCAGCTCTGATCGGATAGGAGTCCGGCTCTGTTCTCGGTCATCATCTCCATCTGCGTCCTGTCCTTTCTTCTTCTTTGTCATCTAACATGAGAAACACACATTAAATGTAACAGGCGGACAGTTCAGGTAAACCAACTAGTCCCTTTAAGAGGAGCTTAAACATCCTTCACTGTCTCACTTAGAAGAAGGGGGACAGGCTCTTTGTCCACGGTACCTTTTTCTTCCCCCTGTCGTCCTCTGGTGACCCAAAGCTCCTCTCTTTATCCTTCTTCTTTTTCTTCTTCTTGTCCTTTGGTTTGTCATAGTCCGCCGGCTGCTCGTCGTAAAACGTGTCCCGACTCGAGCTTCCCGTCGTCACTTCGTTTCCAGACACCTTCAGCACCAGCTTCAGTGGTCTCTCTCCGTACTCTGCACATATCGAGTCCACACAAAGCGTTACCGAGGACCGAGCAGCAGCTACATGACGATGAACAGCTGAGATGCTGCAAACAATAGCCGCTAACAGCTAGCGTACCTAGCAGGCGTTGCAGTAAAGCTAGAGCTTCAGCTAACGATGCATTGTAATATTAATATTATATCCTCGACCTATTTACACCATATTGTGGCACATCGACAGAACGGTGGGAAATAAACAGCTGGTTAGGTTCAATGAGTCCAGTAACTAGCCTAGCAGTAGGCTAACTAACTATGGTCGTGCTAACACGGCTAACAAGCGCTACCCGGGTTTTACTTTACTACTTTTATTTGTTTAAGGACAAATCATTACATACTGTAGCAGTGTGTTAATGCGGGACTCTCTGCAGATTAAATACCTTCATATCCGTGTTTCTCGGACTTGTGCTTTTTGTGCTTCTTTCCCATTGTTTGTATTTTGATGTGGCGACGGCCGGTTGTTCTTGTGGATCTCTGTGGTGGCGGAAGCACAACAAGAGGACAGCGCCACCTGCCGGTCGGGCGGTGGTACGGCGAGGTGATGCAGCCACCCTTACCGCCGGTAGGGGGCGAGGTAAGTTTAGTATTAAACTTCAACCGTGGACCAAGCCTTGCAAAACGTTGATCCTACAGTCAGTGCCCTCCTCATTCCAGATGTTAACTGTCTGCATTACGGACCCTTTAGAGAGGATCTGACACAGAACTATTAAGTACAACTATTAAGAAAAAAAAGGCATGTCTGTGGACAATTAAAGGGTTTGCCTAGCTATTTAGTATTGCACTTCAACAAAGTTGGGATGCTTACCAGTGACACATTAAAAGTAGAATAGTCAGAAATAAAGCAGCAGAGGCCTGGATGTCCGGCTTTTTAGCCTTTAGTAAATGTCATTCGTCAAAACACTGGATCCTACATTTCTCATACGACAACTCAATAGCATCTTTCATCAGACATTCTTGGTATGCCCATGTCTTTCAAACACAATGTGCAGTCTGTAGGCTTTCCTTCACACGTTTGAACATTATCAGGGTTTTTATTCTCTTACATTTGAAAGCTCCTTCTAGAGCCACAGAAGATATTATACAACTGGCTGATTATATTCCTCATAATGAGTAAATGGAACTTGTGTAATGTGTTACATTAATGCAGTGCCCCTTTAACACTGATAAAATGATCAGTGTGTAGGATTTACTGGCATCTAGCGGTGACGTTACAGATGTTTGGTTGTATGTTCTGGTCTAAGGTAACACAAACCCAACGATTCCTATATTCTGGTGATTATACACAACGAAAATATACCTATGAGACACTGGACCTTTACGTTCTTTTATCTACAGATGCAGGAGGTCGCCATGTTGAACTGCAGTGTTTCTACAGTAGCCCAGAAAGGCCAAACCAAACACTGCAATCTGAAACTACACCACTATATGCCACTAAATCCCACACACTTGTCCTTTAAGGTCTCCATCTTTGTAGATGTGCACCTAACCATATTCTGTCAAATTATTGCAAAACTCGGGGGGCGACATCATAAAACCAAAAAATATAAATTTCTCCCTTTTGGTTTCTGAATTTTTTGTCAAAGGAGAACAGAGGACAAGTGATTTACAGAGCAGGTATGCTGTAGCAGACAAAAAAATACAATGCTATTTCAGTTAGACTTTAACTGAATGTTTGAAATAAACCAGATTAAGCCCCAAAGGGAGACTGATGACACTCTGTTACGGTTGTAGGACACTGTACAGTCTGGAACTTCCCTGCCTTGCAGAGCTGTTATGCTCTGTTAAATCTGCACATATTGTACCGGTTGATGAATGACAGATGTTTTATTCATGGAGGAAAGATAGTGTGCATTCTTTGAAGCACATTCCAGGTTTTATGAAGAGGGTATGGGGGCAGAAGGTTTCAATGGAATGAAGATTGACTGAATCCACCATTTCAGCCATTCCTGCCTTCAGGTGAAGAGGTGATTCTGACACTCTGTTGATGTTTGAGTCTCCTATCTAAGCAAACCCATCCCCAACAAATTACCTCAGGATCTGTGTCAAGACATTCCAGCTCCATAGTACACCCTTTAGATAGCAGTACGATGACTACCTGGTACTCTTAAGGAGAACGCTTAAATTACAAGACCCACAAATCTTTATCTGTGGAATTCAAGGGTCAGAAAAGTAGCAACCTGACAATATGCCTGCAACCTGTAAGGGATGGTTAAGAAGTGTTTTTTTCTTTACTTTTCTGCAACAAAAGCCTAAGGTACTAAATACAACACACAAAGAAAAATGCTTTTTGTGGATCTTCAAAATCACTGACTTTGATGTTTTATGTATTATGAATGTTCTATACACCCTTAAACCTGTATTAACAGATTTTTTGTCCACATGGAGGTGGTGGAAGCAAGTTGTAAACACAGCCCTGACATATCACCTGTAAAGGTCCAGTGTGTAACTGGAGCCTCTGTTGGCAGAAATGGAATTTAATATTCATAGGTATGTTTTAATNNAAATAAGAATTATTGTGTTTTTGGTATGAGAATGAGCTGTTTATATCTACAGACTTCACTGGTCACCAAGGGTTGCAATCTGCAGCAACTCCATTAGATAGATATATACTTTATTAATCCCCTATTGGGGAAATTGTTCTTTTCACTCTTTTTTTTTATTTATATACACACACACACAGGCTGAAATACTCACTTCATGCACTTGTGGACATGCAAACATGGAGTTAGGAGCCACCCATGAGCTTTTTTTGGGGTTAGGTTGCCTTGCACAAGGGCACCTCGGCTGCGCACAGGAGGTGAAACTGGCACCTCTCCAGCTACCAGTCCACACTCCATATTTTGTGGTCTGTGGGACTTGAACCGGCAACCCTCCGGTTCCCAAGCCAACCAAGTCCCCTACAGACTGACCTACCGCCGCCCCTCCTAGGTAAACACTAGGAG
>NW_023339663.1:23528412-23539082 GCF_004916995.1 Morone saxatilis | reverse complement strand
ACCAGCGCCTCATGAGCAGGTTTCGGGGTTAGGTTGCCTTGCTCAAGGGCACCTCGGCAGTGCACAGGAGGTGAAACTGGCACCTCTCCAGCTACCAGTCCACACTCCATATTGTGGTCTGCGGGACTTGAGCCAGCGAACCTCCGGTTCCCAAGCCAAGTCCCCGCACGTTGATTACTGCCGCCTCAATTAGATGCCACTAAATCCTACACACTGGTCCTTTAAAGTTGATATGACGAAATATCCTGCAAATGTGGAACATCGTTTCATCCATGTTTCTGTCCAACTCAATCTATGTCCAATGTTCACTCTCCTTTTAGCTATGTTACAGTCTCCAACAACTCCAGAGGGAAATAGGTGTCTCATTAGCTGCTAAATGATCCACTATGTTCACCAGCTAGTTGCTAACTTTGTCTGTCCACCATTGGGTTCTGGCAGCATACATTGATAAACCCACTGTATGTTGCCATATAGCATCTTGCAAATTATTTAGATGGTTCAATTTAAAAAAAATCTATTATTTTGTTGTTTTTCACTAAACAACAAAATAAACTTCGTGTGTCTAGTGGTGTGTTTGATACCAGAGTAAAAATGTTTAAATAGTGGCTTTAAATAGAGTGATTTAGTTTCCATGGAGGAGGAAATTTCATGAGCTAAGTATACTTTTAGACTCACAATATAACCATTTAGGCAACCACGTCTCGGGAGCGGTTTAGGGTGAGTGTAACAGGTGAACAAGCTGAAATTCATAGAGTGCATTACAAGCAAGCAGTAGTAATGATTGCAGTGGTCAAAGGCAGTGTGCCTCAGTGCTCTGTGTCTCGGGCCTGAGGAGGGGAAGGGCAGGATACATGCCAGCTCCGGGCCGGCCCACAACAGCCCCAGAGAGGCCGTGGGATCCATCTGCTTCATTCCAGCTGTGGCTCTGCACACGCGTTGGAAGTCCACGTATTAAAAGGAGATCCGTTACACCAAACAGGGCTAACAAATGGCAGATGTTGTGAATTTCATTATCCTCTGTCACAACAGAGGGGCTAAAGGGACCCAGAGAATGTTTCCACATGAAAGCGGCATCCCAGCAGAACCATGGGAAACCGCTTCCCACTCTGCGGACTGGATGCAACTGGGATGTTTGGTCTTTCTACATATACACAACAAAAACACAAACAGGCATACAAAGGCAGGCTTTGAACGGTTTATCTGTCTTGCACATGGTTTGACTGAACCGGCACTGGAGATAATACGTGCTGTTTGGATGCCACTGAGCCAGAGCACTACGGTCATTTTAGATATTTTAAGGTGCTGGAACAATTCAGTTTGAGCTGCAAAAATGATATGTTGTGAGTTTTTGGTTGACCTTTTACATGCCAGTAACTGTCAAATGTCCATAGTTTATTAAAAATAAACCACGCCTTGATTTATCAGGTCACAAAAATGTATTCTGCTTTCACATAAATATTTGTCATGGTTTTGTAGCTTTCATATTTGCACTGTTTGAAAACTATGATTTTGAAGTTACTTTGGGTAATTACATCAAACTTAAAGCCTGTGACAAATGCAAATGAACCACCTCCCTCCATATGGATTGATATAAGAATATGGCATGCAGTTTGGTCACAGAAGTAGATTCTTTTCACTCGAAGTTGTCAGAGCGCTGTTCAGATATGACAGATGAAATGTTCGGGGTCATTACAACTGTCAACGCAGAACGGTTTTGAAGATGTAACCAGCCATCACAAGTAAGTCAGACAGAAACTTCAAAGAGGAGAAGCCAATCATTCTGCCTCAGTGTTTTTCTCCCGCCTGCCAGTCTGTCATGGCAACATCTTTGAGCATCAATCACTCACTCCCGTCAAAGCATTATGTGTATGGTGACTCTATTTTTATCTGCAACCAAAACACCTCTTGTGCGTGGCTTTGATTATCAATTTTTAGACTTTGCCACTGCTTCCATGATGTTCCGGTCCTGTGGTCTCCTGACTTCTCAACCAGGTCTATAGATGTAGGTCTGGGCCAATCCCGTGCTGCAATAACCCAATAATACTACATGTTTTAATGTAGAGACTGCAAATAGATTATCCTGCCAGAAAATACCTGATGATAACTGTATTTTGTATAAGTTTTATAGACATTAAAAGTGATAAGAAACAGCATTGTGATAAAGGTCACCACCAGATTCAAACCAGAACATCATGGTTTCACTGTAAGCATCTTGGACCACCGAGTCAACAGGATGACTTACTGAAGTTGTTTGAAGTTGCTGAATGTGTTTGTCTTAGCATCTGCCTTCTCCAATTGTTAGCCACAGTCTTCTCTGATCCAATTATTCTAATGTATATTTCATTGGGCTTGCTTAATGTTTTTGTAGTTTAAGGCCGCCCTCTGCTTTAAGGTACTTATGTATTATTCTGTTTTTGAAAACTCCATTATAAAGGAGGATCTTTTTTAAGGAGGCTGGTCTGATGTGTGACTCTACAGGGGATGCTTGTTGGCAGTTGTCTGTGTGTGCATTTTCATGGAGCACACACATCAAAATGCTTACATGCATCATAAATTTGCAAGTGTGTGTTTTTGTGTGTGTGTATGAGAGCATGTGTGACAGGACAAGCAAAGGTGGGGGGAAGGAGAAGGGAGGGGCGACCGCTGATTTCTGACGATCTGAGCCTTTATTCTCCCCGAGCCTCTGAAGACACTGGTCCTGGGGTAGGAAAAATACACAGGGGAGACGTATTAAAAGCCTGCGAGCTTGGTGACGATCCTCCATCAGATCCTTAGCCGTTTGAAAAGTTCATATAAACTGAAAGACAGCCACTGGGAAATGGTCTTTGCAAACTCAATGAGAATTTATCATCTCAAAACAGGGAGAGGCACCGTTTGAGGTGGAAACTCGCTGCCTCTAATCTCGCACTCCTTCAGAGGTTTATCAGGCACCCCTCCTTTCCCAAAAACCGGTAAAGCTGGGTCCTTATAAACAAGGTATCTCAGCTGTCATCCTTCTTAGCCTGTAGCCCCGTAAAAACAATACAAGTATTGTGAGCTTCTGTTCACTTTTTTCTCCCCTTTGAGGTCCAGTCCTCTGGAAAAGGGTAATTATTTTTTTTAAAAGTTGAATTTCCTGCAGCATTTAATTATCGGTCCATCAAATTAAGTCCCAGATCTTGTGTCATGGCTGTTGTCTGTATGTCCATTGTGTAGTTAAGAGCGATAGTCTGTATAAAATAATCTAAATATAATAATATCTAATAAAATAAATAATTTAAAAATGCAATCTTTAGTAACCCAGTGAGACCAAATAGACCATTTCACATATTTTGTGGGGTTACAAGTTATGTTAAAAAAAGCCCCGTTCAAGAATAGGGCACCCCCTCCCCTCTCAGTCGCCAGTGAGAAATGAGAAGCCTGCTTTGGTCTACCTGTGTCTGAAATCAAGGACCGTACAAGAATTTTGAGTGGTAAATCAGCCACTGTGATCATAAATTGCGTGTGTACTTGAAAGGAACAGGCATAGAGTAAGAAAGGAGAGTGCTTTGTAATGGTCAAAAATGCCTTGGTAAATGCATTCAAAATGAGATCTGAACACAAATTGGTTGTTAACATCCATAGAAATGTTTTTGAGCCTTTATTAACAGTTGGAAGACATTTTTTTTTTTTCAGTTTAGTCTATTTCTCTGATTAAAAACTTTCTTAAACTACTGGTGGTTGGTTGTTTCACAGCCTAATTCAGCCTGCAACAGATAAACTTACAGTCTCCTAAGCTCACGAACAATCAGATCCTTCCCACTGGTTAGGCATAAAAAGACCAACATGACAGTGATTTCCAGGGCCTTGGAAAAGTGGGAGGACACCACAAATCACTGTGAGGGGATGACGATAATTGTCTCATTTAGAGACTGATGCCCACAGGTAAGAGTAATTACGGAGGACCATTATTCTCTCCTGTCTGTGGGTGTGTGTTTGTATGCTGCAGCGGCCAGTGATTCAGGCGGGTGCCAGCAGCAGATTACAAAGGTGTGGCTTTCACACGACATCCAAATGTGACACATAAAAGACAAAAGTGTGGATCAACAGAGGGTGTCTCAGCCCCATTCCGCTACTTTGCTGTCAGTCTGACAGATGGCATGGGCCTGTCTAAGGCCCTGGCAATGAGGAGTGCAGTGGCTTCAAAGGCCCTGTGTAATCTGCAGAAACATCACAGGCTGGGAGAAAGTGACTGTCTCCCAGACACCCGCCCTACTAAGAGGGCGAGCGAGGCGCTAATGAAAGGCAGATAAAGGGATTGCAGGCACAGACAGCGCCTCATGAAAAAAAAGAGAGGGAGAGAAAACATCAGGTAGCCTTGCCTTTTTTCTTCGCCTTTCTTTTTCTTTTAAAGAATCTACAGATAAATGGTCTCGTCAGTCCTTTTGTGTTCCCTGAAAAACAGCAACACACAGATAAAGAGTTATTTTCAAAGCTCTCCTCCCCCATTGAGTGTGACTCAATCCAGACTAAATGGTCAGTGCTGAGTATGGGGTAAAGTTAGTGATGAGGGAGGAAGGATGAAGATTGTGCTTTTTTGTTGGAAATGCCACCAGTTCCTTGGGTTTTTGGTGACTTTGATGTGCCAGTCAGACCTGGCGCTCGCTGACAGCCACAGCATTAATCAGAGGAACTCGGTTCTTTGTCACACTTTGCCGCATTCATTTATGGCACAGGAAGGAGCCACATCCCTTCATTTGGACTAGTCAATTCTTGCTTTTTAGTGACACCTCAGTGCACTGCAGGTTCACATCTTGCTTCTAGGTAACACTGATGCCTGACAGTATCAATATCAATAGCACAATATAGTGCTTTTACTTTCTAGGAAACGGCGGGGTGACGTCAAGCTGTACAACCCCTAACTATATAGAGCATTAAGCTCAAACACAGTGTAGGTTTATTGTGAAAAAACATTTATTATCCTGTAAGTGAAAAAAACACAAGTATTTTAAGTAAGTTTCCTCAACAAACCTGACATGGTGTGATAGGGAATCTGGACAACTAGCAGGTCACTGGAGAAATTCCCTAGTTTACAGTGAAGTAGTATGGATGGGTTCAGCGGAGCGAGCATGGATCAGTCATATTCTGCAGACCCTCGTTCAGCTCTAGACCCGGGGGATTTGTTAGCTGCTCTCGGGGTAACCAGGCCACTCTGCATTTCAGCACATCTGTCTGTTTTTTTCTGACAAGCCACTGGACTGTGTAGGCCTGTCAAAGCTGGTAAGGGCTCATATTTTCAGGGAATACACACAGCCCTGTATTATTAATCCTTTTCAGTGTGTAAAACCACATCACAGAGGTGTGCACCAAAGGAAAGAGAAACAAAGTTTTAACAACCAGGCTAACAAGGTTAAATCATGAAGAACACAAACCAATTTCACTCCATTCAATCAAATACAATATTGTATGAAATCAATATGAACTGTGACCAATACAGCACTAGCCTTTTACAAAAAAACCTGTATGTGTATGTATCAGCCTGTCTTTGCACCCATACAGGGTTTTTTCTTGGTGACATATCTGTTGCAATTAATGGGATTCTGACTCTGATATGGATTAACCTTGCCTTCCAGTGCTGAATCCTCTTAAAGTGAAATGCTTCAGATGCGGCTGCTTCTTATACTTGAGTGGCAGGAAACGTCATTTTTTTGTGCATCTATTTTGGAGAAAGTCTGCCAGCAGTCAGTGTTATTTTTAACATTCATATAAGAACTGCTGACATTTTATTTCATGCTGATTAAGAAAAGTCAACACAAGATTCTGACATACAAAGGATGAGAAAATTAAAATAAACTAAACATCCCTCAAAATTAGTAAGAAGTCTATCACCCCTACCAACTCTGACATTTGTTCGTCCCCTCTTTTCACGAGTGGTTTTCCTGGGTGTTCCCTGTACTGACTGTATAGATTTCTGTGTGTGTAAAAGGTCTGAAAAGTCCACGCCAAAAGGAGTTACTGTCTCCCACAGAAAATGCTGCTCCCACACTGCCTGACACGGCTAGTTTGTATTCAATGTAAATGTGTAAAAGAATCTGTAAAATGTGTTACTGAGATTGTGAATGTGTACAGGAAATCCTGCAATTGTGTGTTTCAGAATCTGTGTTGGTGTAATCTAGATTTGTAAAATATGTTAAAAGAACTAAAAATCCATATTCAGATTTGTGTAGACAAATCTGTAAGTGCGTATATAGATAGACATACATATTGGTTGAGAAGTATGACATTCCAGCCACAGCTGTACTTTCTATTTAGTGCTAATTACCAAATGTCAGCATGCTAAAGCGCTAAACTAAGTTGGTGAACATGGTAACCTTAAAAAGGATGTGATAGAACATATAAAAGAAAAGCTGTAGCTGACACAGCAATGAGTTTGGCTCATAGATACACTCAAGCAGCGCTGCATGGCCTGAGCCCTCTGCAGATGAAGGATGTATCCATAAAGCTCTGGTTTTGAGTTAGGGCAGCATAAATTGTCTGGGTGTCAGCTGCTGTTTTACTTTTAGCTCCGCCAGATTCCTCTCCTCCCCACGCCCAGCTGGGGATACAAAAGTCATTCAAGAGTTGTGTAATTAGCTGGAGTTTAATTAAAGGACAATTTGAAAAAAAAGGCAGACAAAAAGCCAAATTAAAGAGACTTGTAAAACAGAAAATGAAATGCTTAACAAGCTCAGTATCACCATTCAGAGACCTAATTTACATAGCAAACATTTACAGTGAGCATGTTTACAATTTTGCGGGTTCAGTGTTACCGTCACTATAAAGTTGTGATTCTATAATTGAAACATAACATAAGAAACCTTTTAAAGCATGTCAAAATCTTATTCTGCATCACACTTTTTTTAATCCTACACTCTATGCAGACTGTCACACTTTAAACTCTTTATATACAACAATTATAGCCTTCTTCTTCATTAGTTTAATGAAAAATTAAACCAACACAACAATTAAAATCTTTGCAAGAGCTTTTGGGTATACTGTGAACTGCAAATGAGCCATATTAATTAGGCTATATAGTGGACAGTGTAGTTTTCATAAGTTAAGTGCTGTCAAAACAGTGTAAATGTGTCATGCTGTAATTCCAACACTCAGTGAGAATTAATATAAGTAAGAAACAGGAGCCTGTCTACCCTCATTGCAGCTAATTGCCCCGGAGGGAGTCCAAAAAAGCCACAAGCTGTTCTGCTCCTTGTCATCACAGGACTGACTGAAAACTGGTGGTTCCTGTGCTCACAGACTGCACATTTTAAGTAGCATCCTCAGTTATATTGTACCCCTATTTAACAATGTATGCCAAAACAAATGACAAAAACTCAATTTATTTCTATGTTGTTATTTGTAAATCCAATAATTTTGTCTTCCTGTAAAACGAAATGTTACGCGTCCTTATGAAAGCATGAACTAACCAATAATATCATGGCATTCACCTGTCAGTCATTGTTCAACTTGTAGTGACACAAAGCAAAGATTATATATATTATTATTATCATTATTTAGCTAGCTAGCAACAGCATGCGGGCTTTTGGAGCATTTTGGGGGGGTGGACCTCACTGATTACTGTACAAAAACAACAACATTATCAGTGATTTGGGTGAAACTGGACATTTTTTAGACAAAATATTGTCTATTTTTTCCTCTGGTGTCCTCCAGCCTGCTAATGTAGCTGCCATTAGCATGCAACCAAACGGGGCTCAGCAGCCTCCCAGTAAACACAACCTCAGAGACAGACAGAGGCTAGTTTGATGACAGCCGTATTTACACAGTTTCTAGATGGACGGCTAAAAGAAGCTAACTGTCACCAACAGTACGTTGGTCTACCGTGCGCCTAACAATACTTGTCAGCTAGCTGTTAGCTTGTGCAGCTAACGTTAGCTGACTTAGCCCCCGGGGTAGCAGAGCCAAACCTGACAAAAAACAAAAATGTCAAAATGTCCTCAGTCGGCTACCGGCACATCTAGTCCCTCCCTAGCTGTCTGTTTTTACAGGAAATACATATACGGGAGCAAATCGCACTCTGATTTACATTTCACCTGGACTTTAAGTGTTTGCCAATATTTTCTTTTTCCTAAAAACTTCAGCTTTGAAACAACACTCCTTACAGTTTTGGCAATTTCAGATAATCTAAAGATGTAGCTGATGTTCCAGACATAAAAAAAAGCAAATCAGAAAGAATGCAATGAACCCTGTAATTTGTAGGTTAAATGAAGAAATGTGACTGTTTAGTATAATTCACTCACTGTGCTATTTTCATGCAGTCTTAGACCAGAAATCTTTCAACTCATTAAAAAGTGGTGAAAATGTGAGACCGAACCACCCAACCATGAAAACATGTGCCACAGGGACATGCGTCCAAAATGACAATATTGAGCTAACCCCCCCACAACACACACACACACACACACACACACATACACACACAATTGTCTCAATGTTTTTCAGACCATATAATATGTGACCTGTAAAAATCAGCTTGGCAGACATTTAAGGTGGAATTATATGAACCCCCCACCAATTAAATGAATTTAGAGGATCACAACTTTCAGCAAATGATAAAAACATGATTACCATCTGCGCGTTTGAGGAGCTCTTTCTCTGCCAAGCCTTTTGATGAGGCTGCAGTTATCCAACAGCTTTAGCAGATGTTGTGGTATGCTGAGCTGAAAAGCAGCTCTCAGACATTTCAGGCCTGTTGAGTGATTGTTTTCAACTGGTACACTTTGAATCTCAGAAAAGGTTAACTGGGATCTGCGGCAGTGACAGCAGCACCGTTCAGGTCTGTTACAAACTCAGCACCTTGTTCTCTCTGCTCTCTGAAAAAGTCTTCGCCTAGCACCTGTAAGGACCACGCTCACATTTTCAAATGACACACACATGCACTTGCAAGCTCAAGAGGAGGAAGGGATTACATGTGGCAGGATTACAGTAAACTTTTTTTATTTTACTAATTCCAGTGACTTCAAATCGTGGGTCTAAGCATTTACATGTTTTTCATCTTCAAATGACAAAATTACAAAAATAATTGTTAAACAGTATTTTTATGAACATTTTAGTAATCCACAATTTCCTTTTATGTGCTTTAGATTTTTTTTTTAAGGTGGGGAAATGATGGCTGTGGTAACTGTGAATAATCACATTATGCCAGGAAACTTAACAAATGAAATGAAATTTTAAGTAATGTAGCACATTACACTGTGAAAGTGACATTTACAACCTGACACACTCAGCGGGGGCGGCTGTATGTTGAATGAAGCAACCCATCCGCTTTTTCTCAAACGGCACGCTTTCCTTGGTGTAGAAGAAAAAGCCGTTGAGTCTGGAAGTGCTGCTCCTTCAAAGCAACCTCCTTTACGAAGAAGCTGGCATGACCTTGTTTCCTTGGGAGTAAAAGATACAGAAAGCTGGAGGGGCTGGGCGAGGAAGAGAAGGGGTGGGGGAAGGAGGGTGGGGGGGCATAGTGGAAGAGGTGGGGTAACTTCAAAACCCACATCAAAAGGAATAAATAATTGTTTCTGCTGGTTTTGTTGTTGTGATACGGATCGGCGAAGCAGCAAGTGGCGAGCAGGAAGCTTTGATTTGAGGCAGCCTTCCTGGAGAGGGCTCCTTCTGTCGGCAGCTGAGCAGAGAGAAGCGGGGCCCACTGATTAAAGTCCTGTTTGTTTTAATCTTCTCTTTTGCCCAGGGGAGGCCCATAGAGAGGGAGGCATCCTGCTGGGGGGTGGGACGTTACTCTCCTCTGGGGACCAGCCCTAAAAAGGAGCCAACATTCGCAGCATCCAGACTCAGAGTTAGAGAAAGAGTGAGGGTTCGGAGTGAGGGGTTGGGGGGTTCACAATAGGGGCTGAGGAGTTTGGGGTCAAAGGGAAATTGGGATGATACTCATTCAATATTCATATTCAATAAACCTGCAACTCGATGTTCCTCAAAATACGATTAGGGTAGTCTTAGTGGTTAGCTTAGGAGCGTACATACAAATTCCATCAGTGACGTTTCAGTGACATGCTCCTGATGCTGCAGTAGGTCCTGCCTCCAATTACAGAAAGCAAGATACCCACTTCATTGTGTCTTTAAACCTGTATTGGTAGATATTTTGGGCTGATTGGGGGCAAACATAACACTGACATATTATCATGTTATAAAGTGGATTTGGCAAACATGTTTGCAAACTTATGCAGACATCCAGCAAAAGGAACAGCATTAGCCTTCATTTAAAGTTGTGTCTCTGGCAACCAACTCACTACTTTTAGGTTTCTTTTGCTCCAAACCCTGCAAGAAATATGGATACTGGATACAGCAAAGCCACCCAGCTTTTCTGCTGATTAGTCCCAGTGGCCACTCGCAGTTCTGTGATAAAAAATAAAAGCATTTTCCCCATAGACTAACACTATAAAAAAGATGCAGGTTTTACATTTGGAAACCCTTCCCATAGCCTAGCAGCAATTTGAAATGTATAGTTTCAAAGTGTGTAATGTGATCCCAATGTAAAGTCTGTGGGTCAAGTGGCAACGTGAGCGCACAGCCAGCAGAATAAACACCAATGCCCGTGCGCAGTGGGCTGCGCAGTGCGGAAGCAAACCCGGAAGATAGAGAGCTTTTATGACTTTGTCTCTGCAAACAGTTTTCATTCAAATGAGGCGCCATGTTTGAATCCGGTATCC
>NW_023339663.1:23510080-23528397 GCF_004916995.1 Morone saxatilis | reverse complement strand
TGAACTGTACTTAGGCAAAGTGCTGGTTTGAGAGACATGCTAATGTCAGCATGCTAACATGCTTAATATGAATAGGCTAACATTATTATGCTTGGCAGGTTTAATATTTATTATATTTACCATCTTAGTTTAGCAGTTTTAATGATGAAGCCCTCCTGGCCTCAATTGTAGAACAGTCTTTATGGTCTTATTTCTTTGTTGAGTCTTTTGTCAATGCAACACAACCCTTAAAGCAAAAACGTTTAATATGTCAAAATCCTGTGCTGTAGTACTAGATGAATTTATATATAGCGCTATCATGGCAGGAGAAGCAGCAACTGGGGGCCACCTATATAAAAAATGTATGTGATCATGCTGTTTTACAGCTGTTAAGATTAAAATGATCACCACATGGCATATTATATGAATAACAGTCGGCTGTTTGGATAAAAGTCATCATATGATACTGTATATTGACAGTTTGTACAACGATGTAGGCCTGCAAACCTTTTCTGATCACTGATGTAGAGCTCCTGTGCAGCTCATGAAGAAGATATGTGTGTAGGTGTAAGACCCCCTGCTGGCTGCTTCTGTGGAAAATGACAGATTTTAAAGGTTCACATTGACATGGGTCAAAGGTTATATAGTATAAGACAGCAAAGCAGTGGGGGGCTACATGTTGAATGTCAGAGTTTAGGGGGATGGAAGCCACATCTCACCAAATGATCGCACTCTGCACATGCATGTCCAGATGTGAGCACACACACACGCACACAGCTTCAAGCCTCGTGAATCCTCCACTGCATGATGGGGACATAATAAGATGTGACATATAACATGTGAGGTAGTATAGCTCACTGCAAGAGCGGAGTACACAGTGCACAGTAGTTAATTTTTTGCAAACGGTTAATTGCATTCCAGTCAGATTAAGGAACCAATATGATGTTCCACTTTGTGCTTCTAAAATAACATATTATTGTAAATGATCATTTTGTATAAACAAAACTATTTATATAAAATGATTACTCAGCACATAAGCACTGCACAAGCATGAGTATTTGGCTGAATTTAGCTCAGACTAGACTTTACCTCCCAGGTCTGAAAGAAAGGATGAAAATAATCTGTTTAATACTTCCTACAGTAACTGCAACACATCATGCATGCAATTACATTCATTTAAATGTCGCTATGTAAAGTTGAAATATTACCCCCTTCCAGACCTCTCGCCTTGAATGAGTTGAATATTTGCACTGTGATATAAATTGAGAATGTCCCACTTAATCAACATATATACGACACCAAGTCTTTGATTCTGACAGAAATCCAGTATTGGCAAAAGTGTCATCAGAATTGCTGAAAGAATAAAAATAGACTCGCTGAAGCGTACATTGCTTGGAGCCCTTTACGCAGTTATTCAAACAAAGTAGTCTCATTGGATCTTATCGACATATGACGAAACAATGGAAGGCAGAGTTTTCCATCCCTGACAGTAAACAGCCGCCCTGTCCACAGGCCTGTCAGTGTTAGAGACAGAGCTCGTTAATAGCTGACATCAAACGCTTATGGAGACTGATGATTTAAATATTGAATCGACTAGCGGCGGCACACAGACAGAGGAGAGCTGGTATGTGCTGACACTAAGACAGATGTATATTTTAGCAGCCGTTTCCCAGCTAAACTGCCTAATGGCCTTGGGGATGTGGCAGATGAAAGTCAGACCTGGAGATCTGCTGGGCTGTCTCTGGGGTTCGTTGTACTGTAAGTGGCAAAGAACGCCATCGCCCTCCCCTTCAACCTTCCTCTGTCCCTGCCCCCAGTCCCCCTAACATGCTGCTTCACTCTGAGTAGGATCAGAGGAGAGGTTCCCCAAATGGAGGCCCCTCACCTGGCCCCAGGCAGCAGGGACACTAACAAGCTCTAATGATCTCCAGCCAGGCCTGTCTCTCTGCTCTTCCTCCACTCACTCACACCACAACCTGCAGAACAGGCCTCTGAGCAGACACACAGCCTTACTGAACCCACTGCCACCAGTACTACATGTACCGTCTCCTGTCCAGCTACTTTCAGTGTAGGATCAAGATGAGACGTCTATACTGGGACTGGATGGACGTTTCTACAAGTATGTGCACTGATAAATGTAATATGGATGAGGGTAAATTAATTTTTGGTATGAAAAAACTCAATGACCCCCTTTTCTTTCTGTACTTCTGGTCTGCATGCTTTTGTTGGCATGTCTGCTCTCCAAGGGGAGACCAGATGTGAGGCACTGGAGGGATTGAAGATAATTGCAAACGTGTTTTGGTCTGCTTCTTATCTTAATGCATCCAAGTGTATCTATCTAAGAGCAAAGAAGAAGAGAGAACGCTGCTCTCCCACATCACCAGTGACCTATAGGCCAGGAGCTACAAAGGCGGGTTACAACTGCATGAATCTTAGACAGTTGGCCATTAACCAAATCCAAGAAATTAAAGGTCCACCCTAAATCAGTTTTGTTTAAAAAAGCAGTTTCTGGCAAGGGATGTTGCATTTCTGGGTTTGTTTTGTTTTGATCCCATGACATGATGTCGAGATATTTTCAGTGCTGCTACAAAAGGGCTTAATGGTACAAATTTTTTGATGTTATTTAAATCATCAACACTAAAAATCAGGTTTTGGTTTCAGTCCCACAGTACTAAAAAGAAAGGGCTGCTCTATAGACTTAGAAAAAAAAATCTGTGGTAAAGCATGCTAATACAGTAAGATGTGTTTTAAGCAAGTGTTTTCTAAAAAGTCACCCCATTGCCTTTATTATCAGCCATCAACAAATATAATCAAAAAACAAATACATGAAAAAGGAAATGGAAAACTATGGATGGTGTGGTTTGCATATGTGCATGCTCATCTCCTACAATATGTATAATAACACACAACATTTGAATAAGACAACATTACCAAGGGTCACATTTCACACCTCTTTTGGTCCGGTAGAGGCCAAACTGATATTAAGCCTCCATATAAATCCTAGTTAGACAGCGAACAAGCCAACTCCCATATGTATAAAAACCCTGAGCATTACTGAGATTAGTAATGGTAATGTATTACTTAGTAAAAACATCACTGTAACACATTGCTAAGAAATGCCTTACTACCCAACACTGTGACTGACATATTATTGCCTTATTAAGTTGTTAGCGTGTTAGTAGAAAGTATAGGCCTACATATCCAGCAGACACTGAGCAACATTAGCATTCATTTGGAGTGGTGTTTATGTATACCTGGTGAATATATGTCTCATATTCACTTTCTTTTCAGCTCTGTTTTAGTCTTAACCCCTCCCTGAGAGACATACCTGGCTGTTTAGCTGCGCAATGGTTCTGTTCTAGCTGGAAAAAAGATAAGAGCGATGAGAGTAAACCAAAACAGTAAAGTTATGGGTGGTAAAGCAAAAACAATGGGCTGAAAGACATGCAAATTCTCCGCTATGATAATAAATAAATAACTAATAAATAAAAATATTGATGAATGCAGCTTTACATACTTATCATGACAACTTTAGTAAACACACATATAATAGAAATATACTGGTGTCTTATGGGCCCTTAATTTGTCTGGACTTATCTTGGACCAGTTATGGAAAAACGTGAAAAAACTCTGAGAGAAGGTAACAAAAGTGTATATTAACGCCAACAAAGCCAACAAAAGTTGTTGAAAATGAAAGTTATTACCACTTCATTTGTAACAAATCAAGCCCAACACCTCCTTTGTGTTACACTGCAGAGTTAAACAAACAAAAAAACCCTAAGTTTCAGACTTTGCTCCATAGCTGTTTTCAGTTTTGTCGTTAAAATGTTAAACGCAATTTCATATTGCTCTAGAACAAATGAGTTATTTGTTACAAGCAGAAACTTTCATTAAATTGTTTTGTCGCATAAAGGTGTTGATATGATTGGAAATAACTCAATTACGATTATGTTTTCACAAACAATAGGGAATTTGTTAGATCAGGAGAAAATTTAGAAAAACACCTAACTTGTATTGTTACTTTCCTGACAAATTTTAGTTCAACTGCATAATTCAATAAATTCCTCTGATTGAACTGGACCTGGTGCCGAGTTGTTTACATTGCTGTTCTGCTGTCTGTTCTTCTGGCTTTTGAAGGACAGGAAACAGTTGCCCTCACCAACAAGACCAAATCCAGTCACTAAAAACCATCAAAAGGACCACATGGATGCTGGCATGCAAGCCGGGCTGGATGGACTCGTTTAAAAAAAGTGCGTGCATTAGCAGCACATTGTTTAGATGCTGCTTGGAGTCCAAGACTATAAATGAGTTTAGATTTAGTCTCAGGGGCAGGACTGCTTCCAGTCTGTCTGTGCAGTCAGACAGAGATAGACACTGCAACATTTCCTCTGCATGTCACGAAACCTAATATTCTGACACGAAGAGTAAGATGATTATAATTTATTCAGTTTCTTAAAACAAGTGTCATGATTTTATGCTAGTGCAGTAACGTACTTGTTCTTTTGTGCTTTTTTTAAAGGAGAAAATAGTCACATACAGTAACACTAAGCACTTTGAAACAGATTAAACTGAATTGGAAACAAGTGAAATTGTCAGATCTTTGACTTGTTTTAAGAATATTGTCAATTTATGGCTGAATAACAAAAAATGACTACTGACAAGAGGCACTTTTTGCAGTGCACTGTCTACATGTCAGTGTCCTCTTTAGTTGTGGAGCACATTCTCCTCGGGGAATAATGAGCACGAGGCGATCAGACAGCAAAGCTGGTTTTGCTCTCTGAAGTTTGTGCCAGAAACGTACATCCTCGTTAGACTGGTCCATAGCTACCAGAAAGTTCCCGACTTTGCCTTTTGTGAGCCATTGTGTTTGCATCACTCTCTAACCCTTAAACCTTCAAGTGTATAATTGAGTGGTTACAGAATATTTTCATTAAGTCAGAAGTCGCTGTCCAGCCCTGGCAAGCTGAACGTCTCTTCTCTCAGCTTAGTGTACTTCAAAGTTCTCTTGAAACTTAGCGCTGTGTTTATTTCTGTCAGTCTTGAAGCCCGTGTAATCAACTGGGAATTGGCTTGAAGGTCTTAAAGGGTCCACTTTGAAATAGATCAGTACCCGCTTACATCCACCCTGGGTATGAGAGGTGTGGACATAAATTTCGCATCGGACAGTGGATAAAATGATTATGAATTTTCAACATTTTGATCTAAGCATTGAGAGCAGATAAAAGGCACAGGCCAAAGTGCATCTGAAAAAGGAGCTTACATTTTCTATAATATTAAACCTAAGTCAGCCTTTGATCTTTTAATCCTGTGCTCATAAGGTTGTGAGATAAGCAGGCATGACTAACGTCTCTTTCTAATAGTCAAGAAAGAGCAGCGCTCACATAATGAGCTCTTTTACCCCTTTTGAAGACAAATTGGACTGAAATTCCATATTTAATGGATCTTCCTTTCAATATAATTCTGTTTAAAGTCAAGGGAGAGATGGCCAGTCACGTTAACAGTGCTGTTAAACATAGTGTGGGCGCCTGGCCTTGTTTTTCTCTCAGCCTCCCAGATGTCTGTCTGCTGCTGTCTTTTATGGTACATCATCCTTGTCGTTTCTTTATTTAGCCAACACTGTCACTTGCAGGGTTTATATAAATATGAGAGTGGAACTAAACTCCTGTGCAGCACACAGGCTTTCAGTGTTCCTTCCAGGGATCTGCTGATGCCAGCTGTGGTCACCTATCTGTCCTCAGTCAACATCCCTCTGCCTGTTTATTGTATAACAAGTACCGAGGCTGCTGGACTGAACTCAAACCAGAATTAAAGCCACACATGTAAAAATATGAAGTAATATAGAATAAAAAACCCTTAAAGGTCCAGTATGATGGATTTAGTGACATCTCGCTATGAAGTTGCAGATTGCAACTCCCTCGCTTCATCCCACCTCTCCAAGCATGAAGCAGAAACTATGGTTGCCAGTGTTTGGTTTGTCATTCTGGGCTACTGTAGAAATATGGTGGTTCAACATGGCGGCCTCCAAGGAAGGCTACCTGTCTTTTTTCTCTTATTTTGTTTTAACATAGTAGTAGTAGCATAAAAGGAACTACAATCTAAATTTCATTATACAACCCTGCGTTGTGAATGACACATTGGACCATTAAGCAGCTCTATCAAAATGAAAAAAAATTATCCATACTTACACATGGACCTAAGAGAGGTATCAATCTTCTCATCCAACTCTTGTCAAGAAAACATATTATATTACAAAGGGTATTATTCAAAAGTTGACCTATTAATTTAAATCAAAAGGGCTTGTGGGGCCCCTGGATAGCTCACCTGATAGAGCTAGGGCCCGGTGTACCAAAACTGAGTCCTTGATGCAGCAACTGTGGGTTTGAATCTGACCTGTGGCCATTTTGCCCCCCCCCTTTCCTGTCACTATCAAATAAAGGCAATAAAATCAAAGGGGTTTGCCATTTCATACTAAAGGCTCGGCTTTCATCTGTGGCAGTTGCGTGTTAACTGGTGATTTTAGCATTAAACACCCCCTCAGTGGAGTTTGGTCAATAGTTTTTGTGTAATTTTTTGTGTGAATCAAAAATATGCCTTTTTATCTCAAGTTTTGCCAAATCCACCAAAACAGATTTTCTTCAGAATTAACACTTTTATGAGATAAGTAAGAATGACAAAATTTCAAAGTTGAAAATCAAACTAAAATTAAACTTAACACAGATCACTAAACTTTTACACATCACAGCAAGTCTGAGACACACAGTGTGTGGTTTAACATTTAATTTGTGTGATCCGATAATGACATGAAATCTAAATTGTAATTCCGATCTTTGACCTTTAAAACACACAAATAATAGTTGACACCATTAGTCTTTGCAGGGCATAGCACGGCATCTAATCAGTTTTAAAGATTAGAGCCCTATGTGCGTGGCTTTGTAACTACAGCTGGGTAATAGTTTCTCTCTGGCTCTCCCACAGGCTGCGCTGAAGCTTTAATTGGGTGACACACATTCCTGTTCCTCTCTCTCTCTCTCTCTCTCTCTCTCTGTATCTCTGTCTGTATCTCTGTTTCACAACCAGACAAAGTTATTTAAATCGCTCTAATACTTTTATCTCATATTCTCTTTGTCCCATTGTTATGTAACCACATGGACTCAGATGTAAAAAAGACACCAAGGCTACAAAGAAAGGAATTTTTTCTGATTTTTATGCATTACTTCTCTTCACATATCTTGCATTCTCTCCAGACAAATTATACTCCAGATATGAAGTGCTGGGGGGTGGGCGAGGTTGAACAAGGCCAATTTGTTTAAAGGCTGGTCTTCAGGACGAGGCACACCACAGAGCTATATTCATATATTACATTTGCGCTTTTACACTTCTGACGGGCGCTGTATCGTGTGGCCGTTTTCATCTCTCCTTTTGATGCTGGTTAAAGGAGAAGGCAGTCATTGTCCTCTGTGGCCTGCAGGCATGTTTTGAGCTACGCAGAGTGAGTCAATGGAGAGTCGGGGGCCGGCTAAATGTCAGGCGCACATGGCCACGCTCGCATAGCTTAATGCAGGCCTGTGTCTGGCCCTTGTCCTTGTCCCCCTCCAACTCTGTGTGTCTTTATCCCTCTGTCTCCAGCTTCTCCCTCTGTCTCAGATGTACATGCCATCTGGTCTGGCTCCACATCTGTGGATATCCTGCCTACAAAGCCCGGACAGCAGTGCTCTTTGTGCAGCGACTCTTTGCGCTCTGAGGCACCTGCCATAGCTTAAATCACTTTATCCATGCAAAAGAGGCAAGCCCATTAATTGTGTCCACTGCCAAACATGGCATGTTGTATAGCACTTGCTGGAATATCGTTTATAGCCACAGGCTAAGATGCGGCTTTTCTTGGGAATACCAAAGCGGCCCTGCAGAAGAAGAGCATTTGCAAACCTTTCAGCGACCTGTACGGCTACAGAACACACAGTCATTACAATGTCAACCCTTTGCCAAAGGGGCAAATGTGCCAGCAACTATAAAGAGGGAGACAAATTGTGTTGGAGAAAAAAACACAGTACAATCATTAATTAGTATTTATCAAATGAGCTTAAATCTCTTTTCTTCTTATTCCCTTTATCCCTGGCTTGAAACAGTGATATGAATGCAAAGACTAATTACTCTTCACCGTGTTTGGCCTTGGCAACACTTTACTCCACAGATGTGTTCAATATGGGAGCAGTCACAGCAAGTACGTGGATCCCAGGAATGAAAAGCCATGTGCCATCCATGGATGCTTTCCACTGGGACACGCGAGTAGATGTTTGATTCATTATACAGCATGGACTGTTTTATATAAGTCTGTTTGAATGTGTCTTAGTCAAGGCGTCTTTGTGATTGATTCAAAACCTTTGTCAGATAGAAAGAATTCCACATAAATGTATTTTTAGGGTTTGTGTCCTGGTTTAAACTGTGCATCAAAAGAAGAAGACACTCATGAGGGTGTTTAAATCATAAAATGTTTTGACATGAAGAAAACACTATGGATACTAAATCCCATTGTTTTTAATATCTAATCAAAGGCCTGATCACTATTTTATTGTTAAATATTGAAATTATAACGTAACTCAAACACATGGAGCATCAGGAGATGGAAGAGTGTCCCTTAGTGATGGAAAATAATCCTATTTGATACTTGATCATACTGGAAATGTACATTATTCATGCATAAAAACCTTGAATTGCCCAAGTCAGTTGACTATTGAGAGTATTGTTATATCGGGAGGAAATCCAAAAAATACCAAAAACAAACATAATATCATAAAGTGGTTAAACATACATATATAAAAGCATGGTTAAGATGATTATTAACTTCTCAACATAAACCCTGTTTATTCCTGTCACAAAGATGCTGCTTTTTGCCCCCCCAGTGATAGAGACTCCACATGCATGTTTTCACTACTGCTCAACTGATGAAGATAAACATGTCAGCAGTCATTTTCCCAGAAGCCTTTGATTTCTTCCAGCATCTGCCATTGCTGGTAGTGGGATTTAGCTCCATTTACGGTGAACATTGAACAGTGAACAGTAAACAGGGTCCACCTCCTGCGTGTGCTGTGAGACATTTCTGTAGATTTCCTGCAAAGTCAAACCACGCAAGATACCGTAAAATGCAGACCAGTATGTGTTATGTGTTGTCTACATTATATGCTAATGTGTCAAAAGGAATATTAGTGATTTACGAATAGTAAGAAAGATACTACATGACGTGACACCTTTATATGGGTGCTCTAAGGGGGAATAGTTACATGAGACTAGCTCAAGTGGAAACCTTCAGTGAAAAACACACACACAGTATGAGGAGAGCAATACAGTGGTGGGTAATCAAACAAGTGAAGAGGGTGCTGTTTGGTGAGGGGATGAAACATTCATAGTACTCCAACAGACTTAAACCAAGGCAGCTCAGAGAAAGATGAAAAGACCTTTATTAAATTGCTGGTTCATAATAGAACAAGAGAAACTTTCACCACCATGTTTCAGGGTCCTGGCCCTCATAGGGAGAGCCTTTTCCAGAATGCATAGGGATGTCTTGAGCAGGATTGGTGTCAGGCAAATCAATGATTTTTAATATATCATTCAAATTTGTATTGCTTTTATCTTTGGTACAAAACATTATGTTGTTAGACCTTGTGAGGCATTCTGTGTTGCCTATAATATATTAAAAGACATGTTGGCATAATAAACAAAAATAAAAAAAGACATCAAATAAATTAGAAAGATATTCATAATACAAGCTGATCAGTCAGTGTAATATAAGTCCATTCTTTTAATCCTGGAGTATTGTCCTAGTAGCCACTGTGATTATCAAAACTTCTCCACTTCATATGTTGTGTATTTGGGTTCTGTCTCCTAATAAACATATTATTACTGAAATTGTTCTCCAGAAATGTTTGATAATTGGGAGGAAAAGATTTTTTTTAAATAATAAATTGATATTGACCTAAAAAAGACATTGTAAAGTAAAGTGAGGAGTGAGGAAAAAGCAACAGCAAGCAGAGTCTGATGTGTTTGTATTATAATGAGTTTGAATAAATATACTCCAAGGTATAACATTTTTTCTTATTTCTTCTTCTTTTTAATAGTGAAGTAACATTAGTCTAAAAATCTCCTTATAGTGTTGAGAGCAAGGGTCATGAGCAGAGTCAGCTGAGAAGAACAGGAAGGCAGAGCAGAAGAGGAAGAGCATATCTGTCAAACACCATCAACCTGCTGGGCAGTCGCCCTGAACAGACAACACTGACTCATGGCAGTTATCTCCTGTCAAAACAAAAGACAAGAGCCTGTCTCCAGCTGCACGTCTGCTGATGGAACAGGGTGGTGGTTGCGGGTGAGAGACATTTTACAGCCTCATCCAAGGAGGAAGTGCATTCACATACACTGTATTCCATTGGCACGGAAATTGATTTTGATAGGCTGGCAGATGTGTTATTGGATTTCTGCATAACCGAAACAACAAACCTAAGTTTAAGATGAAACCCAATTAACCCCCTTTTTTTGCCCATGTATGTGCTTAACTTTTAACAGTTTCACGCAAGCATATATGCATTGATATCTAATATCAAAATATTGAAATCCAAATAAGTCTGTGTAAGTTGGTGTCCACAGTTGAACATGAATCCAATTGAAAAATCTATTATAGATCTATTCTGACAGTTAGGAAAAACAGTGCTGTCTCGCAACAACAACCTCAAAGGAGTGTTGAGAATTTAATCATTGGCCCTTTGCATATAAATATAACCTGATTTCCCCCAATAGACTGCTGTCTGCTGTGTTTTTCAGACAAACACACAAAAACATCTGTGTCTTTCATTTCATCATACTTTATATTTTACGAGTTGGAATCCTAGTAGAATATACCACATTTTCACAAGGCTTTCATTTTGATAGACTGACCAATGATTATGATGTAGTGTGTAGTGCACTACTTCATGACATTTCATCCATTATTCATTAGTGATGCCTGTTGTAGTCTGTCCTACTTTGGCTGCAGAAATGACTCCAAATGTTGCCTCCACATGCCATAGCCTTGGTACAGTCCCATGTCTCCTTCAGCCTGCAGGTCAGGGTTCTGCTTTCCATTGTTTTAATGGGGCACGCAGCAGTGCCCACTCTTCTGAACATGAATCCATGGATACCTTAGTTTACAGCTTAGCAGCTCAAACATGTCAGTAAGATATAACTTATTGGTTGTGAACCCATATTTCAGGGAATTAAGGGAGTAAAGTGTATTAGTTGGCTGGTAATCTAAAGCATCACAGTCCAGCCAGCATGTTGATCTGCTTGCCTTTTTTGGTTCCCGTCTGTCTGCTTACGGAGACATAAGAGCAGCATGAGTGTGCCAGGTTTTGATCCAAAGTTGGAGTGGAGGGGTGTTTTCTGCTATTATAAATACCACAGGACACACCCAACTCTTACGTGCCTTTCGAGAATACTCCCACGTTTTCAACACATCCTTTTTTGGCAGAAAAACAGACCGATAAGTATGTGCACACACACACACCAGTGGCAGAACAATGTGCTGCTTCTCATAGTTTAAACTCTCCAGTGCTGGTTTCTCTCAGTTTTTGGAGGTTTGATTTTATTTTGCAGAAACCCCCCCCACACACACACATATCTGGAATCAGAGCACCAAAGAGACAACGCTGGGACTCTCTCAGTGGTTTGATGGTGGTACTGAAGTCCCTTGGGAGCAGACAGAGTGGTAATATCACCCGGCGATAAAAGCTGACATGGTGAAAGTGATTGCCCAGTTAATAAGTGTTGTGAAAATATAAATAAATGTGCATTTGAGTGCTGCAGGCAGAATAACACCATTGTGCTGTAATCTTACCCTCGCATCTCCATCACACGGCCTGAGTCGGGAGAGCCTCTGATCACAGCGAGCTGTGTACTCTCTGATAATGCTGTTTCAGACCCTCTGCGGGCTCACACGGGCCTTTCATATGTGTTATTTATGTAATTATTATGCTCATGAATTGCGGATTGTCAACAGTAGTTTGAAGATGAAGCACTGTGTCAATTAAAGTGATCCGCATTTGAAGTTGGCATCATCCACCACTACAGAGGGAGCAGCTTCTCTGATGTGCAGGCATGAATACAAGCAAATGCATGTGATTAAATATTGTTTCCTATTATTGTTTACTTGGAGATTTCTCTGAAGTTAATTCCGAAAGTCTTTCACATTGAATCGCTTTGAGCTGCACATCAGAGGGAGAACTTGAAATCAAATGCTTTTGGTTTTTGGCTTTCTCATGGAAAGTTATTTGAGAGATTTATTTCAAACAGTTACTCTTGTCAAGCTGATCTAAAGCTTTGGAATTTCAGAAATGTGTGATTCTCTCCAGAGCCATCATCAAACCAGACTGAACTCAAACTTTCCACAACATGTGTTCAGTCAAACACATGTTGGCTTCTCAGAATTCCTCTCTAGAGTGGACATGTGCATCTAGGATTATTGTTGTTGTACTGTGACTGATTTTTCATTTAACATCACAATACACCTCTGAATTGGAAATCTTGCATTTCACCCTTAGTGAAGGTCCTCCATTTGGGGCATTTGAGCTTGATACAATCTTAAACTCAATATTTAAATGTAATATACAAACAAGGAAGGCAGAGCTGGTGGACTAGTTAACAAACATAGCACCTACTGGATCAAGGGACGTGGGGCTGCTGTATGGGCTCTCCTTATTTTGCTTCCATTATTAATGAAATACTTATTCACTTTCTTACCACGAGTTGGATGAGAAGATCCATACTGCTCTCACATCTGTGCATTTATTATGGAATTTGAACAAAGTGGTGATTAGCTTAGCTTAGCATAGAGACTGGAAGCAAGGGGAAATTGCTAGCCCCCAAAAAAATCACAAACTGTGGTTTTAAGGGGAGTTATGTATATTTCTTGGTGAACCGGAACTTGGTGAAGGGACTTTCTTGAGTCTTGTCATCACTGTGAGCAACTCCAGCATGTCACTACCCCCGTGCAACAGTTCTATCAGAAATATATATATACTATATATATCATTGATATACTATACTACCATATGGAAACAGCCAGGCTAGCTGCTCCCACGGCTTTCAGACTTTATGCTAATCGCCTCCTGCCTCTAGCTCCATGTTTAATACACAGATGTGTGACATATGAAAGTCATATCCATCTTCTCATCTAACTCTCAGAAGGACAGCAAATAAGTGTATTTCCTAGAAATTTAAAACTATTCCATTGAGCATGTAGCCATACCATATGCATCGCATTAACACCTGCCTAAGAGTTGATAACAATGTGAGCCAAACCACCCCAGGATGTGGTCAGTCAAATTCAATTCAATAATAATCTGTGTGCATTTACACCACAAACTGCCATGTGTCCCTCCTTATCCAATTAAGATATCAAGATATAGATCACATAACACAGGGTGCAAAATTAGGTCTTTAATTCACATGATCAATAACAAAATTGCAGTTCATGCAGATGTCCTATAGTTTTTAGAATGTTAATTATTACACACACTTGAACAAAATACAACTCTTGTTTGCAATAAAACCAAAACTTTCCCAACAGATCAGATGAAGGAGCTCTCTGCTGCTTTAGGCTTTTAATTTCTTATTCTCCACCACATTCGGATATGCAGGGCACCCTGTCTGTTCCAGGAGATGAGTGTTTAGTTTTCAGACAACTTGCTGACCATGTGTTCCAAGGAAACGAGGTCTGAGGCCTTAAAGAGCTTTGCAACACAATGCAATCCCAGTGCACACCTAAGCATCACAGCAAGCCAAAGTAATTAACAATTAACATTGTAGAAATTCTCCCTGCTCACTTGCTTTAAATAGGAGGGAGAGGAAGGAGGAGTGAGGGTGGGTTGGGGTATTGAAGAACTTTTGAGGTTTCAGAAAACAAACTTTGCCAGGCATTCTTTAGACTTCGTTTGGCCAAGTCTGAATCAAAGCGAGCAGACAATCTTCCCTTTCATCCTTCTGAGGCTGTGAGGGAACGGACTGTGTCCTGCCATGGCTGTGAACTTGTACAGCTTAGTACTGTGAAGGCCACGATTTTTTTTTCAGAGGGTCGTCCTTTGAGTGTATTTTTTTCCCTCTCTAACCTTTTGATCTAAATCTTCTTAACTTTAAATGAAGTGCTTCAGCCTCTTGAAGATTCAGAGCTTTCATGTCACTGTTTGTCTTGAGATGTAAATCCTCTTGGCGACGTGATAACTTGATCCTGTTGATCAAGTACGGTTGGAATTTAAGCATGGACATTCAGTCTCTTTGTCATTGTTCTATTCAGTAAAAATAACCTGTCTAACAAAAAGAGAATTCAACTTCAATTTTGGGCTGAAGATCAGATCTCCAGATCTGACATTTGTTGATTCTTAATCATGTTACGCTTACCATAATATTATATACCTTGAATTATATACATTGATTCGTCACAGGACACTGCCATGAAGCATTCTCAGTAATAGATTTTTAATGTGGCAACTCCATATTATACTATGCAAGCTGGGCCTGATTCCCTTTCAATAAGCTCAATTAAAATGTAAATGAAAACCAGGCTTCTTAGTGGTAAAGTCTTGGGATATTAAAGTTTTTCTGGTAAAACATCGAAACATTTCTTTTCAGTTTCTATACATTCTGGACTGAATCCACTTACTTCATTGAACTGTAACATATGCAATGAATACACAAATCTACACACCACTAAACTTTCATAGTAACTGCAAGCACATCTCACTTGTTGAATGTTTGCCTGCTTTACTTACACCTACTTGTTCATTTCATGAAGGTGGGATTGAGATGACCTCTGTGAGAATCTACTGGGTTTAATATACAACATACATAACAACAACAACCACAAACATAATGACCTGTAGGAACATCTAGATACATTAATCTGTCAGCGATACTGCACTCCACAAGATAACAACATATAATTCGGATAACAATCAAGAGAGATGTTTATTATAATCACTTAACTGTAGTGTAAGTGTCTGATTTGCAACATGTGCTCTATACAGATATACACAATAAATAAAAGAGCACCCAGGATGGAGCCTTGGAGAACACCAAAGTCAAAAGAAGCTGACAGATATATATGTTTGTGGGATAGAATGCAAACCATTTAAGAGTTGTGTCTGTACTTGTAATGTAATTCTGAACATGTTCAATGACCTTTTTGTGATTAACAGTATCCAGTAAATCACTTAGCAGAGCAGAGCCCAGTCGCAGCACCCATATGGGGTCAGTACAGATTATAAACAGATCTTTGTCTGTGCTGTGTTTTCATATAAAACTGTAAAAACTAAAAGTTCCACCTTAAAGTCAAACCAAGTTTTCTAATATTTAGATGAGCACCATATTATAGTCCACAAGGACATTATATGAAAATTATGAAAGTGTATGAAGACTGCAACAAAAAACCCTGATATCCTCATACAGGCTGGGGGTCCTACCAGCACACATCTGGTCCCCCTTTGCTTTATTTTGACCCTTGGAACAAACCCTTGGATTTAAAGGTGGTTGAGAAGAGGCCAATCAAAGAAGAGTGCACTAAACTGACAGTAAAGTACAGCTATTGACTGTCCAGCACCCACTGTGTTAACCAACAAGGCATGCCCTGTACCCATTTTGGCTGGATCAGGGTACCCTGTAATGGTATATTAATTATCAGTCACAAAGCACAGTTGTGCAACTGGAAGGTTTTTGAGTATGGCATGTTTATCCCAACCATGATCTTCTCAATATGTCATTGGCACTTTTCTTCTCTCCACAGTTACAGGGTATTGAGGGGGGTACAAGCAGGGACAGGAGCCTCCAGATGGGCCATAAGAGTGCACTGAAGCCACTCTTCGTTCACCATACATGATGTACAGGACAATGAGGAGTAGACATTCCGGCACCCAAGCCTATCCTGACCCAACCGTGCCAGTGTTTGGCCAGACGGTCAGAGGAATAGGAGGAATCCCTGGTGCTCTGTGCTTAGTGCTGCTAAACAGGCTTTTGTATGAGCTGTACACAATGCTCCATCACTGGCACTTTGGACAGCGTGAGGGCTCTGCTGCCAAGGGAGCTCCTAGCTGTTGTTCTTTTCATCTAAGTTAAGCCACTTGGCCCGCGGCAGAATGGACATGAAGAAGAAAGGACGAGCAGAGAGGCTTGTGGGAGATGGCAGGATTCCTCCCCATCTCCCTCTGGGACACGTTTCCCCTGCATTTTATCCTCGCACCCTTGGTCTGATTCACCATGAATTCTTTGGAACACTTTGGTACCGCTTAATTTACATGTATGCCAACAGGCTTTTAATGTATTTAAAACTTGGATGATGTTCAAAGGACGCTATAATTCCTCTGAAATAGGCCTTTTGAAGGCTTTATCTTGTTCTTTCTCTTCTGGCTAATCTTGGAGCCCCTCCGTATGCCAGAGCAATTTTTCTAATGCCAATTAAGCTTGACATTAGCATAAAACAGCTTTCAAAGTTTTTTTCTTTTTGAATGAAATAGTAATGTTAAATGGACACTTATTTACACTCCAATCGTCTGTCTTTGGAGTTTCAACACTGAGCAACCTCAGTCAAATAAAGGGCCCTGGTCTTTGTTTCTATTGTCTTGATATTAGCAGATGGGAATATGGAGGCCAGAAATTCCCTTAATAACAACTCAACTCATTTAGATGTTTTACTTTTTGTAAATTAGCAGTCCCAGTGGTACAACATCACACATCCTGCTTTGTGTCCAAATGAAGGTTATGCTATTAATGCAGAACATGTTGGCAGTCTCTTTCATTTCTCTCAAGAACTGTAGTAATTGCCACAGAGTGCTCGGAATCAATTAATTACCATTAGGGCTTCATTCCAGAGCACAGTGAAATACACAGCAAATGGTTTTTCATTAGCCACAAATGTGCAAATGTCACCCGTGGGAGAAACAAATTCTTAGCAGATTTCTTGCATTTTTGAGTGGAAGTTAAAAGCCTTGTTCCTTCTGCATATGGAGAGCTGAGACGCATTCCACTCCCAAGGAAAAGTGCAGGTCCCACTCAGGGAAGCGCTGTGGGAAAACTCAAGCTGTTGTTATATTGGGTTCTTGTTTGTCAGAGCTTAGAATAGTGGGACCAAATAAACGTGCCGTGTAAATTATATTACTTTGTGTTGCGGGATTATTTAAATTATGATAAACAGATTCATTAACAAACTCCTTTGAAGTGAAATTGCTTATTTAGTTGATTTCACCAAAGTAAAAGAGGAGGCTGTAAAATGGACCACAAATCTAGAAGCAGTGGTGGTGATGAGGAAGGTTAATGCTGGCTCATACACATTTGTAAGTATTTGCTATAAGGTGGAAGTTTAATTTATGGTTCATTTTACACATAACAACAATAGAGGTAAGGTTCCCACTTAAGCTCATCTAAATGCTTTACTCTCACTGGTGTTGTTAACATTTCTTTCATTAAATAAATTGTTTAACAATGGCCTGCAAATTCCTATACATTACTATGCAAACAATTCATTTCTGTAGTTCCTTATTTACTCTCTTTACATTTGATTTCAATTTAGGTTCTGAAACACCTAGAATTCAGTCATCAGGCCTGTGCTTTTCCTGCTACAAACCAAAATCCTTGCAGTGAAAAGGCCTGCAGATCCTTGTATTTACATACATTGAACCATCAAGTTAAATCATTAGATGCACACACGTGTTTTGCATACATCTGATTAGGAAAGACAGTGGAGTGTGTTTCTGCTTTGATGATAGCTGTGTGATTAATAAAAAGTGTGAAAATATAGCATTGTGTGCAGACATTTTTCTTTTAACCCCACATGTCATTGTTTGCCAACTTAAATGTTTTCACTCTTATGGCCTGATTAGACCTTTTCTTAGCACTGTGTGAGAGTGAGCTTGATTGACACCTCCCTGACTTTCCTCGTTCACTTGTTCGGGCAGTTTAACAACATACAAATTTATAGCTGTGCCTGTAATGATTCACGTGAGGGAACTTTGAGAAATGTATAGCAGGCTGTTTGAACTGACTTTTTGCTTGTATTTACCATAGATGGCAATAGCAACTGGGAGCTAAGATACAGAACCAGAAATGGAACAGGCAACAACAGGGCCAGGCCACATAAGGTCAATAGGTAGATGGAGTTTGGGTGCCTGATGTAACTGACAGCATATCTTTGCAACATGAGCAAGAGGTCTAAAAAGCAAGAATAACTAACAGTGTGGGTGTACAGGGCCTTTCATAGGAGAGGAAACAATACATATTCTCACAGTACTGTGCCATAAGGTATTCACATGTAAAGTCAAAGTCAAAGTCAAAGT
>NW_023339663.1:23509531-23509965 GCF_004916995.1 Morone saxatilis | reverse complement strand
AAAAGTAAACATTCAATTTCACAACAAACATTATCAATCTTACTGTAACTGTAGAGGCACAAAAAGGCAGGGATAGGAAAGTAGAAGCCAGAATGACTTTAATGACTCGTAGCAGAGTTATTATAGTTTTATATTTTCCATTACTTTTTAATTTTATTTAGTTTTTAATTTTTGTTTTCAATTTAGTTTCTGTTAGTTTCCAGAGTATGTTTGTCCCTTTCAGTTTAAGTTTTTATTAGTTTCAGTGTTCATTTTAGTTTAGTTTTGTTGTTGTTATAATAAGAAGTTCAGAATAGTTTTACAATACAAACACAACTCACAGTTATGTAGACATCCCAATCTCAATAGGCACCAATGGCTTCTTATGCTTGTTGTGTTGACTAAAACTAAAGACATTTCCTGTATATATGTTATGTTTTTTAGGTTATAAACAG
>NW_023339663.1:23502992-23509431 GCF_004916995.1 Morone saxatilis | reverse complement strand
TTATGTTTTTTAGGTTATAAACAGATGGAAATATACATTGAAAAACAAACATTTTTAATACTGCGATTGTCACGTTTACAAAATTGCGTGCACATACGGTTAGAAGAACATATCTTTATCTTAATGCGACTGAGTAATTTCCAGTAATTGTAATGCTAAAAGTAGTTTTATACTTTATTATGACCAGTCATAATTACACAGTTATATCCAGTCATCATCATAAAGTTAAAGCACTATCAAAGCACTGCATGCCATTTAAAACCTTGGAGATGAATTAACTGTATTTTAGATTTTGGGCTGCACATCCTGCTCAGTAACTTCCCTTCCTCTGCAAACATCTTATTCTTCACCAGAGTGTATTTATAGATTGGGGACAAAACTCTTAAACATCAAAAGTATATCTTATTTTACATCTAACCTGCATATTGCGGTAGAGGTAAAACTGAAGAAAAAAGCTACTGTACCCTTGCTGAAATGTTTCCATGTAATTAGTGGGGACCAGAAGAGTCATAAATACAGGCAAGTTGTTGTCAGTTGAATGTACTTTCTCAAAAACTTAAGATAAAGTATTAACATCCTTACATTTTTGTACATATAATCCCTATAGATATATAGATCTTTTTGTACGTTGTGTTTTTGTCTTCTTGTCTGTATGGAGTTCCTTGTGCGTGTGGTAGATTGTCTGTGTCTTACATTAAAGTCACCTGTTTGCTTTCCTGTCTCTTTCCTATAAAATCTATTTAGGTGACCCACCCAAATAGATTTCCCTCCATCCACAAAAAAGATCCTTCTACTGTAATATTTCTTTTTTTCCTAAATGATATGCAAAATATTAGGAATAAGTTTCTCAATTAGAAGTGAGCCTGTGCCTGCAGTCTGTAAAATGTTACCTGCTGCTGGTCCCTCTGTGGAAGAACCTCTTTTAGCCTGTAGGCAATGCCTGTCTGCTCTGACTACATGTTGTAAATGTGTACCTGTCGATTTGTGAGATGTTTTTTCTGATCCTCCCCGTCTGCCTCTTACTGACCATCATACGCCTGATCTTGACAAAGTAAACTGCCTTTTAACTCTACCTGCAGCGTGTTTTGCCCTTGTTGCCTGTTATGTTACCTGCTGCCAAACTGACAGGTTGTGGTGGTGAAGTATTGATACCCTGTAACAAGCCCAGCAGGTCAAGCCTCAAAATCATTTTGAGGATTTGACTTGATACGTTTGGATTTATAAAAAGACAATGATGCAATATAATTGTAACCTACATATTTTAGATCAGTTGCGCATAGTCCTTTATACTTGTGCCATACTGCAGAGTCTACACTTTACAGCCAGACTTGTTTCTACAGCAAGTATAATGGGTCCATAAGCTGAAAAGGGTTCTTCAGTGATACCAGCTAAGTGGGACAAAGTGACCAATCCATCAGCAATCAGGAATGACAACATACAGCATCAGCAGTGTGAAGCTGAAGTGCAAAGCTTTTGCTCTTGTGGTGCAAAACCTGGTTTCTGAGTTAAGTAAACTCAGACAGTGCTACTCACACATTCCTGAAAAAAGTTGGAGAAGAGAGTAGCGCTGACAGGGAACAGGTCTCCAAGTAAAGAGGCTTTGAGATCACTTCTGAAGAGTCCGTGAACACGTCTCTCAACACTCTCTTGTGTTTCTGTCTCGTTATCTGATTCTTTAATCACATTTCTGTTCCTTTGTGACGCTGCTGTGACAATGCTTTGCGGCTGTCACCTCAGAGCTACTGTGGGGTACCGTTGCAAATCCAAGCCGATCCACTGCCTCAGAACAGAGCAGCCAGAATCACAGTAAGAGAGACTTTAAAGGGAGAGTCATATAAAGGCTCAGCAAATGCCAGAGGAATACAAGAGCAAATAAGATAATATGCAAACTTCATCATTTTCTTTAAAGGAAATAAAGAACTGTTCCTGTCCCAAAGTATGAGACAGAGCACACACACACACACACACACACACACACACACACTCGCCTCAAAAAAGTGGGAGTGCAACCCATTAGCAGCAAGTCACTCGCACTGATCGTCAGCATTAGAAAGTGCTTTCAACTCTGCTGGCTGTCAGCAACTCTGGCAGCTTGGAAGAGCTTTAGCTTTGACTCTGAATCTTTGCGGAGAGGCTGTGGTCGGCAGTGACAAAATCAGTTTGAACTCTTGTGTGGAGGATCTGTTAAAAGGGGTTTCGGATCAAAGCAGCCTAAGTGGGTCAAAATTACCTTGACCATCTGAGAACAGTCACATTTTGAAGGGGGGTGGGGGTAATCTGCAATGTAGAGGGTAGATTAACATTTTACCAAGAAGATTCCTCCCAAAGACGTCAGATCAAAGTGGAGTGAAGCTTTTATTTCTTCTCTTCAGACGTTCCACTGACTCAGTGTTAATTTGGTAATTTGGCTGGGGCTTTGCTCTGTGTGTAGCAAGGCGAAAGTGTGTTTACCTTTCAGTGTTTGGAGAGATGTCTGAACGCCTCCTTTGCTTTGCTTTTCATATGAAATACAACAAAGTATCCAGCGTTTATTTTGGTCTTTAGGAATATGAATGTGCTCAATATCACCTCCAGTATGTGATGGTGTAAACGTTTCAGAGTGAGAAATGTTTTATTGTACATGTCTGAGAGAAATTACTGCTAAGTCCACAGTCTGCTTTCATTTGGAACAGATACTGATAAACGAAATTACAAACTGTGCATGGTACAGGGACGTTATTTAAAAAAACAGATGGTACCATCCATGCACTCAAGTTTGCAAAAGGAATGCAATTTATATTTATTCTTTGTTTTATTTCTCTTTTCAGCCATGCTAACCTGCGTAGCTTTGTGGATGGCAACTCCAGCTGTTTGTGGCTCAATTCACCATTTTGGACTGAAACACCTCAACAACTATTGGATAAATGGCCAAGAAATCTTGTGCAAACATGGTTGGTGCCCACAGGATGAATCCTAATGACTTTGGTGATTCTCTGACTTTTCATCTAGCGCCACCATGAGGTTGAGATTTGTGGTTTTGGGTGAAATGTCTCAACAATTATTGAATGGATTGTTCATAAAATGTGGCACAGATACTCATGTTCTCCACAGAATGAATGTATGAATGTATCTATTGATCGTTTCACTTTTCTTCTAGCGCCACCAGTAAGGGTGTGTTAACATTGGTATTTATCTCAAGAAACTGCTCTGCCTAAGTAGCCTCACATCATGGCATCGCGTGACTGAATCTTATTCTAACTTTTAAAGAAAATAATTTTTTTTCTTGTTGCTTGTCAAGGTTTGTCATTTTCTTCATCTCACATTGCTTCTCATAAAGGTCAACAGCAGCCTCTATTACCACCTCTGTGTGTGTGAGATTTGTGGAAGAGAAGCGAGATCTCAGGAACAACCTAATCCAGCCAGTCCGGGCAAAAATTGTTTGGTATTGAAGCAGTAATGAGGCATGGCAGTTACTCAATGGGAGCTCTGTATGAGCAAATGGACAAGAGGAGAGCAGCCATAATAGATTAAAATCAGACAAAAACCTGTATTGACAAATCACTGCAGCCCGTCCTGCACTTTCAGCAAAATCACCAGGAGGGAACAAATACCTGTTTGCTTTCTGCTCCTCCTGAGCACTGTTAATACCACCTTTAGCTCTACTGTGGCTGCGGTGCTTTCTTTTAACTCTGCAACTGCAAAAAGTAAACTGAACTGTAGTCTACTATCTGCATGAATAATACTTTCTTCTTGATTTTCTCCACTTGAAACTACAAATATGTATTAAAATCTTATCTCATCTCAAAAAACAGTATTTTTAATCCCCTTTGTTTTGTAACACTAATTTCTGTGGCTCATTTCTTTACAAATACTTTTAAATAAATGGTAAATGACAGAGGGAATTGCGCTTCTATTACTGAAATCATCTTGCCTCAGTTCATTAGCAGAGGTAATTTCTGTTTTAACCTAGGCTGTGCTAATTCCAGCCTGGCCTTTCGTTCATGTGAGGCAGTCCTTTAAAGACGGCTCGCTTTTGAAGCCTGCTGGTCGAGCTGTTCAAAGCTGCAGCTGTTTTTGGTGGTGTTTGACAGCTTTAATTGATGTTTATTTTGGCATCGAGTTTCATTCCTTTCATGCAAATGTCCTGCATGCAGCGAAATGGGTCAGGGCAGCACTAGGTGGGCACAGTTTGTGTGTACCAGGATAAGAGCAAAGTGCTTAACGAATTTACATTTTAGATCACAGAATCTCAACAAGCAGAGCACAACAAAAAGCAGACACACTAATGCTTAAAATGAAAAATGGCTTCACAAGTCTCTTTGATTAGATAATGGATGGTGAAAACATTGTGCAGCATATTAATGTGTCTCGTATTACAAAGACGCCTTTTCTTCAGTTTCCAGAACCAGATAACGAGGCTATCATTTTAATTTTTACCTTCATGCTTTGTGAGAAAAATACCCATCCCATTAATTTTCCTCTTGAGATGTTTTCTGAGGGACTTTTTAAAAATAAATAGCTTCTCCACGTTTGATATATGTGTGAGCTCCTGGCTGTGTTCTGCAGTGGTTTTGCTGCCAGTCTGCCCACCTGTAGACCTGCAGAGAGTCGGCCACCTCTCAGTCATTCTGGCTCACCACACACACCCCCTCCCTCTCCCCCAGCCACCACCTCCCACCCCCATCCCGCCACACTTTTCCCTCCATCAGGGCTGACATCACCATGGAGGCACGCAGGGGCCTCCTCATCTGCTCCCAATTACAGCCTTGCAAACTCCTCCATGGAAAAGACTTCAAACTGCTATGAAACCGAGAGGAACCTGAGACCTCGAGAAAACAAACCGGTGACGAGGCTGACCACCGGTGTGTCTGGCAAGGTGTGGATCTTTGTGTCATCATCATTGCTTCAAATTAAGGCATCAGCAGGGCTTAGAGGATATTATCAGATACAGTATTATGGATGTGGAAATGTAAGATGTTCTGACATAGCAAGCAAGGTCTGGATGTGCAACCTCCCAGCGCATGATGGTTTTTCTCCCATTCCCACTTTATTTGTGCGAGAATAAACTGGACAGTCGGACTGACTTCTATTTGAACTTCGGGCTTGTCCTGCACCAAATACATAGGAGACCATAAAATCCAGAGAGGTCAAAAATGAAACAGCACAAATGGCCTTTTCATATTTGTTGCTGTTTTTGGTTCAGCCTCAATCTTTTTTATCCTCACAGTTTTATCCCGAGCCATTTCTCAATTTTTCAAAGCATTTTGGCTTTGATAGATGGAGGGAGATTTGTCCTTCGTACTGAGAAAACATGCCTAATCTTGGATTAAGCTGCACTACCATTTTAAGGTCAGAGGTCCACGAGCAGTCATCATGCTTTAAAGTCATATACAGTAGAGGAGAAACAACACACATTTGTGAGTCTCACTGTTTGTGAGTCTGCTGTGGTCACAGTTAGACTGTGATATAGCCACTTTCATACTGTTTAACTGAGCTACAACAAAGAAGCAGATACTAGCTAGTTGCACCAGGTATATGTAAGCCTGTTACTAAGTTCATAATTCATATTACTCATAAAGTTCAGAGTGAGTGGGATATGTGATCATGCTAACCTAACTTAGTGTATTTACTTAATTTAAACGCAACTAGCTGCAAAACCGTAAAGATTATTCAAACATGTACAACGTGTATATAACAATGGTAAAAAATTGTTGTATTAATTTATTGAAATTACACACCGACATTCTGCATTATACAAAAGGTGTAAGATATGATTGTATTCAGGTTAGTGAGCTCATCTTCTTTACCGTCTCTTTTCATAAGCAGCCAAATATGGAAGACCTGTCCTGAATAACATCACAAAATCCTGGCAAACCTAGAAAGATATTCACAGCTATGTGCTAAACACATTGAAAACTGCAGGGGTTCGGTGCTTTCAGTGCAAGTGGAACCAACAAAGTGTTTTAAATGTGTAAACTAGAACCAACGTGATGCCTCAGCATGAGAATGTATCAAGAAGCTGGCACACATATTGTTTTAACAGGTGATTGTGAAGGTCACTGACATTGAGAATCTCACAGTGAGAGATTGTTCTGTGACCCATACGCTCTCCAGATGTTTCCCAACATGCAAAGGGAGCGAGACCTGACCCTGCTCCATCCACTAACACGACACATCTGAAAACTACAAAGCACATACTTTTGTCAAAGATTCACAATCCTTCCAATTCATTTTTTAAGTAAATATTTGTATATATAATCAGATGTTTTATTTACATTTACATTGCTTCAAACTACACACACTAGTGCTGTAACTTTTTATTGGAAAATGTAATCACCAGTACATGGGAAGGAATTAAATATTGGTCTGTTTGAATTTAAAATGTACAGGGCTCCTCAAATCCAGTTCACACAGTTTGACCTTTGGCTGCTGCTCCATGTCCTCAGACCCCAGATCCACC
>NW_023339663.1:23475355-23502892 GCF_004916995.1 Morone saxatilis | reverse complement strand
TGTGGTAAAATATTTGGGTCATATTTGCCATATGGTGTGTGGGGTTCTCTTAAAGCTTACATCCAGCCAGTGTCAAAAGTACTGCATCAATGCCAGAAGTGGTACAATGTCTTTTTAATGTTATTTGGGCCATAAGTTTCATAAGTGTGGGCCATGTTAAGCTCACACCCTGATTAGACAGCGCTGACTATGCCATATATTTGCCAAAAATGGCACAGATATGTTTTTAGATGCATGGTCCACATTTGGGGCATCATAAGTGGACCACTTCGGGCACACATCCAGATTAGCCTGTACTAATTGTGGCACATTCTTTCCTAAAATGGCCCAATAGTGTTCAGCACTATTTGGGCCATATTTACCATATCAAATGTGGGCCACACATTTGCCAAAAGTAGACCGTCAAGTGTTCAAATGTGGTCCACTTTTGGTTTACTCCCAGATTAGCCTTTATCGACTGTGCTGCATGTTTGCCAAAGGTGGCCCACATTTGTTTTGTGATATTTGGGCCATATTCACCATTTACCACATGGGCCACTTCATGGTCACATCCAGATTACACATTGCAGAGAGCACCGCATCTTTGCCAAAAATAGGTCCACATTTTATTTGGGATATTTAGACCATATTTGCTATTTTACATGTCAGCCACTGAAGTCTCACATTCATTTTGTCCAGGCCAGAAGAAGGCCAGCTGTGCCACATCATTGCCAAAATGCTATCTGGGTAATAATCATATCATGGAAAATGCAATATTTAAAAGTCACTGGATCCAGTTCCAATTCCACTCCGAATTTTCTTTTTGTGCCAGCAGGCACAAATAGGATGACATCACTGGCCTCTATGGACCCTCCACCTCTCCCCTTACCTTCACCCCCACCCCCACCTTCAGAGCCAGTCGTTGGACTGCCAGCCATCCGTCCGGCCAGCCTTTCTCTCTCTGGGAACATGACTTCATTACAGAGATGAATTGTCTTATTGTGAAGACCCAACTGCCCCCTCTTGCAGGAGAGGGTGGGGCCTCGCTGGACATTGGGGCATCGTGCGGTGACCCGGCTTCAGGGGTCAGTTCACTCACTGTTTGAAAAGCATCTCACGTAACGCATCACTGGATGACTGCCCCCTCTTCTCAGCTGACAGCCCTCTCACAGCAACACCAAGCATCAATGTGCTAAACATCTTTGTTCATCTTTTTCAATGCTTAATGAGTGTATATTTATACACATGTGTAAAAAAATATATACTTTTTATGCCAAAATGAATTAATTAATATTCTGAAATATTTAGGAGGCCAAGAACTTTTTTTTTTTACAAAAGAAGTTTAATATTTTTTCAGCTTTATTTGATTGTTTTCTTAGCCATGCACTGTCACCTAGGTGTACCTTTACTTCAGCAATATTGTTGAGTACTTCCAGCACTTTGAATTTGAGAATGTGACCCTGAAGGTACTGCCCCCTCTCATGATGAAAGGAGTTTGTAGATGGCCATTTACTGGTACAGGCAGAATTTAACGTCTTTGATGATGGTCTATTTGAAGATTAACAGCTGACCTTGGTCACCATTGTGAAGGAAAGAGGACAAATTCTTTGCAAGGAATGTGCAGTGTCAGGTCCAGCCAGCTTTATCAACTGTGTAAGGAAAATCTGTCCTTTTTGCAATGCAGGCAGTAGACACGCAAACCCTTGGAGGCAGACATCTATGTGTGTGTGGGGTGAGTTATAAAGAGTCAGGTGGATTGGAGAGTGTTTGATCAGCTCGTGAAGGAAGCAAGAGTTTCCGCTTGTGGAGGACACAGTCCATCTATGTCACTGTAAACTATACGAGCCTGAACAAATGCATCTCTCAACAGCATAGGAAAACACAATTACATATTAGTGTTAAAGTTAAAATTGATATGACAAAAATAAATGTGAAAATATTGCCGCCTGGAACTTTATAGCGAGTTTCAGCTCATTGTTTAACTGTCCGGCCCACAGCTTTACTGTTTTCTTTCAATGCTCTCACAGTATGCTATGCATATATCTCATCATAGTGTTTTTGGATGGAGCAGGCAGCTGTTTTCAGTGAAGTGAAGCCTTGAGCAGCTAAAGATATTTTCTTCCCGTCAGAATTTGACCAAAAACAGAGCTAAAAGTGAATATTGAACTCAAGGGAAACTCAAGAGTAATGTCTTATTCACTTTGACATACCACAGTTGTTGTTTTGACCTCCAGTGGTTTAATATTGTCACCTTGCCTATGATGTAGAGAATGTACTCCAGTCTGTGGGCAGTACACTGTTACAAAGCTGTTAGACTTGAAACTGTGAATCAGAGGGCAGTGAAACTGATTTTCAGCCTGGTATCAAGAATTCATTTTTGCAGATAAAAGCCATTGTAAAACTGAATAACTGAACACCAGTTGCAAGATTGGTGCATCAGTTGGTCCATTGCTGGTCCAGAGTGAACACATCTTCACACATCTTGTGACTCTGAATTGTAATAACTTTAATCTTCTGACTTTTCATAGCATGATCAGGTCACAAATTTAGCTTTGTCCAATACTTGTGGAGTATTTTGCATATGTTTGCATGCTAACGTGATCTAAACTAGATTGGTGAACATGGTAAACGTTATACCAGTGTTGTGCAGGAACGCCCATTGAACGTGCTTATGTGTTGGTGAACGGTGAGCTGAACATATCTGTATAATGAATGTGAACAGGCACGTGAGCTTTGGTAACTCCTGCAAGAGTTAACAATGCTAAATCACTGTTGAATTAAAACTTCATGTAAACTACCAAAATATCAGGGTAAAGAGAATACATATTATGAAGAAGGTACTGCAAGTAACTGATGCCAGGCGGAACTTATCATTTTCATTTATCGGTAGAACGCTGAAGAGATAGGAAAACAAAATGGTGAAAAGTGAATGGTGATCAGAAGAAATCATGGATAAGGATAAGACCACAAGTCAACAGCCACAAACTTACTCCACCCAAGTCAAACTGCAAAATGCTGTGACATTTTGAAAGCAGCTCGTTAAAGAAAACGAAAGAAATGAATGCAAACATCATGTTTTTGGACTGTGATCTTAGTTCAGAATTATGAACTAGTTCATCTGAATCTGTGTGAACTAAGATTTGAGCTAGCTCTTGTTAAGTGTGAACTTGCACAAAACTGCATAATTATGAGCCTTTTGTCGTGCTGACGCTGGCATTTAGTTCAAAGCTCTGCTGTGCCGCTACACTGACTTACCTAATTAAACGTTTGTTTTAGCTAACCTGTTGTTTCCAATGTACAATCTTGCATTATGTAGTGAGGTACACACGTTCAATGAAGCTGTCCAGTGCAATCCATAAAGTGGATTTAATAACAATAAAATAAAATCGATTTTTGATGATGAAGATGCTTGCTATTGCTATTCCATTCCTTTCCCTCAGCACATAAATGATCGAAGCCATGAAAGTTGTTTTGAAAGAAAGAATCCTGCTTTGAGATGAAAACATGAAATCTAACTTTGTTCTGTCATTACAGTCGGACCATATTCAAGTGTTGAGGCTGGCACTAATTTGGCCTGTGCCAAAAATAGTGCTATAAAAGAAATCAATATGTTTTATTATTTATTTGTTCGTTGTACAGTCGTTCAAACATTTTATGGAGGTAAAAACCAGCCAGTAATGAATTAGTGTTGCTTTTATTGCTTTTCTTCTGAAATGTCCTCACTGCTTTCTTGCCAAGCAGCTACAGGCAGAAGTCTGTGGGGGTGGCTTTGAGCCAACTCAGAAATGTTTTATTGTTGTGGAAAAATTATTTTAAGTACTTGCTTTACAATGCTGCTTGAGGCATGCCTGCTTCTGCTGACAGCACTCTGTAGCTTTTGTCTGGTTAAATGATATGCTTTACAAGATTTTTTTAAGTAAACACATAAAAAGAACAATGTCAAAACAATGTGTTGTGAAATGCTCTTTGGCATAGGTCTGTAGAAAGAGCTCCACATGAAGTATTTTTCTGTTGAGCAAGTGACTGCCTATGCTTTTAAATGTTTCTGATCAACTCTCAGTGTAATGCTGTGTTCTCTTTGGACAGTACAGTATGCTTTTTTATGTTCATTCCTGCAGGAATAACACTATATGAAATTCTTACAGTCACTTCTTGTAACTGCACTTTCTTTTACCTTCAAGAGATGCACCTCTTAATTAGTGAAATATACAAGAATATATATTGTTGAGCAAAAAAATGCCTGGCCGCCCCAGTTTGTTGTCAAATGTTGTAATATTTAATACATTAATTTAGATTAATGTAAAAATTTGTTAAAATATAATTTAATTTCATCTGTTATATTAGACTGATTTACACTTCTAAATGCTAACAGAAAAATAGTACTTTAGCTATTGAGGCTAATGCTAAATAACGTGGAGAATGGCTGAACACTAGGCTAACCAAAGCATTTAACACTGATGCATCAAAACAAACCCATTATTGACAAAAGCATCCATGAAACATTATTGTAGTCACACGATGTGTGAAAGAATGTGTCCCCTCTCTGTTGGTGTAGCTTGTGGGTTTAGCTGGGCGTTGTTTCACTTCGATGTGTGTGCAGTTCTAAGCATTGTGGCATACTTTGGTGGAAGTTGACGACAAGATTGTTCACTTCAGACTCTGTGTTTTGATGTAGTCTGGACCCAAGATATTTACAGACTTGTCGGATTATGAATGCAACGAGTCTTCCCTTGTCACTCAAGTAATTCAATGTGCATCTGCGGGCACTCTCATTTTTGTTGTTGCTCCTTCTACTGCTACAGCTGCTAGCATAGACTACAGAGTCAGCAACACTGGTAATTTGTTATCCAGGCTGAATTAACCACTGGTTTAATGCTGCTCGTTTCTTCTGGGAAGGGTTATATGACAGGGCCATGACGAATCACGTAATAAAACGCTGTGACTGATAAGACCCAATCAGTGATCGTTTCCAAAAGTCTTAGTTTCTGCCTGTGTAGACCACAATCCAACCCAGGAGATTTTAAAACTGAAACAGGGGCCAGCAGCATTTCCAAATGTCTCCGTAGAGGTATGGATTTTTATTTTTCATTCTCCCCCCAAAAAAAGAGAAATTGTCCTGCTTGTTTTCCTGTGGATCTGTAGGTGAAAGGTCACAGGTTTGTGGACAGGAAGAATTTCTGCAACAAGAGCCCAGAGGCTCACTGCGCCTGCACTGGAGCCACAGCCATGTTATTCCGAAACAAGCATCCTCGCTGCGGAAAGTGCTGCTAAATATTTGGGTATTAGCCTGCCATTGTTTTCCTGTGTGGACCTCAGCCCTGCGTCTCAAGCCGAATGCCCTGAAGATGATATAACACTCAACACTGCAATTTGATCGGGGCCTCTGTGATTGAACCCAAGCAGAGAGTGCAATTTCAAAGCCTCCTGAAACTATTCAAAACACCAGTGGCCTGTTAACGGCCCAGGATAATGAATTCCCTGGCAGTGCGGGCCTCTATGTGTGGGAGACTCAGAGCTTAGCTAAATAAACCTTGTCTGGCTGAGTGGCCTCACTGGTGCCCGGCCCTATGGGGACTAGAGCAGCCTGGTTTCTCACAGGTCACTTGGCAGGCTCAGTGTTAATGACAGCCTCATTTACCCTAAACTCACCGTTCCATCCACTAGCAACATCCCACAAGTCACACCTCTACTCTGTCACAAAGGATAGGCTACTGTTGGAAAGGCCATTGTTTGTGGCTCAGCTTGAAATGACAAGCTGCGTCTGCAGAGGGTTCATAGGAGTTGTGCTGGTTGAAGCTGATAGCAGAGATCACTAGTCTTCCCTGTGGTGGGAGTGACAGGCTCTGTTTTTTTCCCTCTCTCTTCATTAACTATTCACATTTGCACCTTATGTGCAGATCACCATCGCCACTCGACATGGGTCCAAGCAGTTCAAAGGCGGCGTTGCTTGGAAGTGTGCACGCCACCCCAGGAGTCGCCGGGCCTTGGACACCTGCAGAGTGGTGGGTGCTGAGAGCTTGGGCGTGTTTGGATCAGGGACTGAATTTTCCTCTGAAGATGAGGAAAAGGTTTATGGCACGCTCCCATGAGAGTGTCTCCTGCTCTTTGAAGCTCCTGTCTTGGTGGCTGCTCTTATCTTGGGAAAGGATTATTTTATCTCCTCCTGTTCCTTTCTTTCTCATCTTCTTCTTCTTCGTCTCTCTCTTGCTTTCCATCAACTCCGTTTTTTTGCGCATCTCTTAGGAGATCTTCTCCTTGCCTTTGCTCTTTCACTCCACTCATTTCCTATTTCCCCCTTTCAGAGTACACCCATTCCTCTTTTCACCACCACCCCCACTCTCCTCCCTCTGCTTCCTCTGCTGCACCCCACTCTCCTTTTCTTTTTCTCTATCTCCTCTATTCTACCCTTCCAACACATGACAGACTGTGTAATTAATGAGCATCATAAACCTCTCTTTCTATTAGCTACCCATTAGTAAACCTGGCAAGCCTGTCATTTTGGACAAAAACACACAGCTCCTTCATTTGATCCTCACATCAAAGGGGGAACCCCACTGTTTTCGGCTGAATACACTAATTGTGTCCTCGTTCTGGATGGGGCTACACCCCCACCGCTTCAAAAAAGCAGCCAGTGCCGAATGCAGATAGTAAAGAGAAGTATAGAAGCAGAAAGTATTGATTATAAAGGCCTAAATTTGGAGAGGTTTTGACGTTGGAAGAATTACCAGTCATTCAGTGGAGCGCCTGAAAGTCTGCACAAGTGTGTGTTTATTTACCGCACATCACTTGCTCTCTTCAGTTTTACTGTAGACACATTTTGCAAAGAGGAAATGTCAGTGGGCTTAAGGCCCTTTTTACGAGTGTTTTATATGCTGCCTTTTAAGATAAAAAGGAATTTTTAAGCAGAACGGTAAGGATCCCCCTGTTTCATGCTACAAACCAATAATTCAAAGTACGTGATCAGATATCTTATTAAAATATATTTCAGGAAGTTTTATGTAGTCTCACCATCTTCACTGTAATTTTGTGCAGCTGAATGATTTTTAGTGCTGACATTACAAAACAAATTAAGAGGAAAACAAGCTTAGAGGTATTACTGTAGCTCTAACTCTGCAAAAACAGCTCTTGAGCTTTTGTTTAATAATTATGTATATGCTTAAATTGATTGAAAATGCACTATTTTACACACACGCACATACACACTCTATTGTATGTGCATTTTACAAAAGTATTTTGATAAAATGTTTGAACCACATCCTTAGTGCCTGTTACATGTGTAAATATTACTGTTTCTCTTGTACTATCATATGAAATGACTGTTAATGGTCTTGCGGGGCATCAAATGCTCTCAAAGGAATGAATATATCAAAACTGTTATTAGCAGTATATGGTGGAATCTGCTTTTGAATTTTACTCCACTTCGCTTATTTCTGTAAATGCCTAAAACATACTAGTGTGAATCCAGGTTATTTCCATTGCTTCCAGTATGCAGAATGGCAAACGCATGCCAGACTGTCTTTCCCTGCCTGCAGACCCTTCGCCTGACACATCACACGCTGGGCCACCACAATGGGCTGAGTCACCACCGCTGCAGGAATCAACACTGTACTTCAGTCACGATTGTCTTCTGCCCTTTACAACATCTATGCCCTTTTGTTCCTCAAGATAAAGGCAACAGTCACATGTTTGAGCTTTAAGCGCCCAGCAGCTGCTCTTCTCTCCCTGTATGTGCTTCACATCCCCCTCCTCACCACCAGGCAGCATTCCCTCCGGTGGGCTCTCCAGGCATCAGGCCCCTAACATTGTTACAAGGACATAAACACAAACCATTAGATCCCCCTGAATCTGGCCGTCTCAATGCCCCCCATTATGCCGGTTTCCAGGGAGAATGCCGGGTTTTATGGTGGAATGAGCTAGGGTTGGCCACCAAGGTAGGAGCTCCCCCAGGTCAATAAATACCTACATCAATCAGGCAGGTGCCTAAAGAATTTAGCTTTTGTTCTGTGAAGCTTTTCCGCCATAAAAGAAGAAACACAACAGAAATTAGGAGACAGATTTCCACTGGGTTTGACAAATGCTTCAATAAGAGCCAAATATTTATTCTCTGAATTGGTGAAAATAACTGCATCCCACAATAATGGGGATTGATTGGAGGTTTGGGGGTTCACATCCATGAGATGGAACTTTGGCTTTAAACCCCCGCCACCTCCTCTCTCGCGGGCATCAAAGTCGAAGCTTGGAAATAGGGCCCGCAAATCCATCTCTCCGTTGGCCTCTTCAAAGGACAGGAAGTGTGTCAGAGGGACAGGCCTTCTTTCCCAGCAAATTCAGGCGAGTTGCTATAATAACAAGCTCATCTGTGTGTCTGTGGCAGACTAGTTCAAAGGGGAGCCTGATTCCTCTTGGTACAACATGTGATGATAGAGTCAGGATGCGGAAACCACTGTTTAGCGGAAATGCAACTGGAGGGCTGCATTAGAGACATGTGTCCAGTGTATAGCCACATCCCTAAAGATGTGAAAATCCTTACCAGAAAATTGGGGCCAGATTACATTTTTGATCTTGACTTCCTCAGAAATCATCCCAACTCAACTCGTTATATTTGCATATGCCACCTTTGGCTATTAGCTGCTTAACTATGTGCAGGAATTTATGGAACCTCTTCTGCAGTTAGCTGGTGAATGAAACTATGAAAGCTGGATTTACAGTTGTGTGTTAAGGGGTTAATAAGTTAAGTTGCTGCTTTTCCGTAACACACATCCATCTCCACTGCAAACCTTTAGCTCATTACAATCACCATTCTCTGTCTTAATGAATGAAAGAACTTGAACATTGTGACTGAATGGGAGTTCCCTTGTGAGACCTGGATGTTTGCTACGTGTAGTTCCATAAGTACGAGTGCAGCTCATTGTTGTTCTGTATCACAAAATAAATAAACGAATGGAACAGTTATTGTGGGGAATATTATAAAGCACAATACATCCGTCTTGTGTAGCGGTGGTGCTATCAGCCAGTGAAATCTGACTCAATCTGACGTACTGTACCTCCCACTTGAGTTGCTTCAATGGTTATGTCCTACATCATAGGACCTGGCATGTACCAAATGAGGTACTACACAAAGGTACTGCTACACATTGATGGATTCTGCTTTTGTAGTCTTTTGTGAGGCGCGTGGTTGAAGCGCACTAGTAGGGCAACTAAACACTGCTTTACATTTACTGACTGGTAGATTTCCCCTAGTGGCAGAGATGGGGCCACTCTTAGGGGTTTTATGTGTGAATATTTGTGCTTTTCTTTCTACCAGAGATGAAGATCTACAGAAATGTTACGAGGTCCCACGTTGGCAAATTGTCGCTATGACTTATATGGAAGTTGAACTGCTATTTGTGTGGTATGCCAACATGGGAAATTGCTCTAACATGGTAGTTAGACTAGATATATGGAATAATATGGCTAATACGGCATATGGATGCAGATAGGGAAAACCAGATCGGTAAACCTGAACACAGTCTTGACTATAGAGGCCCATGATAATTTAGAGGTCATACCATCCAGCCATGTGGGAGCCATCTGCTAAAATGGTGCCATATTTTACCATTTAAGCAGCACTTGAACGAGTCCATTTGTTTTTACAGATGTTTAGTTTTAAGATTATGTCCTGAAATATAACAAAGTCTCCCCTAATATTTTTATCTGCCATTTTTAAACTTCAAAGGAAAAATACACAATGACACAGAAATGACAAGAGAAGAGTTTTGCTCTAAAATTAGACATCCGGCATCAAACATGGCACGTTTTTTGCAACATGATTGATAACACAACCCACTACCTTTAAAAACAAGACTACCAGCCTGGACCAACTGACAGCCCTCAGAAAACCTTTTTGTTGGAAATTTGTTGCTGGGTGTATGATTTATGATTTTGAAGATGTACTTACTTGTTATGCTGTAATATAAAACCTGTGGTGGATCTAGAACAATATTCATGGGGTGGCAAAAATAAATGATTTAATCACCAACAATTACATATATCTTTATTTGCTTGGACAATTAATTTGATCTTTGATTGATTTTTGCTTAAACTATCTTATCATTTAGTTTAAAATGTGGCCATAACAGATCATTAAGTTACATGTGTTCATTTCCATTTTTAACATGTTATTTTTTAAATCGATTTAAATTAATGTGTTAAATTTGACAACGTTTGACACCAAACTGGGGAGGCCAGGCATTTTGTAGATCTGTCCCTGCTCAACAATATACTCTCTTGTATATTTCACTAATTAAGAGGTGCATACCTTGAAGGAAAAACAAAGTGACGTTACATGAAGTGAATTTAAGAATTTAATAAAGTGTTATTCCTGCATGAATGAACATAACAAGGCACACTGTACTGTCCAAGGAGAACACAGCATTACACTGAGAGGTGATCAGAAATATTTAAAAGCATAGGCAGTCACTTGCTCAACAGAAAAAACCCATCATATTGGAGCTCTTTCTGAACAGAACTATTCCAAAGAGTATTTCATTCATTCATTTCATTTTCTAGATCCGGCCCTGTGTGAAATAGTGCATTTATATTATAAAACCTAATTCCTGTTCTACATGAACTCTTTTCATGTTTTTAATTTTGGAAGATAGATTGAATTATTTGAAATGCTGCAGCGACAAGACAAAATGCTATATTTTCCATATTTCATTTTTGTATTTAAAAAATCAATGACACACATAATGAAGCGGCAGAAGCGGTCTTCCATTTAGAATCCTAATATCAGTGTGTTCTTTTTTCTGTACAGAAATATACTGTTTTATATACATATTTTTTTTTTAATCATAGCGTGACTTTTCTCTATATTTCAGAGAAAAAGAACAATGCTAATCAGTGATCATTCCAGATTGGAAAACAATGGATACAAAATTCTTAAAATTAAACATTCTTAATCTTGATTCAGGTGTGGGGGATGCATGTGTATCTCGTCAGAATATCTGAACCTTTACCAATGATTTCTCACAAGATGATGCCCACAGTGGGGATGTATTACTGTCACATTGAGCCTGGCATGAAAGGTGGCACAGTGGCTTCTGTCTTTTATTATATAATTGAAGACTTCAAAAGAATCTTAGCCTGCTTTCATCTGCTGCCTCAGTCCAATAAGACTGTGATTTCTAAACCTTATTCTCATGTCAAAGACCCCAAACAGGCAGACTCATGCTGACCACAGAACACAATATGATATGATTTTGGCTGCAGGAAGCCTATCTGAATGGATTATTGCTGGTATGGTTTATTACTGAAATGAACAGCTTTATAGGTCAAGAGGGGATATAAACAGTAATTTAATACCGGCATGCTCTATCGAGGGTGTTAATTCATTATAAAGTATGGAAAAGATCTTGTAGCTAATGCTTTGGGATGTTGGCTGTAGGTAATTTAATTATTCATAGAGGAATCATCAGTCCTGCTCCACTGAGACAAACTCTTAACATCTTCCTTTGCAAATCTTATTTGCGCTCAAACTAGATGTTACAAACTACATGTGGACTCATGTAAACTAAGGCGGTTGGTCCCAATTAATCTGCTACTGTCCTGGGATCCCTGCAGGAACCCGTGGAAGTCCCCAAGTTTTAGGAACCGCTGACACTGTCAGTAAATGTAAATGCATTTGCTTGCAGAGTGAAATGTAGGTTTTCTTGACGCCTCTTCTGCGCTTTGAAGAGAGACAGGAGGGAAGAAAGCTGAGCGAGCTGCGTCAATTCTGCCAGAGACAGAGCCACATAACGCCGGAAGTGACGACATTCATTTTCAAAATAAAAACACGCACGCAAATATGAAATTGACACAAAATGGGCTTCTCTATGACTGCTTCGGACCGCTTGGTTAGGTTGTTACAGTCAATGGTTTAACTACAGCTACTAGCTAAGGTTTGCAGGAAGTTTTGCAATTTTAAAATGTGCAGGCTTTAAGAATAGTCTGTGAACCTTTTGTTCTGGTCTCATGAATGAGGCTGTGCACTTATATGGCCATCATAGCGCAAGTATTAATATGAAAATGTGTTTACTTTCTTTTTAGAAACCTAACAGTGGTGTGCCGTATGTGCTTTGAATTTTCGTTTCGCTAATCATTATTTTGTGAAGCCGACGCGTCTCATCAATTAAGCCTTTTATTCTGAAAGCGTGGGCAGGAAGTCGTATATCGTCGTGTGTGTATGTGTATGTGTGTGCGTGTGTCGTCGGTGGCGGCGCTCAGGATCAAAGGCTCGTTTGGCTCTCCAGTCATACGGTCCTGTACTGAGCGCAGTCTGCTCTCGGTCTCTACGGACGCTCCTCTGTCTGGATATCCGAGCCTGTTCCTTTCTTTCTTTGGATTATATTCTTCTGATGGTTTTCAACTCCAACTCGATGCATAGAAATGGGTAAACTGCACTCGAAACATGGTAAGCTTTCTTATTCCTGAGAGAAATCACAGCTATAGCTCTTCTTTCTGCTGCTGCGATACTTTCGAGTAACAGTACTCATTGTCTTCTGACTTTCTTCCTTCAAGCCGCGATTTGTAAACCGAGGGAGAGCCCAGAAGGTAAGCGCGCTCATTTTTCTCCTCGTATATGATGAAAGTGTAATATGTGTCTCAGTTTGTGGACAGCAGAACAGTTTTCAGAGTGAGCTCACAGCTCTTCAGAGCAGCATTACAGCGCAGCGACTCTTTGAAGATGGACCGCTAATGGAAAACATGAGTGTAGCGCGAGAAAACAGAGTTTGTAGCTGCTAATAATGCGCTCCTTTGTTTCAGGCGACAGTTTTGTAGTCAATGCCTGTTTGGCGAGAAAGGGAATCGACGACTGGCTCGTGAAGCAGAAATACTACTGCACGAGCTCTCGCCTCGAGCAACGGGACTGTCACCACAAGAATAACTGCGGTTTGACTGCACGGGTGAGTACGACGCTGTCCACGAGGTTCACGTCTCTGTGGTGAAGGAGCGTATTAGAAACTGTCGCCTGCTTGTTGTGCGTGTTTCTCAGATTTGGGACGAGGTTTATCGACTGTGGTCTGTCTGTCCGTCTGTCGAAGACTTACTCTTCTAATGCACTCTTGAAAAACTTTCTCAAAGCTTTGTTGGTGGGCAAACGTAACAATGCAGGTGAGGGTGTGTTATTCACGTTGGCTGCACACTGTGAGTTAAATGTTGCTGAATGATCTGCTTGTAAGGTGAAAATGTACACAACTGGGACTCTTAAAGTGAACCACAAAACACCCCTGTTTTGTGTCTGCTACAATCTCTGCTTTGGGTGACAAAACGAAAGGATGGATCTTAACACTTCTTTGCGAGACCTGTCATCTGCTCATGTAGGTAACAAATGTTTGTATCATCCTATCCACTGATCTGAGTAGTTTCTTCTAGAGCAACAATAGATCAAGCCTGAGTTGAAAGCATTGCAGTGTGACAGTCTGGTGACAAGTGTGGATTGTAACGGCTGGGGAGAAATGTTGGAGGTCATGCTTGTTTTTGTATTTTGGCATTGCCGTAAACACTGTGCTGTTGTTGTCAAGTGAGGAAATCCTTAAGGAGCCTTAAGCCTCTTTGGTTAGCGATGCCTCACTCAAAGGCAGCATGTTTGAGGAATTGGAGCCCATCAAGACAAAAGGAAAATCAGTTCCTCCACCCACGATCCAGACGCTTTGAGCAGAAATGCATCTATCTATTAAATGCAGCTCAGAATCCAGGATCACTTGCATTTGAACACAATAGAGCACAGACTGTAATATTCGGTGGTGGTGTTGTGTGTAGCACCATTTTCCTTTTTAAAATACTGCTTTTAGATGCTCACTCTTTTGAAGAACTGTAATCATCATGCTATTATTTGCTTTTTATGGCGATACAACTTTATTCTCTGCTGGTGGTTCTGGTGTAAAGGTCATGTTATACTATGCATTATCGTGCAAGCAAGACGCAACCACACACGCAGGTTTGGATTCTTAAAAAAAATGAGCTGCTAGTACGAGGATTTATCGGCATGCTGGTGAAGGCAAACATCAGACTTGAGGAAGTCTTAGGCAACTGAAATATCTACTGATTCCTGTCTAAGTCAGGTCTAAAGTCCACCATTGTTTTCTCTTTCGCAGCAAGCTGTTTTTCATAGCTTTGCTTTGCCTGAAGGGCAGCCGTGGTGTTGCATGGTGGGTTTTGTGATGAGAGGGGTAGTGGTCCTTTTATGAATGTCCTGGTCTGGGGTTGGGACTGGCTTTACATGTTGCACCCACATGGTGTCAAAGTTGCTAATCCTGACATGGGCCCAAAGCTGCAGTAAACCTTTTCATATAGTAACAAGATCCCACTCACTGCAAGCTGTGTGTCTCCGGGTCATTTTTTGGGGATTGGCTCTATGAGAAACACCTGAAACTATAGTTGCTTTTCCACAGCAGGAACTTTCTTCAGGGACCGGGTTTTAAATCAAGATCTGCATTTTATTCCTTGAAAAGGAATTTTGGAACTTCTCCGGGTACTTTTAGGTGGAAGCGTGGCTTATGTTTTTTAAAACTTATTTTTATGAGTGGGGTTCATACGGTTTGAGCAATTTAAGCTTTAAAACTACATTATTACTGTGCAATTACCGTAAGTTATTATCATAAAAAGAAATATTCATTTCTTCTTTCTTAGAAATATTCATGCGTTTGTGGTGTGTGAAGTTTTGGCCCAGGATGGAACAGGAGCCCCCGCTGAAAGGGTTGGATGTTTTTGAGAAATGTTGGAGTTAGTGGAGCTCAGCGTGTATAAATAATTTAAGTCTGGGTGCCTAATGACTTTTATAGCCCAGAGGGAAAATGAATAAAGGAAAAAAGGTGTTTTCACCATCAATATTTATTTGGTTGCTTTTCCCTTTTTTGTTTTGTGATCATAAAGTGAATCTTTTCATGTTTAATTCAAAAGTTTAAACCATTTGTTTTCTTTCTACACATATAGGAAGTTATAGTTTGTGTGATGGTAGAAATTAAATCCTAGTTTTCACACATAGAGCTTTTGACAGTGCGACAATAGGAGTGTGCATCTCTCCCATCTAAGGCGATCCGATACGTATCTAGATCCATGTGTTTTTCATATCCATGCTTTGCGTGTTCTTGCTCGTGTTTGCTGCATTAGCATCCACAGACTTCTCGTTGGCCGCGTAGGTGTCACCATGCCGTCTCACCAGGTGAGTGTTCCGATTTGTTTACCGCTGTACGTAATTGCTGTTCGACAAATCTTACAAATGGTTAGACGTTTGTTCTTGTAGAATCCAAATGTCTTCCAAACTTAAGACTTTAGATTTGATGGTGCACTGAAAATTGTGTCGGCGTTGTTGGACACGTTTATGTACTGACCTTCCAAACGTTTCTTTCTGCGCTCTTGTCGCAATACCCTGATGTTGATCTTTTACCTTCCATGAGCGTGGAGGCGCAGTTAGTAGCCAAGCTTCAGTCCACCGATTCATAACTTTAGACTCTCGACCGGTTCATGGTACATTTAGATCGATCCAGGAGTCCCCTTACAGATGTAGTTGCGTCTATAACGTTAAAATCGATTTCTACATTGGCCATTTTTTCCTCTCATCTCACAGTGGCACCACTACTGTAGGGTTGCATTGAGTTGCGCAAGCTGCCTAAATAGTTGGTTTTCAAACCTGTTCTGTAGTTGGATGGTTATCTTGCCATGTGTGAAAGTCTTTTAATTAAAAGACATACTCTAAAAAGTCTAAGTGATCAAACTATAGCCCTCTGAAGAAAACGTTTCTCGCATCACATGCTTTAACCGTATTAGACGTCTTAACACTATGTGAGGAGAAATTTAAAAGCTCGACCCCGCTGTGCTTTCAGATCAAAACAGAAGCTAACCTCTTAGGTGAGAGAATGTGAATGAAACTCTCTTAGCTTTAAAAGCTGTCTATATTGTATAGAATACCTGGTGAGACAGTTATTTATAGCTGCTGTTCTTTGAGCCCCCCTCCCAGCTGAACCAGGGTCCAAGAGAATGTGGGTCGGGTGTCAACAGTGGGGAGTCTACGCTTGGAATTCTTTTGATCTGATCTTTTCCAAACCATATTCCCTGTAGGAACAATGCCGGTTTCATACAAGTCATTGTTTTGAAGAGCCGCCCACATTAGCAGTTTGCCTTCATTAACGGCTTTACATTGAAATTGTGGTTGAGTGCACACAGATAGACTGAGATATAGAGATGCACTTGAAGGCTTAATGATGTTTCCATGCAGACTCTTACACCCATTCATGAGCCGTGGAGTCAGACGCTGTGTTTGTTTGGCAGTGAGTGAGTGGTGTGGGCAGGTGGATCTGTGGGTCTCAACACGAGGTCCAGGCCATGTGAGCCTCGACACACTTTCTCCCCTGCGTCCAGCGTGGTGTCTGCACCTACCCGTAAATTTGATACCTGTAGAATTATGTTGCTGACATAGACATTGATAGGGCGGAAGGTTTTAAAAAGTTATGACTTGGAAGTTCAAATTTCTGTCGGTTAGTTTATTAGGTTGCGTCTCTTGCCATCAGATGAAAGAAAAAGCCCATTATGTTTGCACCATGTCAAAAGTAGCTTCATAAAATAATCTATTTTAATGGTTTTTCCTCACAAAGTTACCCCTTTCTATTCTTAAACGCCCACACCCCCTCTTCTGGTTCTCCCCTCCTAGCCCCCATCTGTTTCTTCAATTTACCCTGTGGCCCTGTGTTGGTTGTGGCTGATGAAATGAGGCTGCATTTGAAGTGGGCCATGCAGGGAGGTGTTTCTAGTGACACTGATGGCTCCTCCTCCTCCTCCTCCTCCTCCTCCTCCGCCGCGAAGCCCTACCCTCTGTGTAGCAAAAGCCACCTTCAGCCTTCCCAAGCCGCTGCTCTCAAAATTCCAAAGCGTATATATTTTTGTTCACTTGTATGAAACTGTAGACAAAAATCAAAGGTACATCTGATGACAGAATGCAACTCAAAAGTAAATCACAGTGAAACTTCTGCCCCCAACCCCCTTGTCTCACAGCCAGCCCTTTGATTTTTTATTTTTTTTTGCAAGTAGAAAGGTTTTTTTTTTTTGGAAGTAGGCCTAAAGCTTTTAAACGCATTCCCTCAGCCTCCGAGTCTGATAAAAGACATGGCAGGTTTTGCGCCCCCTTCGTCTCTTTCGCTTCTGCTGTTGTGCTTTTTCTCTCCTTGTCGTTTTCACAAAGCGAGGGCCCTTGTCTAAAAGCTGAAAGCACCTTTCAAATGCAGACTCCTCTTCCTCTTTCTCTCCTTCTTTCTGTCCTCTCCCTGTGCGCTTTCTTTTCCCACCGGCTGGCCTCTTGTGCGTGCTGTGTGACGTATGCCCCTCTCCCACCGGGCTCTACCCCCTCTGTGCTCCCAAGGGACCGAGGGCCTGTTGTTGCTCTTTGAAGAGGCTGGGAGAAAAGTTTGGAGCCACACTCTAAAGAGAAGAAAAGCCTTAGCCTTTGGGGAGGAGGGGTAGCACCTGGCCATAGAGGGGCTCTGTGACTTTTTAAAATTTTTTCCCATGAGAAGATGGGGTGGAAGTCTTGGGCTGACGTCAACGTAGCTGGGGGACTGGGAGGTTGGAGGACATGCAGGTGGCTTTAATGTCACATCCGGCATCGTATGTCACATAGATTACTAAAAGCTGGAGGAGTTTCTTCTGTGTGACAAAGCAGAGCGGATAACTCTCGGTCGCCGTGAATGGTGCCTTCTGGAGAGGGTTTCTGTGAAAGAATGATAGTGGTTCAGAGTAAGGTAAAGCTCTAGTGGCATGTAGACATTTGATCAGGTTTATCCACTTTTCTCTTTTTTTTTTTTTTTGCTCTCAAACGTCTGCTTGCTCTATACATTTCACGATGGCCATTAGACATCAAATAGCATTATTAAGAAACGCAGTGTCAGATTTATTTAATGTCGAGGTCTCTTAATTAAAAGTATCATAACATTAAAGTTTGTAAAAGCAGTGATCAACTGTCACTTGCAGATGTCCTTAGGATTAAAACCATATATTCGGCATCTTAATAGTATGAGTGAAATGGTGCTCATGTACGTGCGTATCTATTCATGCGTGTGCATGTGAGTGTGCAGTATGTCTGGAGTCAGCTGTACGGATGCACTCCAGAGATCAAAGGCTTCTGGGGGAATGTGCTCTAAATCTCAGGGGATTAGCAGCTGAGATTGTGCTTTGTTTCCCCAAATATATGCTCAGTTTGAAGCGATGGATAGCTGTTGATCAAAGTGTCTCTCACCACCCTTTCACAGTTACATTTAGGCTGCAGGGTTTTGTTCCACGCTTGAGGGTGGCGTTTATTTCACAATGCTAAGAAATAGTTTGATTTTTAGGATGATTTGGATATTTGGTTTTACTTTGTTTTGAAACTGGACTTGGATGAGCTTAAAACTGATAAGCATGCGCCTAGTAAATTATATAAATAGTGTGATATATCTATAACCCCTATAACCCAACCTTTGTGTGTGTTCGTGTGTGTGTGTGTGTGCGTCTTAGACATGTTAATGCATCGGGAAGCTGTTCCTTTCCACTTTTGACTTGAAATATTAAGTCGGAAGGAAAAGCAAATAATTGCTGTAGTCCCATGCAGTCAGTTTGGTAGATGAAGAAGACTTTTACAAGCATGTACATTTTATATAATTCCTTTAATAGATTAATGTTGATTTTAATGGAAGAGGCAGTACTTCTAGAATACATTTTCCTCTATTACAGCATTAAATATGAGACACCACGTGTTTGTTACCATGCTGTTTTTACTACAGAAAACTACACTGAAGACGTGCTCTTTCATTACACATGCATTAAAACTGAAAAATAAACCAATAGCTTGGGCTGCATTTTATTTTGGTTTTATACAACTATCATTGTGCAAAAATAAGCCTATTCCACTGGCATTTTGACTTGTAGCACAGGTGTATATAGCAACATCAATGATGGCTCAGTTCCATTAAGTGTCCCAGTGAGCCAGCATGCAAAATACTAGTAAAGCAATGGTCACAAGTTTTTCAAATGGAAGATGACTCAATTGTATGATTCAGTCTGTACTTCAGACTCTATTTCTACTCAGACTTTTAAAAGTAATCAACTGTGTGTGTACCAAAAAGTCTACATAAATGAATGTAAGAAATGTATGTTGCAGGTTAGGAATTGCCATGTGTGTGTGTGTGGGTCTGGGGAAACACTAGGTGACTTGGGATCCTGTGGCGGTGCTGAGCTCCTCTGGGCTTTCTGTGGGAGCTCAGTGCCCATTTTAATCACCCACTTAAAAGGCTCTGCTGAAGTGGGTGTTTAAGTGTTTAAACCCTGAATAATTCTCTCTTGTTTGTTTATCAGGTTCCCCTGCGGGTTGTGCTCTGGCCCGTGCAGTAAGTGCTGAATAATTTGACGGAGCACTCAAAGTGGCTCTCAAATAGGACGAGATCAGCATCTGCATAAAACTGCTATCAAGCTCTCATGAGAGTGCGTACATGCAGAGGATTGTGCATACACACTTACATGCCATGAAGCACACAAACACTCGCAGATATACATACAAACATTAGCCATTTGTTTACTCTAATATGTGAATCCATTTATCACTGACGTAGAGCCCCAGCGTGATTCCCTTCCACTTGTTATTTTTACGAACCTGTCACAGGGAAACACCAGTGATGGACTCCACAGCTTCCAAGAGCCCTGCTGTTGTATTTATCCTCCTTGTGTTCGTGAGCTTTTGTGACCAGGGCTGTAAGGCCACCTGAGGTAGAGGGAACGGAGGAAGTGGATTTAGGTAAACAGAGTTGGGAGAGCATTGTGCCTCCCAGAGACAGAGGTTCCAGGGCTCTTCAGCTCTTCCTGTGGCGCCAGGGCTGGAGGAGGTCTGGATTGTCTGTTAGGGGATGTTTTTGGTGGAATGAAAACTAAACAGAGTAGCGGCCTTGCTGAAAGGAAAGCTTTCCTCCCCTGGTGTGTTTATGCTCCACAGGTGCCACAACCTAAAGGGGACCTCACCCTGTAGACTCTCCATGAAGCAGGCCAACCCTGTGCTTCCCAACGGGCCATTTGCCCTGTCCGTCAAACCCACCACTCCCCCACTTCTTGCTCAAATTTGAAAAAACAGCATCGTTGGACAAAGGGTTTTGTATTTCTTTAGGGGACTGCTTCGACATACGCTTGTATTTGAAATGTGTTCCTGTGTTTTAGCATACAATCTGTACACTCCATATAGTCAACTTTACATTTCATAAGCTTTTGTCTTATTCAGAGGCTCACACAAGGTGTTAAATTTGAGCCCTCCCTCTCTCTCTACTTTTGTGGATTTAACTTTACACCTTAGTGTAGTCATAAAGTGTTACATGTCGGTGCTGTTTCCTGTATGTTGATGATGTGGTTATTTTTGCATATGTTTAAAATGCATACAATGGAGCTCTGAAACCAATAAAAGTGACATGGCCTTTAACTGAATTTAATTTATTCATGCATTTGTTTTTTGTATTTTTTCTGTATCTGTGTGTATGAGCATCGGTAGTAGAATTTGGAGGCAGTGTGCAGCGGAGTAACCTACTCAGCTGCAAGTTCATTATGGTGAGGAGTGACACAAGCCACTAATTCCAGTCAGCTATGAATAGAAACCTGCCCCTGGCACCAGCGTACTTGTATATAGTAGTTGAAGTGTCTATTTCTGCTGCTATGTTTACTTGCAAAGTTGAAACACTCTCTGTAATTACAGAGACTTTAGGTCCACAGTTAAAAGGTCAGATGTGAGGGATGTTTAGAGGTAGTGGCTTGTGGCTGGCAGGATGTCTGCTCCAAACATGCCGTGCGTTTATCTGTGTGTGTGTGTGTGTATGGATATACAGTATGTGTGCATAGGCAGAGAGGAAGAATGGCCACCTTGGTGTTGAGGTCAGTTCCATCTGGTCAGCATGCACACGTCAGAGGTTTTCATAACTGCCACCTACCACATGGAGCTCCGCCGTTGATTGCAGTGATGAGGTTTAGTTGCTGGCTTTGAATGAAATAAGATGGGCTGGTAGTTATAGATGTTACTGACAACTGTCATTTGGAGGAATTGTAGAGATCTGATTATAAAGATTAGCTTTTATGACATCTCCTCATTCACAGTTTGCGTCTCTCTTGCTGTGTATAGCGGCTGGATCATATCGGGCTGCAGAAGTGCTCTTACAGTGTAACCGTGACAACTTACAAAAGTGTTCAGATAGCATTAGGAAGAAAATGAAAAACCATCATCTATTGTGTGCATTCTAACTTTTAATTGAACATGTCCTGGTGAAAAGACTTTATTAAAAAACATGAGCTTGTGGGCTTGTCTAAGTCCCTAACTTACAAGTGAGCAACATGTTTTAGTTAATCTTTTGAATTTTTAAAACACAATTGAATATTGTAGAAACGTCAAGAATCAGTTGTCTCTGCAAGAATATGAACTACGATGTCTTTAAGCTGTAGCTGCTGGCACGACAAGTTACACAAGTGTTTCTTCTCATTTGGCTGTGGTTAAAGGTTGAAGTGGCTGTCACTTTCTTGCTGCCCCTGAGGTAGACTTCCTGACTAAAACCTTGTTCGTCCTGCACTTTGCAGCACTTGAGACTGGCATCTGAAGCCACCCAGACAACTGAAAGACTGTCTCCTCAAAGAGAACTCTGACTAATTACTAAGACCCTCTAGACACAGTGTAACACGCTCACTGTTAAACACGACATGCATGAAAGCAGGCACGTTGCCAACCAGTTGTCTTAAATGTATAATCCATCCTATTTTTGCAATTATGATTGACACACGTGCACACACTCTGTAAACCCATCTCATCTCATCTCAGCGGGACGGCTCTGCCCTTTTTGCCAAGGAAATTAAAGTTCCCAGAGCAAACTAGTTTCCTTCATGAAGGGTGATATATCCTATTGCTGTATTAACCACACAAGCTTTTGGAGATGAGGTGTGTCATTTTGAATAAGACTCCCTCTCTTTTCTTTCGCTCCTCTCCTTTTCTCATTCTTTGGAACTGAGCTTTACTCTTACTGAATTCAGAGGGCCATAATGTTGTGATTTGTTACTCTTGGCAGACAGAGACCACCTGTAAATCAAGGCCAAGCGACAGGCTGTCTCCATTCCCTTCCAAACCATAGCCCTCTCCTGGGAATGCAAGGTCCCAAAGTGGAGTTCATTGGATGGTGGAGAATGTGTTTTAAGGATTCACCTCTAGCTCAGATTCTCCAGTTAACTCTCTGACGTCCAAAGAAACTTGAGGATAAAAACAGAAGTGGCTTTGCTCACACTGTCTGGTCACATGTTACCTTAATTCCCAGCGTGTGACTTGCTGTTTATGAGCACAGTTACATAGAAGTTCAGCTGCAGCCAACTCGATGACAATAATTAACATGCAGTAACAGTAGTAGTATTGGTCTCACTTATTCCGAAGATAACGATAGTGTCCACAGCTAAAGGGCCTTCAAACTATTGCTAATAGCTGCCACTCGCATCAGTTTTGTGCATCAGAGGTAGTGTTGTCTTTTTCAATTTTTACAAACAAAGTTTGAGAGATAACATTTGTGATTGAGGCCCAATTTTTCTCTCATTGTAGAAAATGAAAGCACTCTCAGCAATTGGTATCTCTAAATTGCTGGAGGAATGATCATGCAGTTAGACTCTTGATCTTGACATCTTGTATCCTCTCTTTCTCTCCCTCTCTGTTGAGATATGGCTTTGATAAACAGTGTGATACATGTTAATTGCTGTGGTTATATATTTTTCAAACCCTAATAAAGGTTGTTACCTTGAGTAACAGGTAGGGTTTAGTGCCTGAGGGGCTGGCTGAGTTGTAAAAGCTTATCTTTGCAGGTGTAAAAGTTTTGTAAATGGGTCATTAAAGTGTTGGCCAACTTCACACGTAAAACACAAAAAGGGAGAGGGCGAGGGAGATTACTTCAGATCAGCATGTTTCTGAAGCGTAGAGATGAGGGCTGTAAATCTCTGCTAATATTCCACTGAGCCTTTCAGGAGGCAGCCTTTGATGTGGGTGAGGTAATGTGACCAGCAGTGTTTGCAATGTAAATCTGACGTGAAGAAATGAGTCGTGGCTGTGCAGTATCGCTCTTCAAAAGGAAAGCGTCCAATCACAACCCATGTGGGCCATGTAAAAAAAAAACAACCCCAAAACAAATAAATTCAGAGAGCAAACAACACGTACAAAAATTTACACATGAATGTACACACACACACACATGCTCACACACCACACAGACACGTGTTCTTGCAACATGTTATCCAGCAATGTCAGAGAGTTCGTTTACACAAACATTCAGTATAATTTAACTTAATATATAGCACACAAAGCAAAACTCTACTAAACCGCACCTCCTCCATATGCAGGGATTTTTCTTTCACCCAGTGTTTCTGGTCTGTCTGTGTTTGTGTGTGTGTGTGTGTGTGTGTGTGTGTGTGGAGAATCTCTGCATGACCTGTGTCGTGAACTAGAGTTAACACGGTAAGCCCTCTGGCATGTGCCGCCTCCTCAAACCCCTCCAGTCTTGGTGTTGCTGACCATGCACACTTTAATCATAGAGCAGCTTCCTTCAACCTGCCTGGTGATGGATCCCAACTCCATGGCTATAATTTCCTTCCTGGGGTGCAGGAAGAGAAGTGGGTGTGCCGTGACTGAGGGGTGTCAGGCATGGGGCCGCAGCGTCTGGAGAGAAGGTGCATGTCTTTGATGCCCCCTCTCAGACGTCAAATTACACGTTAGCCCTGCTTAGTCGGCAAGTTAAAGGACTTACTTGTGCAATTATTTATTCAGTTTGTCGGCTGCTTAGCTCTCTAGAGGTGGTGAAAAATCAAGGCAGGCAAAGTGGTTGTGACACAGAAGAGAAGGCTTTAGGGGTCATTTGGGGCCTACATATGGTTTTAAAGCTGGGTGTTGTAATCACTTGATTATATTTGCACAACTTTCCCATCTGATGAAACCCCTAAATTATGATTTTCTTTGGTTGCATAGTAACTTTGTAATAATGCTATCCAGTTGTGAAACATTTGTACCAAAAAATAAAACTCTGCTCTAAATGTACTGTAAGCTGCTTCTGATTAAACGCATCCACCAGATAGCTTACGTTTTGGTAATGGTGCATGTGAAGGGCTCAACATCAAAAGATTTACAGTCCGTGACCTCTGGAAAGGCATTGAGTTTCTTATCAAAGGCATAAAATTGCATTGTAAAACACAGCAGATATGACTTCCTCTTGGCACTGCGGCGTGCTCATGAGATCAGTTTTATGCATTTGTTCAGTTTGTTGTAAAGCTCTGACATTTCAGATGACCCAAGCATCTGTTCCGCTGGAGCAAATTCAAGAAACTACCTCAATGGATCATGAAGATGAGCCTGATAGTCTTTTTTTGTAAAACAACAAACAGAAAACAGATTTATCTTGTTTGGCTGGAGAGAAATGCAGACACATTAATTTGCCATGGCTCTCAGCCTGTAGGTGTTGTATGAAAATTGGCCCCATCTCCCCTCCCTCCATAAATGGGACCGTCTCGCGTCAGCTTTGCTATGCTATATGATTATCTGAGATCTTTATTTCATGTGTGAAAACGGATCCCCTTTGAAGCCTCACTCAGAGGCAGTGCAGCGCTTCACTACCTCACATCAACACTCTCTATCTTGGCTCCATCTCGGGACGTCATGTTTTACTGCTACGTGGGGCTTTGAATGAGGCTGTTCAATGTTGCTGGAAGGTGAGGAGCACTCTAGCGTGAAGCAAAAGACCGGACTCAGGTATAAACTGCTGTCTGATGATGACTGGTGGTCCGTTTAGTTTTTTCCTCCAGTATCACCACCGCACTTACCACACATTGCAGGATAGGCGCTGCTCCAGATTGCGAGAGTTGTGCTGCTCGGGCCTTTGAAACTGCCTCCGGTGTATCTCAGTTTACTCTTTGGGATGGTGGAGGGGGATGGGTATTTCCTCTCTTGAGATCTCCTGCGAGTAACACAACACCTATAAGCTAATTTGCAGCTCTAAAACTAATAAGAGTTTTTCTGTTGTTTCACTTCTTGGTTTTCAGCATTGGGGCTGTATGTGCACTAGAGCTTTTGAAAATTCCCATGCTGTACAGCTGTTTTCGCCATTAGTAATTCATAAACTTTAGCGAATGGCTCCTATCCAGGCTAGACAGAATCAGTCAAAATCATTTTATTTGCCAAGTGCGCTACATTTATGGGACAAAGTACAGAGACCTGATGACAAGTTAAGTGCATTTTAACATACCTGGTACTAGGACTGCAGCAAGCATCACGTGGGTTGCACTGACCTATTTATATTTGATGATACTACCTGTAGTCAGCTTTACAGTACCTATCAATATACGTCTATGTATATTGGACATGCTGTAGCGTGCTGTGATGAGGTGAGAATAATCACCTCTCACTTTCTTTAATGCTCTGTTTGTGACTGTTCTGTGAGTGTCAGCGACCTCAGCCGTCTCCAGTTTGAAAGGCCCAGGGGAAGCAGACATTTACTTGGAGAAGCGCCGCCGCTATTCCCACATTTTTCCTTGTCTCTGTCGCTCTGCCTGTCTTGCCCACTTGGCTAAATGGCCTTTCATGTGTGTTGCTCCCCTCTATACGTCTGCAACGCTGCTTTGAATGTCGCAGTCCTGAAGGTGTTTTCGTTGCGATGGGTGGGGGACAGAGCAGGAGGCACCCAGCCGCAGTCCTAATGAGATTTTTCCTGGGTTTTGATGGAGTGCCAGTAGCGCTGCCATTGCTCTAGAGGCCTGCCTCCACTGAGCCCTGGCGCACGATCAGGGGGAGCTGTCGTCGGCCGCATAAATTGTCAGCCTGTGTGGTGGGTCGTGGAGGCAGACAGCGTAGAGACCAAGAGGACTTGTGGGACTTTCCCACAATCACATACAAGTACATATTATTTGCACTTTAATGTACCCTTTTGCTTTCAAACACACACTCACAGCAGAAAAAAATTGGCCCATGTCTGCAGAGCCAGAGTAAGGATGACGCTGGAGGCAACTCTGTCTTAACTCACCAAGTCGGTTCTGTGCCAGTATGCGCTCACTGTCTCTTTCGCTTTCACTGTTTCTCTTGCTCTCTATCCAGAGGAAAACCAAAACATCACCATGCAATGTGAGCCCTGAAAGAATTGAAAATTAAATGGCAAAAAACTGTCTTCAAACTTTTTGAACTTTATTTTTATTCAGGGTAGGCTAGCTGAGCAGAGTGCTCTGTTTGGCTACATTCTGCTCTACATTAGTTCAGAATGAACTCAATCGATGATTTCATCATTTATATTCATGACGATCAAGGTTTGAAACCAAGGGATCACTTGGCTCATTTAACATTATCACAGTATTTTAAAGAAAATGTAATGATTCAAACTGCTGACAGGATGGAGATTTTAAAGTGTACGAGGTTAGCTGCCTTTTCAGGGCTGTCATATTCGACTTGCAAGCCAAAATGAAAATGGCCAGTGTCATTAGCAATGTGGCATTTTCATTTAATTTCCCTAAGAATGTGGCGTCAGACTGACAAGGCTACTGCTCTTACATTTATACTGCATATTGGTGAGTTACAACACATTTCTGTTACTGGGGTGAAATTTATTTTAGTTATCCTTTTATACCCACTCATCAGATGTTTGGGCTGCATATACTGCACTGGCAACACCTAGTTAAACTAGAAGGAAGAGGTGTTTACTTCTGTAACCTATGTTAATCCCATTTTCATTTCCCTAAACATTGTTCTATGCTCCAATTTATATATATATATATATATATGGGTGGTATGTATATGTATATGTATATACACATTTTCTCGGGGGCTTTTATTGCCTTTAATTGATAGTGACATGATAGCCGGCACCATTCTCATGGAAATAACATGATATAGTGTTTGTTCAGTACTATTCTTAAATATGCTAATTTGTCTTTGGTATATCCAAATTCATATTCTTAAAGTGTGCCATTGATGAGCTTTGCCAAATAGTTCCAATGGCCAAACCAAACAGGCCTTCAAGCCGGCGGGTAATGTAGGTGGGATGTTGTAATGGGGCAGGCACACTGTGTCCTGTGTTATAGTCCAGTAATAAATCACTTTCTGTGAAGGGGCTTGAACAACTTTAAAACACACAGGGGCCATACAATCCCTTGTCCTAAAGGCCCCAAAGAAGCTCTGAAGGAACTGGCTGCTGTTGAAAGCAGAATGCTTTATGCTCCGTCCTCCACAGAACATTTAACATCATGTCTGGAAAATTGTTTTTGCTGGTCCTAAGCGCAGTAGAAAGATGGTTGTTTATGCCCTGAAGCCACCACCTCTGACCACATCCTGCAGAGACACGGGGGAAGGGACAACTCGCTGTAGATTTTATAAAACTGTTGGGGCCCCAAGCTACAGAGACGAACAGCAACAAAACGTACAAACGCTGCAACATAGTAGCATTGATCAGCAGTGAAGTTGAATCATATAGTGTTGATTTCATATTACCAATATTGGGTCCTTACTTCCTCACATTTATTTTGAGTGGTTGAGACATTGTGGGTGGGAGGGTG
>NW_023339663.1:23461306-23475255 GCF_004916995.1 Morone saxatilis | reverse complement strand
ATTGTGGGTGGGAGGGTGGGCTGACTCCTTCTCCTTTGGCCTCAAATGCTCTCCCACAGTGACCTCTGACCCCTTGAATTAGCAAGGGTCTTAAGAGTAGCCCATCATTGGCTCATTGATGGACCAAGCGAGATTGATGGCTCTTTTGTGGTCCCTGTTTTACGCACACATATAGTTATCATGATCATTGGGCACGCATGCCATGTTTGCTAGAAACTAATGAGACTGGATTTTCAGATTCTCTAACTGTTTGCAAATGTTGCATCAGTTGAGTCTCGTCTTTACCCATTACTTGAGAAATCACTTTATAGGGGGATGACCAGCATTTCAGTTTTGGGCAAATCCACTTTGAGCTCTTTCAATTCAAATCAAATTTAAGGGAGTGAGTTCAAGCTTTCATTCTCTGTGGCTTAACAGCTGGACTTGCACTAGTTTTAACGTGCAGTTACTACTACTGTTACCACTGCTGTCAATCACTACAACTGCTACTTCTGTTACTTCGTCTTGTAGTCTAGTATGTCAAAATGTAGTTATGTTCACAAAAGAAATTCAGTGTGTTTTAATATAATTTGCATGCTAAACTGCCCTCAGTTTGGTCTGTTGAAGGTCACATTATTTGTAAAATGTTGTATTTAAAATAAAAAATTAAAATAATGCTTTGCTGCATTTTTCACCTTGTGGAAAAAGCTTGATTGAGCATTGGTTCTAACAAGCTTGAGTATAATTTGGTGGACTATGAGTCACATCCCGAAATGACTCATTGACAACGGAGATGGAGCCAGAAGGTGTCAGAGGATGGAAGATATAGAAACTTTGTTACAGCAACAAAACACAGAAAAGGAGATTGTATGTTATTTTACTAAACCATCAAGGAGGAACAGAGATGTTAGTGTCTAGTGTTATTCAAGATATTGGTGGTTGGGTGAGGAGATTAAAGTTTTTCTCCTAGGTCTGAATAGTGTAGCCAGCGCTGTTACGTCTGGAGCTGGGCATAGAAAAGTGCCTCATTATTCTTGTGACCAGCTGACTGGTGGGGAAACAGGAAACTCAGAAACAAACACTCCTTATTTTTAGAACTCCTCCTACATGTTATTTTGGCTCAGGACAATCGTATCAATCGCTACCAAAGCCAGAATGTAAAGAGCTGACCTGGAAAGTCGGGCCAGTCAGAATGGAGGTGCTCTTGAAGCTAGGCCAAGGCGTCTAGCAGGGGAAATGGATACATTCTTTGGTTCAAAGCTGTATCATCAAACATTCCCATTTTTTAATGAAACAGATTCATACTCTATACCTGACATCATTACAACTATAGGGTGTCTTAATCAGGCTACAAAGAACTGTCAGAAATAATAATTGACACTTCACAGGGCAAAAAAAGAAGGATTTTCTGCTCCAGTTGGAAAATTCTTTTTGTTTCTTTTTCTGCCTGTATCCATTTCTATTTAGTGGTCAGAGACTTTTCATGAGAGGAGGAGGAAGTGTGTGTGTGTGTGTGTGTGTGTGTGTATGTGTGTAACGTAAAAAAAGCATGGGATATTTTTTTTCTTTACACTGACCAGAGCAAACCCCACAGTAACCCTAGCGGGCTAATAATACGGCTCCCATCCATCACCACAGACAACAACCAATTAGCACATTCCTCTTCCCCCCTTTTCTCATGTTCTTGGTTAACCCCTGAATCATTTTGGATCATTCATCAAAAAACCAGAAATACTTTCAAGTTGCCATATCTGAGTGTGAACGTACGTGCACGTAAGTGTCTTTGTGCGTGAGGGATCGAAGGAATGTTTATTGTGGAGTGATTTTTATTTTCCTGTGAGGCTACGTGGAGACAGAGGCCGGTGTTGATGTTCCCACAGTCCAATACTCCATTCATATCGATGTGGCTCATACCAATGTCTATGTGAATGGGTCGACACGTACCAACCAAAACTCTTTTGTGAGCGTCCTCCTGACCCAGGTTTAGTTGCAGAAAACAAGTGTGTGTATGGACAGACGTCAAAATGAAACTTATAATAACGTGTAGTAGCTATGTAATGTAATAGTGTATATAGCAGTGAAATATGTTAAACTGTACTGCAGACTGTCGTCTCTGCTAATAGTGACAGTGATTTCCCCATGACAGCTGTCTCACCAGACTGGGTCCAATGCAGGTTAAATGGTTTCTTTCAAAGCTAACTAAAGTACACTTCACACAAGTTTCTGACAACTGAGCTGAGACTTACTATCAGAAACTAAAACATCCACCAGTAAGGAGAGTATTTCAACACTGCTACTTGTCAGTGAATTTTACCATTGTGAATTACTATGCAGTTAAATTCAACCAAATCAAACATGCTGAAACTTTCCAATAAATCCAAGAAAAGATAATATTGTTTCAAGCTTATTTTTCTTTATTTTTACAGTTTACAATTAATGTGCTGTCGGAAAGTTAAGTCCAAATAGACTATTGTCACCCCTCACTACACAGAAAGCTCATATAGCTCTCATAAATCCTACAAATGCTTGTAAAAGCTGCCATCTCCCCTTTAACATGAATTAACTGCCTATTGAAAATAATGTCTTAAGTATGACTGTGGTCTTTTATTGACAAATTGAATTTAGCTTGCAAATGTGCAAAATTGGTTCTTCCTGGGAAATTAATGCAATTATAAAAATCATTGCCTACTTAAGCTTACAAATCTATCATCCGTTTATGTATTATTGAGCTTGTATAAAGGTTCATAGTTTTTCAATGATCATTTACCCGCATTCTGTAGTAATCTAATGTTATCCTGCAATTTCCTTCCTCACACCAAAGCTGAGCAGACCACATTAAATCCAGCTCAGCACCAGGGTCATGAAGCCAGATAGGAACGTGTGTTGACCCATTCATACCAACAACAAACACAGGTTTATCCTTGGTTCCTGCTTTGGGGTATCAGTCTATCAGCCTGACAGCCAGCCAGCCAGTTAGTCCTGTGGTTTGCTGTATTCTCTTCCTGAGGCCACCCACAGCTCTGCGGCCTGGCCGACACTGGTCTGAGGAGGGTAGGATCACACCATCTGACCTTCTACCTCGCTGGATTACACAGAAATCCCCTCTCACGCTGTCACAGCCTCGCCTCTGACACACACACATATGCGCACACACACTCTATGAACACACCAGCATTTATACAATAAACGCAGTCAATTCCAAGGAGGCATTTTATAAAGTTAATTATTAAGGTTTATCATCACCTATGGTAACGCCGTTAATATGGTCTGTCTCAGCAGAGTCTGTGTGCATTTTGTTTTTGATGCAATAGAAAACTTTGAAATGGAGCGAGGCCAGGGGTGTATCTGTGTGTATATGTTTGACTACGTGTGTGTACGTATGTGTGCATGTATATGAGTTTGTCAGCCCGTGAGTAATGGTTTTTTCGGCCAGATGACTGTAATGCCACATGGATACCTGAGCCAGACTTTTCCATAGTGAAGCCCGGGGGATCACATGTCCCTCCAGTCTCTGTGGTATGCACTAACAGACAGAGCTGCCAGGAAAGGGGGGCCCGGGTGAAAACAGTCCGGGATAAAAACAAGCCGCTGAACGTATCGCTGCAACGATAGCACGCCACCGAAATAGCCCTACTACCATCCCTCTTTCTCAGAATTCCCTGCAGAGCCGGCGGCAGCGATTTAGATACTTCTTTCATAGTTTCAATTCTGACTGCCAGCCTTATGCTCAGTTTGTTTCAGTCCTGCAATTACCATCCTCTTAAACTTTCCACTGCTGTTTAAGCTCAGCGCACAGTTGTCCAACGTTGTTCATATATAGATATATAAACGCTGTAATTTTGATTCGGGCATGTCACTCTGCGTTGGAAAGCTGTGCTGTGGATTTGCACCGTTAAAGATGTTTGTTTTTATGTGACAAAAATATGATGCTTCTCCATTATATGACTTGAAACAGTGATATATGTGTCTTGTTCTGTTTTTTTTTTCTCTCCAGGACTCCATGGACGAAGCATGTGCAGAGGGGATTGGTGATGAACACTACCGTTTAGAAGGTAGGCCCCCTGCTCTTCATCATCATTGCCAGCTCATTTCACTGATTTTGCTCCCCTTCATTATTTTAATTTGAATGAAAACCTGCAAAAACACCATTCGCAACTGCCCTCCAGGTACTTGTGTGGTTCTGTTTTGCAGCCATTCATCCTTTCCCCTCTGCTCCACACCCGTTCTCTAAGCCCCAACAATGTGCTGATGAGGTCCCCTTTACCTTCCCTCTCGCCTATCCACCTTCTCAGTCTCTCATCCGCCCCTCCCCCCTGTGGTGCTCTGCAAAGTGCCTCCTTTCCTCTGTGTTTTTTCTCTGATGTGATGTGATCCTGGATTAAGAGCTCCGGGAGTAAAAAGTCTCTTCCTCCCTCCCATTTAAAAGGCAGAATTGGACATGAGGTGGAGGCAGAAATGAAGAGCTGAACAAAAACCAGCCCAGAATTTGGAAGCATGGCAGCGAATTCACTTTTATTTCAACTCTGCTTCACTGGATAATGTACAAAGTAGAGAGACAAGAGATAACACGACTGATGAATGGAGTATGAAATGATTTTTAATCATTGGGCTGAACCTGAGTCTGGGTTGAGGTTGTCCTCCCTTTAAGACCGATGTTCTTAATTAGAACAGGCTGCTCTGTTCATTCTCAATGATTAAAAGGTGAAGGCCTAAGTAATTTGTTTCAATAAAACATTCCATAGATTGTGTGAATATTTCCATAATACAAATTATATTTTTCACTTTCAAGTTTCTAAAGTAAACTGAATAACTGACAGCCAGCAACGTCTGTGGGTGGAGAAGTATATTGGGGCCTCAGTCAGAAAGAATGGGAAAGTTTTGCTACCTTACTTTGCAGTTTGGAGCATTGTTGAGTGGAGTTGAATTTAATCGTCAGTTTTTGTTTCAAGCTTCACACTTTAGAAAATGGCGTCAGAGTTTGGACTAAGCTTTCGTCCAGAAAAATGATTTGCAGCTACTTTGTTAATGTCCTCCAATAAAAACAATTGATTGAAACAGCTCTTTATTTTAGTTTGGAATAAATTGTCCCGATGTTCGAATAGCAAACCATTTTGTACATCCTCAGGCACACTTAGACCCAAATAAAGACAGCTGTGGAGGATTCATGTCCACTGCATGACCTTCTTTTAGTGCAGTGATCAGACCCATTGTCCATACATCTTACAAGACATGTTAACTAAAAGATAAGAGAGAAATCAGTGAGAGCAGAGATCATAGGACAACCAACACACATATAAGCCTGCTTTCCTCTGGGTTTAAGGAAAAAAAGAACAAAAATGGCAAAGGAAGAAGAAGGCCTAAAAATAAAGGTTTTTTTACATCAGTACTGCAAGCATGCAAGAGGAAGAGTTTGCTGAAGAGGCTCAGGTTCATCAGCACCTTGTTTCAGATTAAATTACACTCTCTAGTGTTGGCCATGAAGTAGCTAAAGGAGACAGCTGGAGGATTAACTGCCTTGCTCATGAGTGCTTCAGTGGTTTCTCCTGAAGGAGGCGAAAAAGTTATGAGCACCACAAAGACATTCTCATCCTGGCCGTCCCAAAATCACCTTAGTACCCAGCACTGAGCTGTCCGAATAGGGTGGACAGACCCAGTTATGTGTAATACAGTAGCCTAGCTAAGCTGTGTGTGATTGCTCACAGTGTGTGGCAGCTTTCCCGACTGCCTTCATTTCTGCGTGTGTGTACGGGTGTGTGCACGCACTTGTGCGTGCGTGTGGCAGGGCTGCTGGAACAGGCTAGGTATGGAGGGTGCCTGCCTCGGCTGCCCTCGTCTTGCCCCTCAGATCTGATGTGCAGCCAATCCCCTGGCTCAGCTCCTCTCATAAAGAGCGGGCTTATGTCTGTGGTGGAGGGGGTTGTGGTGGGGGGGGTCAGGCGGGTAGGAGGGTGATAGCAGATTACTGTTACTCCTCCCGGCATTTCATTAGCTCCGAGATAAGCATCTCGCCACCATATTGAGCCTGCTACGGAACAGATTTGCCCTCGCACACAATGTTCCCTTTGAGCACCTCAGATGATCAAACAGCGGGACCCCAAATGCTGCTCCTCTCCAAAAAGTTGGTAAAAGCTCCCTGGGATGATGCCTTTCATTTTTGGCATTTTCCCCTACCCAGGGATGAGACAGGTCTGCTTTGATCTGCTTTGGATCAGGAGGAAAGAAATTGGGCTGTTGTGTCTGCTCCGTTGGCGAGCAAACAAACAGTGTTTCAGATTTGACTTGGCTTAATTAATTAGTGATTCTGTTTTTCAGCCGGTCTGATCTTCTTCCAAAAGGTTTGAGAATGGGACTTCAAAGTGCGGCGGGAGAAGAGGGGAGCAGGGGGAGGGTGGAGAGAGTGGGGTGTGGTTTATGGGGTGTGCGCGCTGCCTGCAGGACCATGATTGGATGAGGATGGGGCTGAAGCTCAAAACAAAATGACCAGAGGTGAAACACACAGAGACTGTAGCTGGGTAAAGGCTGTAACAAGCTTCTGTGAAAATACACATAAATAAATCTGAGGATGAAGTAAGGGGTGTCTGGGTACAAAAGAGCCGACATGCACACCTACAAAATCTCAGTTACATGTTGTGTGTATCTGCGGTCTCATGTGTCAAACAATGCTGGATTTCAAAGCGGAGAAGGATATCCGGTAGAATTACATCTGGGCCAGCATCCAACACTCTGAAAACTAAAACAACGAAAGCGGACAGGTGGACAGTTGTTATTTGTTGTCCGCCAGAGTGGACCACCGTAAAATATAGTGCAATGCAAAGATACACCAGCATTATCTGTGATGTGGAATTGACACAGTTGTAACAAATTCAGTCATGATTAAAGGCTACACAAATTTCCTATTGTCTTCTTAGATTTTGTCCACCCATTATGGTGTCTCACCCTATATTGAATAACTCACTGATTCATAACAGAGCAGGGTTGTGAAAACCCAGCGTTATTGCATTCAAAGTGTAGAACAGTCTACAGTATAGGAAATGTGTCAGACTCTACACGGGTCCTCAGCTTAAGTGCATATGACAGATCAGTAGTCCCTCATGACTGTCTGTCTTTACTGTATGTCTGGATGGTAATGTACGGTGAATGTCATCCATGAAATGATGAGCTCTGCTGCACTGAGCCGGGGACTCGGGGGTCTCCTATAGGCCTTTTCGAATACCACCTAATATTCTATCATGTTTTAGACATGTTAATGTCATTCAGTTTCATGTTTGACATCCTCCCTTCAACCCAGCGGGATATATACACTGTAGCCAAGAGCTTAAAAACTATTACTATAAGTGTGACTGATGGAACAGCTTTTGCCACCAGAGAATCACAGTCTGTCACAGTTTCAGTATTTTTCCTTTTTGCTTTGGATTGACATTTTGGATTCCAGTTCCTGTCTTGATATCACTGCTTTGGTTCAACATTACTTACTCTCTCTGGAATGATGCAATAATTGACTTAACCCTACAAGTTCAGAGCAGTTGAGCAGCCGAACCAAATTTAATTTTTGATTTCCAAGTTGCAACATTTAAAGTTAGTGATATTGCGTATGCATTACTTATTCTAAACACAACAGAGCCTGCTCTGCCTTAGAAAATATGGCATTACTAATGAATATGTTGATATGAATATAAAAACACAATTTCAGAATATAGGCAGTGAGACAAAAACCGTGAGGAGTTTGGCTGCGTAGGTTTATTTCCAACCAGGAGCACTTGAACGTGTGACACATCTTAATTGTGGATGCCAAACTCGGAAGTAGAAGCTTACAAGGAACACTTGAAGGCAACGACATATCCTCAGGTTATGACTGCACCCAACGTTTCCATCCTCAGGCTTTCTCTTTTATCTTTGTGTGTGTGTGTGTGTGTGTGTGTGTCACTGCAGTGGCTTTACCCCCAGAGAAGACAGACAGCTGCTGTGTGGAGGAGAAGATGCAGGAGAGGGACAGCCAATCTCCCGCAGGGCCGCAGAAACAGCTCCAGTTTGAAGTGAGTGTCAACACCGAACAGGACGTTTATTACTTCCCCTCTGGATGAAACTAGGGCAGTGAGGGGACACACACAAATACACAATCTCACACACACACTGGATGATACTGATAGTTCACTGCTGTGCTGTTTCAGGAGTTGGAGTGTGCTGTGTCTGTGGAGGAGGATAACAGGCAGGAGTGGACCTTCACCCTCTACGACTTTGACAACAACGGCAAAGTCACCAGAGAGGTAATAATCTTCTGCTCCGAGGAGTGATTAATCTGGAGGAATAGTACTGTACTTCCTTACTGTATTAATTACAGTAAATAGACAAACATCTGTCAACGCCACACAGTAACTGTAGTAGTATTTATTTAGGTGACTTTGTTGTGTTGTGTATATCATGTAATATCGGGCCTTGAAAACGCATTGCATTAGGAAAAATGAAACTATGAAACAAACATCTAAAAAACACAGCTATTAAGTGTCACAAAAATGTGGTTCAGCTACAAAACACCCTCCTTTTGGGTATGGGAATTAATCAGTAACCTTAAATTTTACCATATTCTGGCATCACCACACCCCCGAAACAAAGAAGTGAGGCTAGAAGTTATAAGCCTCTAACCCAACCTCGCTCCCAATAACCAAATCCAGCGACATCTGTGTGTTTCCGCTCCTGCGAGGTACCTTGTGGCTTGCGTCTGCCTGGTACAGATCTGAGAGAACATCCAGAAAGGCCCATGTTTTTTGAAAACAACTTGAAACAGCGCAAAGAGACTGGAGCTGTCCTCTGTGTGGTTGGCTGCGCAGTTTTTTTGGCATTGCCTGTGGCTCCATGGCTCATGAGACGTCAGGCGGCGGCTTGGAGGGGGAAAGAAAAGCTTTCTTCTCCAACTCTTTTTTTTTTTTTTCACACAAATAAAAAACAGAAGGAAACCAAAAATGACACAGGAAGCTTTTATTTTATTTCCTTTTTTTATTACTACTTTTTTCTTTACAGTGTGCCTATGTCTAAAACCAGTATGTGGAACTAGTCCCTGAAGAATTCATCATAGTGCTTTATGTTATGAGTCAGACTAGTGAGTGAGAATCATGCCGTTGGAGTCTTTTTGTGCCTTAATTCTCAGCAGTTTTGTCAAAGGCGCTTTTATGGTGAAGCTGTGTTACCTTCTAAAGTAAAACCCTAATGAGAATTGAGACACTGCGTGAGTCAGTTAATTTCCTACCATAATAGGTGAAATTGTTCATGGTCAATTAAAATTTTGGTTTGCTATGAAAAAACCCAGCACAGTTGCTAACATCCAATAGGGAGTTATTAGCTCAGTATGATGCACAAAAACACTCACCAGTGCAAAATATAGCTTCTAAACAGCCACAAGGGACTGCATTATTTTATTGCAAATCAAGTACTTACCTTATGCTGGTTCAAGTGAACATGGTATCACTTTTAATTTGAAAGTATTGACGTGGATAATTGTTGTATTTTTCTTTTTTTTCTATAATTCAGTTTTGCATTGTTATATGCATACATGCTTTTGCACATCCATTAATCAAGTCAAGTTTACTCATATAGCACCTTTAAACACAGCTTAAACTGACCGAAGTGTTGCACAAAAGAAAATTAAAATATACAACACAAACACAAAGAGAAAACATAACCTCGACAACAATAAACGACAAGAGACAAAATGCAGAATTATAGACTGGACAACCAACTAACCAATTAAAATATTAGTGAGCTAAAAAGGTGAGTAAAAATGGGCCATTAGCTTAGATTTAAAAGTTGGAGGGGGGCATGTCTAATATCTGCAGCAACAGTAGTACAATAGTTCCACAAATGTAGAGCAGCAACTGCAAAATCTCCTTCCCCTTTTAGTTTTAGTCGTGACAGTGGGACATTAGTTGTAGACATTGTTAGTGAAAACAGGTGCTGCTTCCTATGCAGATGTAAATTTAAGAGATATTGAGGAACTAAATTCAGACAGCGTAGAGCTCTTGCAGCTGTAACACGACTCACATCAAGGCTGACATCCCAGTCAGATTCTCCTGCTACCACCAAGACGTTTCTTTTTCATGAATTTATAACTTGTCTTTACACCCTGTCTGATCGCTTCACTTGGAAAGCTGAACTAAAACAACTGACATCAGTGTGTTTCTCTCTTCACTGTTGTCTGAGTCACTTCTTTAAATTCCTAGCTAGCATGAAGTTTATGATGCAGAGTTTTAATGCACAAAGATACAGAATATTGAATTCAAACAGTATAGTGATAAGACGAGTCTCCTCTGTTCCCTTTCTCTTGATGATTTTTTGGGTAAAATATGCGCATTGAAAATGTCTCTGCACGAACGTCACCAAGAATCTTTTTTATACTTTATACTGATTAATTCTCATCTCTTAAATAGAAACTGTGTATCAAAAAGCCCGGATTAAACTCACCTCCCCCTCCCATGCCCTGCAGGACATCACCAGCCTGCTCCACACCATCTATGAGGTCGTGGATGCCTCCGTCAACCATTCTCCCAGCAGCAGCAAGACACTGAGGGTCAAGCTCTCGGTGGCTCCCGACTCCAGCCAGCGGTGGAGGAGTTGCACGCAGGGCGCGGCAGGTAAAGCTCACATTAACAACAGTGGGTGCGGGCGGAGGGGAAGAGAGGGCATTTTGGGGTCCCCCCTTGAGTTGCCTGCTGTCAGCTCACCCAGAGATGTGTTTGTTGTCATGCAGAAATGCGTCTGCTTCAGGCCTGTCAGAGCTTTGTTCCTCGCAGTCTCGGCGTCGCTCCATCTCTCCCACTCAATGGGGTTCATTTTTAATGATGGGGGGAGTGACAACGCTAAGAGAGGGCCCCCTCCCTCAGCGCCTTCAGATACTCTGAAAGAAACCTTAAGAGATGCGCCGAGTCCTTTTTGATAACCACAGCCATTTTTCTTTTCTCCAAAGTTCCCTTTTTTCCCCTCTCTTCCTCCCCCCTTCTCAGAGCTGCCGGGAAAATATAGCTACGTTCAACTTAACTTTTCTCACTGACGACTTGGTAAACAAGTAGTCAGGGAAAAAATATCTCAAAAAAGTATATATTCCTGTGTGTTCGTGTCCTATTGTTTCAGCTATAAATATCCGTCAAGAGATTCAAACAGAGCAAGCTTTGAAAATATCGCCGGTTGCCTTCATGCTAATTTGAAAGTGCATCAGATCTCGCGTCCTTAATAAACTATTTCTGAAGTCTGCATGTTTTTTTTATTTCATTCCATGCCTTATAAGAGGCTGGGTGTTGAAAATAGAATAAATGAAGCATTGTTGTTTTTCCTTTTCTATAGATCTTCAAAGTAAAACCCCCGAAAACAAAGGTTGCTTTCTTCTGAGGCTTGTGTGACTGTTGTCGTTGTGTGTGTGTGTGTGTGTGTGTGTCGTGCGCTGCTCTGTGTAGCTCTCTTTGATAATAGCCTACTGTCTTTCACACATACACAGACATGTCCCACCCCAGGGAGAAAAATGACAAGTGCATAGAAGACCCCAAGAGTGCAGACAAGAAGACTCGAGCACTCCTAAGGTAAACCCATTTCTTCTGCATACTTCAGTCTCTATTGTTAAAGCTTGTGGTGTCTACTAGAAGAAGAAGAAGAAGAAAGTTTATTAGGATATTGTTGACTGATCATCCACTTTTAAAAGAGAAGACGGGAGACTAGCAGTGGCCAAATGTACCTCCACTGTACAGAGGAGGACTTAACAGTGGAGGAGAGAGTCCGCCCTCTTAATGCATTTTTCAGATACTCCCATTTGAGTTTTAAACCTGTGATTTTCCAGTCACAATCTCACTTCTCTAACAATTACTCTGCCCCTGTCTGATCATAAGGAGCACTTGTTTTACTTTCTCCAAACACTACCATACTGAACCTCTCTGGCCCAAACTGCTACGTAATGAGAGGTGCCGCTTGTGTCCACAGGCGCCACCACAGTGACCACCACACCCAGCCGGGCTGCCAGCGCCACTGTGTGGATGAGAACCTGGAACGCAGGAACCACTACTTGGACCTGGCAGGCATCGAAAACTACACATCCCGCTTCGGAGCCGGTGAGTGGACCGGGGCCAGGGGTGTAGAGGGGGAGAGGTGAGGGAGAAACACAGCCGTGGCCCTTTGAAGCTGCATCCAGGGGCCCTCATTACTGCGGCACCTGCTTGGAGCCATTAGGTGGAACTAGCAGCCCACTGTGCTCCTCGCCAGTACAAACATCTGGGCTCAGGCAAGCACAATACATCAAGTGTTCAAGGCTGAAGCACATCAACAGAACGGGCTGTTGTGAAGTGAAATATTAGGTCTAATGAGCAGAAGCCTTGATCTGATGGTCAGTGATGACATGTGATTATTTTAATGTTGGTCCTGTTAGGAAAGTGCTAACAGAGATCTGCTCTATGACACATTGTGTCAGGGTTATCCGCATGAAGAAAGAACCTGAAGTAAAGCTGCCAGAATCTTATCGTGGAGCCTTTTAGTGGATCTTTATTAGTGATCTGTTGGCACAATAATTTGCACATAATGGGATGTTTTTCTGCCCTTTTTTTGTTGCAGGGTTTTGAGATTCCAAGTCATTCATTCCGACATTGTCCAGTCCTGTGATGGTTTTTAATGCAACCTGGAAGTTTGTCATTGTTGCTGCTTTCTCAGTTCAAATACATTTGTGTGTCTGTCTGCCTCACAGCTCCCACCACAGAGCCCACGAAGGCCGAGCCTCAGACCCGCTCATCCAACCAGACTCGCTCTCGCTCCCACGAACCGGAAAATGGCCACTCCCATTACCACCACCGCCGCTTGCAGACTGTTGTGGACGCTGTTGCTGCAGACAGCCTCCATCCCGCCCCCCGTACGCGAGGCCAGGACTCAGGGAAACACGCCCTCCGATCCCCTAAGACCCACAGCCGCACACCTCCTGCGCAGATCAGTGGCAGGGTGATGAGAAGCCGAGGTGCACCTCCTCCCCCGGCGCTACCGAGCCAGATCCCCCCTCACCAGTCCACAGCCCCCTACCGCAAGCACAAGCAGCGGTCCAAGGAAAGCCAGGGCTACAGGGCCCTAGGTTCTCTGGCAGCTCCAGGACCAGTGGTAGAGAAAGAGCACGTGAGGGACCTGCCTAGCGTGCTGCTGTACGAGGGGGGGCTGGCACAAGTGGTGCAGCGGCATGAGCATCACCACCACCATGAACACCATCACCACTACCACCACTTTTACCAGTCCTGAATTCTCACTTTGCCTGGGACAACTCCTGCAGCCCCATAAACCCCAGCCAGGCCAGCAGACACTGCCGGGCTGCCTTACAGTGTGCAGTGCTGCAGTGGCTTTGTAGTGGACATAGGACATGGGTAGGAGAGGAGGATCTTGGGAGGGGTGTCCCAGTGCTGGGAGGTTATTAATCAGTGTTATAAAGAGGTTGGTCAGACATACAAAAGCTCGGGTATGCAGCAGGACAGTACGGCCATGACTGAGGATCACGGCTGGGGCTAGAGAGGAGGCACAGAGGGACAATTAAATTAACAACCCACACGTTCCTCTCCCCCCTGACCCTGTAATCCTCTACCTGATGAACTCTACGGCTCCAAACCAGCACCGCAACCTTTCCAGACCACTAAGCCAAAAGGTTTTTAAGGAAAAGGAGGGACGAGAGGAAGGAAGACTGTGATGTAAAGATGAAAATATATGAAGGAATATAGGTGACAGGAGAGCAGGGCATAGTGTGTATGTGTTTTGTGTGCGTGTGTGTAAAACCATGTGTGAATGTGTGGGCGCAGCAAGAGTGTGTGTATAAGTGTGTGTGTGTGTGAGTGTCACGACACTGGTGTCTGTTGAAAACCACTTGAAGTGCGCTCATGGGTGCGTGAGTATTTAAAGCAGGCTGTCAGGCAGGTTTTTGAAGATGAAAATGAAGATTCTGATTCAAGCACGCAATACCCCGTAAGCAAAAATCG
>NW_023339663.1:23437257-23461206 GCF_004916995.1 Morone saxatilis | reverse complement strand
AAAAAAAAAAAAAAAAAGATCCCAAATCCGCTGCTACCTCTAATTTTATCCTAATTGTTGTTGTAATGGTGACTTTGCCTAAGCATTCAGAGGTTATTTTCAAATTACTTCGAAACTTTTTTGAAAGAAGAAGAATGGTCTCAAAATCTGCAGTACTGAAGTGTCGAAAAAGCTCCTTACTTTTATTAACTAACATTTACTGTACATAAGGTATATATTGTTATCAATTTTATAAGCTTTATTGATAATGTGATATCTTTGTATTCATTATCTGAAGCTTTTATCTTTGTTTTCCTTCACAACCGCATTTTATAAGACCACTAGGAGCCTCATTTGACTAGAATTGTATTACTCACTCAATCTCACACTCACTCTCTCTCTCATTCTCCTTCTGTTTCAACTGTCTCACCATGCGATTAGATACCGAACTGTAATCTAGTGATAATGCCCAAATGACTAAAACCCAACTCTCAACAGGTGCTGTTCAGTAACTTAAACTCACGTCACATACTAGTGCTTTATAGAGACCATGCTTGCGATATCATGGAAAAAAAACAAGGACAAATTATTTTAAGATACGAGGCTGTAGTGTAGATCACATATCAATGCACATTACTCAAGTTTAGTTCTTGTAATCTCAGCTGGAATTTTACGGACTGTTATGTGCTAGTATGTGTGTTCTGCATGAAAACAAGTTAGAAACTTAAAAGTGCCAGTCCACTTACAAAAGCCTTCTTTTTTATTTTAATGTCCAAAGTGTCAGCAGTTAAATCACATGTTCTAAATCCCATGATACACTTGGAATCAAAACTAGAGATCGTGATCAGTGCTTTTGGCATATCTGCATAAATTGAAACCCTGATTGAGGTTTGTGTATTCATTCATCAGTGTGGAATATGACCTTTAAGGACAGTTATTTATGCAGGGAAATATTTTTGCTGAACATGCATGTCATCTTTCACCACCACCCTGCTTCAGATCCTGGTTTACTTTTTTGTCTTTTGGACATTTCTGGCTGTCATGTTAGCACTTTCCCTAACTCTTAGCAGCTCTGTTGTCCAGCCCTCGGCCTGGCCCGAGGTCACATGGCTGCTCCCTCTGTTTCCATGGCATCTTCCTATCCCCCAGCTGTCAGCAGGTCTTTCACCGTGCTGCCATGTGGCCTCAGAGCTCAGCCAACAAGGCTCTGTTTGTGGTGCGGTGGGGCGGGGTTTCTTTCAGCTGTCCCATTCCTCTGGTGCTGGATAACACTGGGCCCGGCCCGCAGTCTCCACTAGACCCATAACTCACTGCTGCTGTTGTCCTGCCAGCACCAGGGACTGTCTGTTTATCCTATCCCATGATGCGCTTTGGGCGCTGCCATAAACCTGCAGATGCAAGGCGGTGAACTGAGAGCTGCCAGTGTAAGGGTGTCCATCACCTCCTCCGCGATAGTTTCTCCCTGGTGTTCTTGGCGAGCACACGTGTTCTTCTCAGAACTTCCTAGCATCACATTTCTAAATGACCTGCCCTTATATATCCACAGTCTTCTGTCAGGGTTTCAGTGCTGTGCCCAAGCGCAACCTCATCCATACACTGTTCAGTATCAACCATGGGTTAGTTGTGCAAGTCTGACATAAGCATGTTCGTGTGTTTGTGATGAGAAAGAATGCCGTGTATGCCAGTCTTGCCCTGAGCCCCGCGGTGTCCTCTCACAGCTGCAGGTCGTCCTTTAGCAGAGGCACCAGTCAGTCGGCTCATCTCACGGGACCCTGTGGTGGAAACGGCGTCATTCCCCCGAGGGGGGATCACAGCTGCACTCCATACCTCAGCTTCCTTACCTCACGCTGCTTTTCACACTGCAGGTCCTCGCTGCCTGAGCCCCTCGTGAGACTGTAACTCCTTTGTCAAAGGTTTCCCCTCAACCGAAACAGTGTTGATACCAGTGTGTCGCTCCAAATATAAGTAGCGTGGAAATGTCGGTCTGGTTGTGTGAACGGACGGCATGCAGGCGACTGTTCGTCCTGCAGGGTGGTCCGATTGGACACGGTGAGCGAGAGCTGCTGAAGGAATTTAGGTGAAAGTCTCGGTCAGACCCACAGCCAGGATGCAATATTTAAACTTCTTTTACCCGGAGAGCGTTTTACTGAACAGACTGAAGTCCCTTCTTTTCAATGTCCTGCTTCACATTCATACAATTACCTGAACTGACACTGGAAAGCTACCCACTACAAACACACTTTCATACTGTAGACTTCAAAGCAGCATCACTGGAGAAACTGGGGGTAAAATGCCATGCTTAAGAGCACCGTGGCAATATTTGTTGAGAGTTGGGAAAGCAGTTTTTAGTCAGTTTTGTCACACAGACTTTTCCATTTACTGTGGGAAATAAATCCAAAATAAAATACTAAGGTTTTCAGTTATCCATGTACCAGATGTTTTTTTTTTCTTCAGTGGATGCCTCTTTTCAAGAATCAAGACTTCAAATTATGTCATCTCATCATCCTTCTTTACATCCACCATCTCGTATTGTATGTATTGCACCACTAATTTGCTTTGTAAGATCCATGTATCAGCATCTCTAAAAATCTGATGTATATAGTGGACTGCAGAAAGGATAAACCAGCATCATGTAGAAAGAATTTAAGGCTTATTTATGATTAAATAACTGTCAAGCTATCTCACTTGCCTACTGTCAGTTAGTGCTCTGATATCAGCCACGCCAATAGTAGCAGGGAGGAATGATTATCTGTCTATAACACAAGCTGTTTCTCTCTCTCCACACACAGACACACTTTCACTTGGTGTTTGTTGTAAAAGAAAGTTGTTTAGCACTAGCTGTTTTTCTCCCTTTCCCCTCCCTCCTAATGTTTTTTCATGACTTTGTTTAGTTTATATAGATTGTATTTGATTAATTTCTTTATTTATTTGATAGCAGATCTGTGCCAAGGGAAAATACCCTTTTATTAAAGTATGAACCTGTTCCTTATAAATGCACTGACTTCTGGGGTCATTTTATTTCATTTTTACTGTCAGTATCCGTTTTCCTGTGCAGATTAAGTTCATTTGCAAAAAAAAAAGATTATTTCTCTTGATTGCACAATCTAAAAACAAACATGATTTAGGAAAATAAATAGAAATGGAGATATATGTTTTTGCAAATGAACCCTTCATTAACAACATGAAGATATCCCTTCAAAATAAAGATATTAGTATGTCATCATTTTATATTAAAACATAACATTTGCATTGCGTTCAATAAAATAAAAGTCTACTGCCAAATCAATTAATAAACTTACTGGCTTTCTTGCTGAGAGTTAGATCCGAGGATTGATACCACTCTAATGTCTGGAGGGACGTTTCCATGCAATCAGTACAGACCTCAGGAAGTTCCTCCACCTGGCCCAGAAACAGTCCAGCACATAAACCCTTTAAGACCACCAGTGTCGATTTTACACTAACAAATTAGATGTAAGAGCTTTAGAGGCGCTGGATGGTAGACGGAGAGAAAAATGAGAGAAAGTCTTCAGTCCCTATTAAGCAAAGCATTTAGAGACCGGCTTGTGAATCTACAAAAGTTCGACTATATGGGGTCATCCATCCATATCTAGATTTAACATGTGCAGTCCACGAAGCAACATTCACAAACCTTATTCATACTTACAGTGAACCTCCATTCCACCTAACCCACTCAGGACAACATGTACACTCTACGCAGAAAGGCCCCAAAGTATTGCTGTGAGGCAACTGTGTTATCCACTGAGAAACTGTGCTGCTGATGGCCATACGGGGCCTTCGGGATCAAAACAAGATGAGGTTTGAGTGAGAGAGGGCCTGTATTATTTGGGACAACATGTTTACTGTTGCCTGGTACACTTTTATAAAACCAGATCAAATTTTAATTTCATTTTCCACTGATTTTATCTCCATTGCTGATCAAGTTTCTCATACATTTTGCACTTTTTTTATTGTGCATCTTTTCCTTTTATCTGCTTTTACATTTCTAATTTCCAAGAAGGCAGCTGGATTGATGTGAAGGGTAATGTGTGGAAACGTGTGTGTGTGTTTGTGTGCAGTAAAGTAAAGTAAAGTATCTTAACTGTGGTGTCACAGAGGGTTCCCAAATCTGGCTGACCACAGCTGCTCACCACGCCACACTCTCTACATGCACACACACTTTCATCTGCAGCTTAGCAGCTTATCTCTGGTTGGGACAACCACAGAGAGTCTGCCTCTTGGCAATGTGATACGCCTTCCTCTCACGAACACGGCTATTTGTGTAAGCAAGGCAGTGTAACCCGCACAACTTGTATCATCATTACAAATGATTTCTATCCTAACGCAGCCAACCAGGTTATTCTTACCGCCAATTTACACATTTCAGCTATTAAAAGCTTTAGACATCCACGTCAGAGGTGTAACCTAAGTCATTAGAATTATATGAACACAATTACTCTCAAAGGTTACAGGAAAATATTTAGTAGCTAGTATTCACATTACAGAAAAGAATGCTTATATTTAGAATACCTATGTGAATTTTATTCATTTTAAATATGTGATAAGTATGTATGTATGGTAAAACAAATCTCATTACTTCCACTTTACGTAATAAGGAGGAATCACAGTTTGAGATATTGAAGTCAAGATATTGTTGAAATGAAGCTAGATGAAGCAATCTTTTGATCAGGGGTCTCAAACTTAAATTGGCTTGGGGCCACTGCTGGTATTGGGGGCCACTTCAACGTTCTAGAACTAGAATTACTTACATCATACTTAAAAAATAAGTATGATCTATATATCTATCTATACACTTCTATATCCTCATTTTATATCAACTTTGTTGTTCGCAGCCAAACAACAAATGAAGGACGTTGCCATTGTTTCATGCTAAACTAAATACACTTTTTAAAATAGAATGTTTTTATTTTATTGTAGACTATATGAAGGGGTAGTTTAAATACATATGAAACAAGTAGAAAAAAAAGAGGCCAGATCATATTATATTTTTGACATCATGTCACAGGCCTGCAGTTTGAGATCCCTACCTTAAACTATTATGATATTAAGAAATGTCCATGTGGCCGGCCATTTATAGGCATTAGATGCACTTTTAAAGTCACCCCCTATGATGAGACAGGCTTAGTCCGGGCTTGAGTTGTACCTTTGCATACAAATTACAAACCATAAAGAATTGGCTTTGAAGCATTAAGTCTAATAAACAGCACAGGAACTCCTGCAAAATCATACTACCCATCAGAAAAACAAGCATTATCACTGAGCCTTACAAAGTTTTCAGGATTTACGTTTTTGGGAGGAGAAATGTCTTTGCATCTTATAGCTCTGTTTGTCCTGGTGTATAATTTTGCACAATTGCAACAACAGCACAAGCTGGAAGAATTTCTCTAAGACTCACAATCTGTACAGCACCATGGCAGTGAACAGAGTGTTCTTGTACCTGACGTCACCAGAGGTAAATAGTCAGGATGACCACAACATTCAGTGTTCAGGTTCATTTCCTGTGCATCAAAAGCTTTTTGTTAGGATCGTTGATAGTAGAAAAAGATAGAGCAAATATATGAGGTGATTGAAAAGCTGCACAAGTGAGCATCACTCAGTACAAAAACAACTAGCACTGTTTCATAAGCACTTGGCAAGTCTAGAAAATTCCATGCTTGCTCTGCATAAAACTGATTTGCTATATTTGCCATAACTAATGAAAGTCATGAAAGTCTCATATTCAACAGAGAGAAGAAAACACAAGTTAGAACAACGGTCCTAACCTGACGAATTAAAGTGAAGAAACTTCACGAGAAGTTTTTTCTCAAACCACCAGCACAGCACACAGTGATTAACTGTGTTAGAGATGCAACCTTCTTTACTTGACGTTTTCTTTCTGAATCATAGGATCCTGACAAAGAGCATATTGAAGTGGTGACACATTGTTTTGTTGTTGTGTGAAATGCAGATTGTGCACGATAAACCAAGGATTTTCTTTGTCCTCTGTAGTGATCTTTGATAAAAAAGAAATGCTCAGAAACTTTATTGCAAGTCTCAGATACCGTATAGCCAAAGGGGCCATTTCCTACTGTATCCTCCTGCATCCTCTCTTCTCTGTAGTCTGGCATGAGACTTTTTTTTTTTTTTTTACATTTTCTTCATTTTTATTTTTTTTTTCACTTTGACTTTGATCTGCACTCCTTTCAACTCTTCACATATGTTGGTAATAGCCTTGGTGTTCATGGAGATTTTCTTCTCCAGTGCAGAGTAACGGTTGGATAATGCATTCACGCCTTTTGAAATGACAGCACTGGAGACAGTGTCCTTCCTCTCATATATAAGCCTGTCTCTATCTCTTTGGTTTGGGACTCTTCTCAAGTGTGTCAGGTAAGAGAGTAAGGGAACATGTTTTACAAGTTAAAACTAAAGCTTGCCTTGGAGTTGTGAAGAAAGGTGGTCAACACTTGCGTACTACATTACATTACATTTCAACTGCTACTTAATAACTCTACTATGAATGCTTCAGTACCTTACCTCCACACTATATCAGTCCTTTCTTTTTGCAGATGGACCTTAGTGTCCTCGGTCCAGGCTCCAGGAGGTGAACTTGGTACATCCTTAAGATGGAATCAAAGCCAACAGAGAGGGTGAGTTATTTGGCCTGTACAGTGTCCACTCACCATGTCTGTTATCTTCTATATATTTGTCTGCAAAGCTGGAATAAAAGGAGTCCAGTGCCTAAAACTCTCAGTATAAAGAGGACCAAGGATCTATAGATGTTGATGGATTCCTTAATTCTCTGCAAAGTGAACAAAGGTCAGTTTACGATACAGGAAGTAACTGAGGAAAGTGTCTGAGGAAAGGGTACGATCATTTATAGATTAGCGCTACCCACTACAGTGAGCAATTACTGTGAGAACCATCCTCTGGAGACTTGTAAGCCTGCATACACTGAAGAAAATGAAGAGCAGCAACGAGGAGAGTAATGCCCTCTCAGTACTGCACAGCACAGAGGTATTTAAGACTACAATCTGAACATTTTCATTCACTTACTCTAATAAATCTGCCAGTCCCCATGAGGATACCAATTTGTATTGTGGTACATACAACCTGTGCAGTGTAATCATAGGTGTCTAATAAGTTAATTGAGGTATGAGGAGTTACACACAGAAGGATTTTACTGAACATAAGGCTTCTTTTTAGCAAATCAGAAGCTAAATTACTAATTTGAACATTTTTATTTTAATTTTATTTACTTTAATGTAATTTGTCACAGAATAATACCACACCTCTGACATTTCCATATTTACAGCTATGAACAGCTTGGTGTCGCAGAAAAAAAAATTATTCAGGACTAAAATGGGATAAATATTTCCTGTGCATGTATCTTGTGTTGTATTTATGTTGTTGGGAGACACGGGTAACACGAGGAATGGTCTTCTTGGGTAGAAATAAAATCTAGAATAAAGAATAAAATCTCTGTGTTGCTACAGGCAAAAAAAAGCAATGATATTGACTTAAATATGGGGAAATGAGAGGCTTCCATAATATGTTCTGTGTGCTTTGTTTCCAGCAGATAGGCAGAGCGCTTTGAAGTGTGGATTGGCACAGCAGGGTGCTAGCTTCTGTAAAGGCAAGATGCTAAATGGTAAGGATGAGAAGGACATGAGGTAGTCTATTACCAATACAGGAGCAAAGAGAAAAAAAAGGCAAATCCAATGATAATGTACATCTGTTCCAGTGAATTTATGAGCTTTGAAATTTTTTTTGTGTGGGATAAGTGGATCCTTTTTCTTACAGTATCTCAGAACTTCAAAGCAGATTCGCTTTGGATAATGCAAATTATCGGAATATGCCGGTTCCTGCCTACTTAAGAGCATGAAAAGAAAAAGGGGAAAGGGAGAATTAAAGCTAATTGGCATGGCAGTCTTTTTATGTGTGGAAAGAAGGGCAAAAATAAAACACTTTAATTATTGTCAAGTTCATTCAATTAGGAAACAAGCTGACAAAGTGCTAAAGTTCAGTGTGCCCGACCCAGTAGCCATTTGCATGAAGTGTCACTTTTCACTGTCAACATTTCCCTTGTTATATCTGATGAAATTATAATTAGCAGGATTAAATCCACCCAATAATCACCAAGCCGGCACCAGAGAGAGAGGCTGCTTTGTTCAGCTCTGATGCCGTGGTGCCCTGCGGGTGGAAGTCATTCATCTGTTGGTCCAGTGTTTTGCCGTTCATACACACTGCTTGTGCTATTAATGCCATGTCCTTCAAATATGCGTAAACACACTACACTTAAAGGGAAATCCCTCTATGAACAAAGCAAAGGAATGGCGACCACCTCCATGGCCGGAGTCAGCAGTCACTCAACATGCTCAGCGAGTAACAATCACCTAATTGAGACTTTGCCTAGTGGTGTCTCCACCAGCCATTTGTATCAGACGGCTGGGGAAAGCAAAGCATTAACACATTTGTCATCTGCAGAAAGGAAAGGGATAAGAGCAAACCCTGGGGGAAAAAAGCATTACTTTTACTAATTTTACTTTTAGATAGATTGGACAAGTTTATGTGTTTGTATGCTTGTGCATATGTCAGAGTGAGTGTGGTCTATATTCTGAAGCCAAAGAAAATATGATTTCTTCCTCATGTATCTCCCACAGTTTTAAACAACTTGGTTGCACTCCCTCATTTTTATTATAGGATATGTCTGGGGATGTTCTACCTTTTGTAGAGGCTGAGTAAGAAGATGCCGTTTGCACCAATAGCATGCAGGAAAGGTCCTATCTAGAGCTATTGTTCTACTGTAGAAACATATTGGTACAACATGGCAAACTCGATAGAAGAGGACCAACTCCGTCTGTAGATAAAACGGTTCATTCTGAAGTATGGAAAAACACAACAATTATTATTTTCAAGTGATTGTACAGAAATGCAAACATACCTGCCAATAGATCCACCTAAATGTTACACCCTGGGCCTTTAAGAAGCAGCTAAATTCTTAGTAGAAAGACATGAATATCCAGTGATTCATGGCACGTTCACTACCTAAAGAAGTGGTAATTTGCTAGAAAAAGAAAATGTGCCCAATGAAACCTGTCACAGTCATGATTTCATTTTCATCCATTAATGCATTAATATGCTGTATAAAGGGACAGTCTGACCCACTTTCTTACAAACACAGTCAACAGTAATGGATGTTTGCTTTTGCCTAGGCATTTTTTCACGCTGAAACTTAGTGACAGTCCCTTTCAACTGTATACAATGTGACACTTACCATAGGAAATTTCATGCTGATAACAAACCCCACCACAGTAAAAGGTAGTAGACTCTCTTTTCACCAGTTGTTCATTCACTTCATTTTTCAAAGAGCACAGTTCAACTTTTCCAAATTACAAATGTGCTGTCTGGACTTCTAGAGACTGACTCCAGACTTCTAGAGATAGCAAATGAATAAAATAAGGCTCCAGAAAGTTGCATTGGTTTTTAGTAGATCATTGGAGCTCTTTCTTTTTGCAACATCAAAGGCAGCCGCAGCTCTTTGATGTGGCAGCATGCTGTTTAAGGTACAGAGTGAATGGAGAGATGTCAAGCTGCAAGGTGCCTCTGTAGTTTACGTTGAGTGCTGCAGAGAGCTGCAGATGAAAGGAGCAAACAGAGTTTGATAATGAATGTCCAACAAGTAGGACCCATTTCAGACAGCGCACACTCAGCGGGGTGTCCACGCTAACCTTGAGCGCAGCACCCCAAACTTTGGGCAGACGCTGGAGAGACCAGACTCCTTCAACTTTCCTTCTCCTGAAAAAAGGGGGGGTCCTCAGATGTGAGCTTTAATCTTCCTGTCAATTAAATCCTGATTGACACACACACACCCATGCACACATGGTTATGCACACATGCTCCTCTGAAAGAGATGCATCTACTTCCTCTGTTCAATACCTCTCTCTCCGGCTTGGGAAGGCCTCTTCTAATTATACACTAATCCTTCCAATGTATGAGTCAATTGGATGCCTGAACGTCTGCATTGCTATGGTATTGCTGTATATCGTGATCCTCTTAATGTCTCCATTAGTCAAATGAGGTAATCCACCTTTATCTGTCACCCCTCTGTCTTAGAGGAATGAGATATTAGGTTGTGTATGTATAGTTGAAAGCTTTTTTACCATTGACAAAGTGGTTGTCGTTGTTCTTTACAGTTTTATAATGCACTGGTAGTAATAGCAAAGCTCTCAATGCTTGTGGAAAGGCCAATATAACTGAATGGACTTGACAGAGGATCTTTGTTGCATCATTTGTGGGGATCTGGGGATCCTTTGCTGTTTGCTGAGTGTAAGCCATCCATAAATGTTAATAAATTAAAATATTATCTTTAAGTTGAAGCTACCCATTGTACATTACTATGTATTATAGAACCATAGAAACATGCCTTTGTAGTAACGTATAGGTAAGCACTGTATCAATCCCCATTTTAACTCACTGACATACATCTCTTATATCTAAATGTATTATGATTTCCCAGAATCTTAACTGTGTCTGGTCTCTGGTTTTGTTACCTTAGAATGAAACATTTTAATCTACAGATGGAGTGGGTTCTCTTACAAGGAGGATGCCATGTTGAACCATGTTTCTACAGTAACCCAGAACGGACAAACCTGGCTTGAGATAAGGCCTTTCACACTTTTTGTGACTTTCATGGCCACTGTAGTTTCTCCTACACACTGCACGAAAGCTGTAACTTCATCCCTAGATGCCACTAAATCCTACAAACTGGACCTTTAAGTCTGAATACAAAACTTACACACCCACATACATTTTGAAACAGGTATTGATTGCTATAATTGTTCCTTCTCCAATGTAAGAGATAGGAGACAAAATCCATTGTCCTTGTTCACATTCCAAATGTATCTGAAGTTATTATTAGACATCAGTTAGACAAATTAAATCATCTTCCAAAGTTAATCTTTCCAGTATCAAATTCCCTTTTTATTTTATTATTTCTTTTATTTTACTATCCCTCCCTCCCTTTTTTGCACAGAATGAAGACTGTAGATTTTGTCCCCAATCTCCTACACTGCAATGAAAATGTTTCTATTCACTGCTAGTTTGGACAACAACCAAAAACTATGTGGGCATGTGTGTATAAAGATTAGAAGTATTGTGAAAATGTGGAATGATTCTTTAAGATCGATTGGTCACTTAATAGCTACATGTCATGTGTAATTTCCCCTTACAAAGTTTTTATTTAGATTTGTGTTGACTGATTGATTGAATCTTTGGTCGTGTTATTTTGTATGTTATATTGATGTTATTAATGGTAGACTTGTGCATTATTATGAAGTTCACACTATCATTAAATAAATAATAATCTGCCTGAACATGAGGATAATTGGTTATGTGTAACAACTTGCCTGTACAGTAGATTTACTTCAGAATTCATAGAGGATGAGATGTGCTGATTTGCTTCTGGGAGTTCTGTGTCTCTGGAAAACCAATCAGCACACACACAGTACACCAGTGCACCTGGCCTGACGCTGAGCTCACCACATGTGCTTTTGATATCTGCACAGAAAGAATGCAAAGTATTCCATCTCTGCTATGAGAGACGGGTGGATCCAGCGCTGAACCACGCTGTTATTCATTGACATACAGTTTAAAATTTGACTTGTGTGGACAAGGTTATTTAGTGCTGGGCTCCAGTTTTACTGGAATACACAGAGCTGACTCCATATGGAGCAAGACTTAACTTTCATGCCCAGTAAACTGCAAGCTGAGGAGTAGATCACCCGAGCCAGGTTTAAGTCAGCCTATCTGTGTGTGGAAAAATTAATAATCTCTTATCATAATCTTTTGTAAAGTGATTTGGAGGAACATAAAGGCACAAAATAATTCTTTCTCTTGATCCAAAATCCCAGAGGATGAAATCTGCAGAAACCTGATGCCTATTAACAAGTAAATATCCAATCAAAGCTGAGCACAGAATGATCAGGCACTACAGCCTCTGACCCTACAGCCTCTGACCCCTACGATGCAAAAACCTTGTTTGGCTCCAAAAACAGTGGTACCTGGATATGTGATGTAGTCTAACCCGTCTCATCCTATCTCATCCAAAGTAATTTTCTAAATTCCTAGACAGCTTACTATTTGGAGATATTAGGTTTACAGCAAGATGACAGACTATCCAAACATTCGTGATCAGGAGAAAATAATTCTGACTTTATTCAATACTTATTTGTAAGTAATCCAAAGTTAATGAGTTACAGCCTTTGGCTGCAATCAAAAAGCTTGTGTTTTTTGGCTAGTCCTGGCTCAACTGGTCCAAAGACCTCTTCATTAATAATGAGGAAGGTTATACAGTCCAAATGGTTGAAGTTGGAGCCACATATTTTTCTTGCTTTGACTCAAGGTGTTAAGAATTCTGCTGCAGAGGACAGAAATACTCAGAGATGTCTTTTGGGATTATATCTGTATTTTTTTCTATTGACAATGCCTTACCTTTCTTATCCATCCAAACTTATCTGGACCTCCTACTGTGATTTGGATGACAGAACTCCACGTTAGAGCTTCATGTAGGATGCCTGACAGAGAGTACTCTGCATTAAACTCCCCTTGGTGGAGTTGCCTGTTTCTTAGACGAAGAATGAAAAAAAAAGAAACTCACTTTAGAAAGTTTTATTCCAGTCTGCCTTTGATTACTCCTGGTTTTGTGTGTTTGAGGATTTTCTCCCACAGGGCACAGTGAAGAAACAGAGTAAACTAATCATGGTGCTCAGGAGGGAGCTATAATAACAATAATGATTAGTCACCTGACTGTCCAAAAATTTTTGCACCTTTTTCAAATCTTGACATCAAAGAATGTAAGGGGAGAAAGAGGCAATCAATCACAATATGAGCTGTTTCCAGGGTTGTGTTTTATATGCACTTTTTGAAGTTTACATCAGGTACACAGCATGCTGGCTTGGCTGCAGGTTCCCAGTGGCTACAATATTATTACTGTTGTAACACTGTATAATTATTACCATACTAAGATTATCACTTTAGTTATATGTTAATTTCCAACAAACCCTTCAAGAGCCACTCATAACAGCCTGTAATCATCAAAGAATGTCACTGAAAATAAAGGGTACATTGTGCACAAGGATAGGATTGGGGGTGCGGGTAGGATGATAGGAAGAAGTCAGCCTCTGAGATATAAAAAGGAATAAAGAAATGTGAGAAAACAAAGGAAACAAAGGTGGTTTATTAATGCAATAGTTCCATCCAGTGGTTGCATGACTAAATTGCAACCACAGAGGAACTACCAACTACAACTTCCCCTTTAATATATTTCTGGTGGTTTTTACTGAAAATATGTTAAATGAACTATTCCTATCAATGCTATAATTCCTCTTTATGGTATTCCTAAATCCAGTACCCTCACCCTGAAAACTTCTGGTACTGTATTGCAGTGTGTAACAGGTCAGTCTGCTTGGTGTTAAATTTTTGTTGACGTTTCATTCCATTTGCTGGCATAGGCAGGAGGGACTTAGAGCATGATATGTTTCGCTTTCAGTGGTGGAATGAGGAAGAGGCAAGTCTAAAGTGGTGCAGCTTCTCTCCCCAAATGACATTTGGAGGGAAAAAAGCTCACTGTTGAGGAGACTCTAACGTGAGTGATAATCTTACAATGACATTACTGTGTGTTGCATTTGAAGTCCTTAAGTCAATCTTGTGTGTTTGTACATGTGTTATGAGGGTGGTCACTGTGTATGTGTATTAAACAAAAAAGCTATGGGGTTAGTAAAAACACTGATCCTACGGTATCTGATGAAATTTTACTGAATAAGAATGAAACCCCTGGTGGCTTGTAGTGGCCTGATGTCATGTGGGTGTTTGCTGTGGCAGATTGTGATATCGGAAGCAGTGCAGGTACACGTTGGATGTTCCTGAGGATGGACGCTGACATGCAGAAAGCATGTCTGTCCAGGAGCTTGTGCTGAAACAACGGACAGAGATACTGCATGCACTATGCAGCAGTGGGTCAGCTGAACATCTGGAACGGATTCTGGACATACTGCTGGCCCATGGGGATCTCATATGGGAGGAGTACCAGGACATACAGGTACTGGGTAGGGCACTGTATACCAAAGCCAGACAGTTGCTCGACCTGGTTTATACAAAGGGTGTGGATACTTCTGGGCTCTTCCTTGCTGCTCTCAATCAAGTCCTGCCTGAGGCACAGAGAGTTGGCCTCTCGTTTTCAGGATGCTGTTCAAATCTAGAAGAGAAAAAAAAATACCAGGGCACATCTACTCAGATTCTTCTGACTCAAAGACCAAGCCTAGTCAGCCAGCTACAGGGCTGCATTGATGGTGCTCTAAAAGCCCTCGTCATATCAGGACACTTCACCTCAGCAGACTGCGATGATGTGCGCCTACCTATACACACGCAATCCCAGCAGGTACTGTACATAGCCATGTTTTATGCACATTATTAAACTATGGTTTGGCAACTTCCTGTTATTGTTCTTGTTTTGTGTGTATTGTTCCTGTTACCTATTTAGTTGGAGTGAAATTCATTCTTGGTTTGCATTTGCTGTTATTGGCAACTTTGGAATTTTATACAGGAACTGAAGCTGTTGCTGGTTTTATGTTAACATTGCTCACTGATATACCACAGCCTAATTTTTTTTTTTTTTTTGCTTAAAACTATTTGATACTGCAAATAATCGTATTTCCCGAAATGCTGAACTTTAACAATTAAAGTGTTGCCATTCATGTGTCAATCAGGCAAGGCGTTTTCTTGACCATGTCAGATCAAAAGGAGAACTAGCCGCGAAGGTTGTGTTGCAGTTCATTGAGCAAAAACAGGAATCTGGATCACAGCTGAACGAGGACACAGTGACTCCTCCCAAAGGTATGTTATTATCATAACTTGGTTGAAAATGTACTCATTCAAAAATGTGAAAAGACAAGTTGTCAGCACGCCACATTTCAAATGAGTAATGTACACAGTATACTCCTTTGTTTATTGTATTATTATGGATTTGTTTAACTATGGAGGCAGCTATATGTGTGCAGCATTTGGGTCCAAGACAATTTTCCCTATGGGAACAATAAAGTATATCGTATAGTATGATATTAGTATCATATGTACAGTATGTATGATTTTGCAGTCCTTTGTATCTATTGGTTTATCTCATATGTATGTTTTCTGTCACAGAGTTATTCAAGTATCAGAAGAAGCTCAGCAGTTCTGTGTCTGCCCAGTCCTGCTTTCTCAGTACTTATGGAGGGACCAGCCACATGTCTCTGGATGACATCTACACTGAAGGCCAGCTGGAACTATCTCATGAGTGCGTTGATGTCCATGGGCCTTTGGGCGTGGAGGACATAGTTGGTACAGTGGGTACAGTGAATAAGGAGGCCGATACGGTGTTAGTGTCTGGAGATGCAGGCAGTGGGAAGAGCACCTTACTCCAGAGACTGCACTTGCTTTGGGCTCGGGGGGCAGCCCTACAGGACTTTCTCCTTATATTTCCATTCAGCTGTCGCAGGTTGAACTCTGAGCACAGGGAACTGTCTGTCCAAGAATTGCTGTTTCAGCACTGCTGCTGGCCAGACAGGGAGCAGGAAGAGATTTTCCAATTCATCCTTGACCACCCACATCTCATTCTCTTCACTTTTGATGGCCTGGATGAGCTCAAGCAGAGTTTTTCAGATGAACACAGGCTCTGCTGCCCCACCCAGCGTGCCCCTGTTCACATACTATTGTTCAACTTAATCCAGGGCTCCCTAATGAAGGGAGTGCTGAAGGTGGTAACTAGTCGCCCAGAGGCAGTGGGCCCTGTGTTGAAAAAACACCTTCGCAAAGAGGTCTTCCTGAAAGGCTTTTCCCCAAGTGGAATTGACTATTTTGTGAGGATGCATCACAGGGACCCCACTGTGGCTGCTAAGGTTTTGGAGTCCCTACAGACAAACACTGCTTTACTTGGCCTGTGTCATAGTCCAGTCCTCTGCTGGATTGTCTCACAGTGCTATAAAGAGCTGCTAGGCTGCGGAGAGGGCAGCCCACAAACAATCACAGACGTGTACCTGATGATCTTACAACACTTTTTCCAGCACCAAAGCTCTCAGAGCACCCTGGGGATAGGTTGGCTTCAGGAGAACTTAGAAACAGTTTTGCATCTAGGGCAGCTTGCCTTTGAGGGGATAGGAACCAGCTGTTACATCTTCACAGGTTCCGACCTGGAGACTTGTGGTGTAACTGAAAAGGATATATGCATGGGCTTTCTCATACAAAGCAAAGATATGTCCTCCACCCACAGTCAACGCTATGAATTCCTTCATGTGACTATGCAGTGTTTCTTTTCTGGTCTGTACATTGTGTTGTCAAATGACACTCACCGTTCGACTATTCCTAAGCTCTTTGAGCAAAAGGGTATGAGGGAGACAGATCTGAGAAGCACATGCTTCAGTGGCTGCTTGCCGTCCACTTACCAACAAGAGCAGGTTTTAGAGGGTGAATCTACAGCAGTTGAAACACTAAATCTGCAAATCACAGCCACCTTTGTGTCAGGACTACTATCCCAGCGGCATCAAAGCCTGTGGATCCACTGCTGCCCCAGCGCTGTGATTGAGAAGAGGGCCAAACAGGTGTTGAGATGCCTGTCCAAAGGCATGCAGAAACACTTCAAGTCTATCCCTCAACCTGTAGAGGGGGAGAAGAAGAGCATGCATGCAATGCCAGGCTTTGTCTGGCTTATCAAATGCATTTACGAGATGCAGGAGAGCAGGATTGCTAAGGATGCCATGAGCAAGCTGGAGGTGGACCACTTGAAACTGACCTACTGTAATATTGGTCCTGTAGAGTGCACTGCACTAGCCTATGTGCTCCAGCATTTAAAGAATCCTGTAGGCCTCCAGCTGGACAACAATTCTGTAGGCGATGTTGGGGTGGAGCAGCTTCTTCCTTGCATGCATATTTGTAATTCACTGTAGTGAGTATGAAAAGATTACATTCTTCCTCCCATCTATTCATCATAGTGACCTAAGCTACCACATATCATTTATTAGAAGAAAAATACATGTTATGCTAAAGTGTATTTTTCTTTTATCAGCCTCAGGAATAACAACATTACAGATGAGGGGATCCGCAAACTGATTGCTAAAGGTATCCAGTGTGACAACTTCAAAAAAATTGCGTAAGTATTGTCAAGATGATTAATCATTAATACTATCGTGAAGTTAAACATTATGTTTGATGGATTACCTTTCATAATAACTTTGTTTTTCTCTAGACTCTTCAATAACCAGCTAACGGATGCTTGCACACAGCACTTTTCTCATCTTCTGAAGACCAAGCAGGATTTCCTTGCTATAAGGTTATTATTACCATATACAGTCACAGATTTTCAGCACTCATCAGATGTGACTACGATCTAAATATTACACACACAAGTCTATGCAGCATACAATTATTATTAATAACCAATAATAACTTAGGTCCATAATATAATTGGGGTCTGGACCATGTTGGGCTATAAAAATTATTAAAATCATCTTAAAATTGATGTTGAACATAATTGACTGATAGCAAATTAACAACTTTCTTTCAGGCTAGGCAACAATAATATAACAGCGGAAGGAGCAAAGCAGCTGGCAGAGGGACTGAAATTCAATCATTCACTACAGTTTTTAGGGTAAAAACCCTTCCTGCAAAATCCTGTGCATCTTATTGGTGCTGCATTTCCATTTACTACATTTTCTGTGTATCCACAGGCTTTGGGGCAATAAGATAGGTGATGCAGGAGCAGAGGCACTTGCCAGTGCCCTAGAGAGCACCAAGTCTCTGGTGTGGCTTAGGTAATATTTTCTTTAAATACTGGCACATGATAGGAAGAAAGAGTGGAAAATGTATTACAAATATGAAATTCCACTTATGTGTGAGGTTGCATAATCACCACAATTGTATTTATATATCAGTTGTACAATATGTTTTGTGATGGCAGCCTGGTAGGCAATGGTGTAGGCAGTGCAGGAGCGTGTGCCCTTGCCAACATTATAAAGAACAGTACATCACTGGAAGAGCTTTGGTAAGTGCTGGAGACAAGTTATACTTGTATTGACAATCCACATGACATTTTAATAGCTGATTTAACATTTGTGTACTCACTGTGCACTGTTTGAACTACTCCACCCTCTTATTTCCTGTAAAAGGTTGACAGAGAACTGCGTAACCAGAACAGGGGTGGAATGTCTGATTCAAGCTCTAGAGCACAACACCCATGTGAAATCAATATGGTATGTGATGAACACTGAGACATACACCCACAAATAAAAAAGTTCTTATGTGGTTGGCACATACAATTGGTGGTTGTTTGTGTCCTGAATTTGCATGGCCGTACTGATAGTGCCAAGGAAAACTGTAGTTGTTGACACCTTATCTTATTTTGGTCAAACAATAATGCTATTTTGGCTTAAAACTTTGTTTCTATTTCCAAACTGGCTGTACATTGTCCTTGATTGATTTTGTCTTGTCTGCAGGTTGAGAAACAATTACCTCAGTTTGGAGGAAGTAGAGGAGATGGCACAACGTGAATCAAGACTGGTCTTCTGATTTTGTATTTTTATATTAAAATGTGAAATGTGAATTGTAAAATGTGTGCATCTCAGTTTTCTTCTTAGAAGATCAAAATTACACTTTTCAGGGTTTGTAGTCAGTAGTGGAAGCAAGTTACTAAAGTGCCGTTTGGAGGTAGGCTACTATCTGACAGCTAGGTTTTTTAATTAAAACCCATAACACATGATCATTTTAGAAAATATGACACATATACATTAAACCTCCCAACAGTATATAAAGCTGTCAATCATAGCTCTACTTCAACCAGCTGCAGCATTAATGTGTCATACAAATGAATGCATCATTAATAACAATCGAATAATATATAATACATTATATAGCATAAATACATTGCTGATAATTATTTAGCTTTAGATAAGTAAAGATTTGATTGCTTACCTGTTATAGAGTATGTTTTATTATAATTTTGTATAGCTTATCTTACTTAAATAAATATGATACAGTAATATAGTAGTATACCTTCAACCAGCCTGTGGTTGATGAGAGACAGCATCCTTTGCACTGCAAGCCACACTTCAACCTAACTATGTGTTCTGCCATTCATGGGAAAACCCCACAGGGCGGGACTTGGTTACAAACACAATGAGCAGCCAATCAGCGCTCGGGAACGAAGCGAATAACCAATGCCTGTCAGGGAGTGCAATGATGTCATACATTAAGTTTCGTGAGGTCGTCTCCTGTAAATAATATATCTAATAGCTGTAGCGATACACTGTATTATTTCCCATAATCCCATGGAGAGCAGGTTTATCTAAATGTTGATAGCATACGGTAGAGGGTGGCAGTCCTCTGCCGGCCTGCTTGCTGTCGAGCAGCTCGCTATGCTAACTTTAGCGTGATACTTAGCTTGTTAGCCATTTAACGTTAGCTAATCAGCGGTTATTACGGTAGCAATCTCGCTTGTTTTCAGAGGCCTGTATCACATTGAAATGGACATTTCAAATGACAGTCACCTGTAGCCTCTAACTGAAGTGACGCGTATCAAAGGTAAGGTGTCTATGTCGTTAGCAGTGAACGTAAATCAGTATTCGGTGTGTTTGAGCTGACGGTACGTTAGCTACTTCCCTCTCTTAAAGGGCCTTTGACTGACAGTCTTTGCCTGGTGATGACACACTGCTGCTCTGGTTGTCAGGGAAAAGATTCACGAAAACGAGTCATGATGTTGCTATCAGTGACACCGGCACTAGAATAAACAAATCCGTAATCAACTTTGTGGTTGTCACCTCAAAGAACACGCAAAATACACGTCAGATCCGATCAACGCTAGCCTGTGTCAGGTCACAATTACTTTACATTTTCTAGCTGTGGTTTTTCTTAGCCGTGTACAGCGTTAGCCATAACGATATTGTCTTAATGCTATGTTGTTACGCTGACAATACACCATTTATTGGGAACAACAACAATATAATAACCAAGTTAATATTGTATGTATCATGCTTGAAACACACGACGGATGTGGTGTGAATGTGCTCCTCAATGTGTCGCCTGGCTGATCAGCACATCTGTGCTGTCATTAGGGGAAATCCAATTGTCTGGTATCTGAGTCTTGCCCTGGTTGTCAGAGTAAGTCATCTGTCTGCTCACATCCTATTTTTAGAATATTCAAATACTATTCAGTAGATGTGAGTAATGTCACACGAGGTGCTTACTGCACCGGGATGACTGGGCAGTAGAGAGGGAGAATACACAGCTGAGACCTTCATGAGCTATTAGATGTCTCACAACAAACCACATAAAGCAAGCTGGGTCAGTGATCTGTCAATTGAAGAACGTTAATCAGCAAATTAACACCTAAAGTTACCTTGCAGAATTGAATCTATTATTGTGCATCTTCACCAGGGGGTCACTAGTGATAATTATTTATTATTTCCCTTCGCCTTAATGCCAGGAAGACTGATTTACCCAGTGTTTGGTAGTTTCTCATTTCAGTGAGGCTCATCAATAATCCATTTACAATCCATTAATAAAACTATTTTCACTTGCTTATGCTGAAGTCTGCTTTTAAACACACATCGTCCTTGTTATTAGGTTTCAGTCTGTGCTTAGGATTGAGATATACAGCATTACTGAAAAAAAGTTTCTATAGTATAGTTTCTATACAGAATTGCATTCAGAGCTACAGTAATCCTGTATATATAACTTGCCTGGTGCCTTATTTTATCCATGGTTGCACTTTTACTTCTGTTTAACCTATTTCAGTATGGAAACACTTGGTTTTCATGTGTGCTGCTTCGTAAGCATCTACTGTTGTCTTGCCTGCCCACTAACTGAAAACATACAATTCATACTTCTGAAAATGAACTTTACAGTTTTTCACTTTACTTTTATTTATATTGTGTTTTAATTATTAAATAAATATATCGAACAAGCGTTCCCTACAATTTCAATTGTATATGTCTTTGTTTTCCTTGAATAAAAGTCATAAAGGTAATCATTTACTTGTCCCTGCAGACCAGAGGTCAAGCTTGCCTTGATGTTGGACCTCCTGCCTAGCATGCAGCCATGAGCTCATCCCTGTGGAGCCAGGAGAAGCCCAGTGGGGGCTTCAGGGAGGACTGGCGCTTCTACATGGTCATAAAGGAGTGTACGGTGGAGAAGCCTCCCCAGAAGACCCTGAGGATCCCCCGTGGAAGTCTCGGTCAGGCCTGCCAGGAGCGCAACAGCCTGGGGCGAACACTGCCCCCATGCAAAGGCAAGAAAAGTCTCCGCATCCTGGACCAGACCAACGTGGTGCTGAGCCTGGACGAGCGGGATGTCCTGGAGCTGGATGAGAAGCTGGCTGAGCTGCTGTTCCCCATTACCAACTGTGAGGAGCGATATGCCCTGCTCTGCAACAAGTCACGGCTAGAGCGCGTCCGTGATATTGACTGTGGGTCGAAGGTGCGTGTCCAGCTGCGCTCAGGGGATGAACCTCTTCCTGGTGTGGTCCGCTTCAAGGGCTCGCTGCTCCCCGACAGAGCCCTCTCTGGAATCTGGTTTGGAGTGGAGCTGCTGGTGAGAACTCACACTCGTTTGTGTCTTTTCTTTCTTTTTTGGAGAGGGGGACGTAGTTATTTTATGTTTCCTCTGTGATCATTATGCATGAGGGCTGCGCTACAGCAGAAATATACATTTTAGTTTTAGAGACACTGTTTACGGTGCACACTACAAATAGGACAAATTTCCCTGTTGAAGTATTTGTAAATTAACCATTTTTTAAAAATGTTTCTCTCATAATAACGAGTTTCAACTTCCACTAGAGCCACAGCTCGAAAACAATAGGTACAGATGTGGACCCAAAAGTAAAATTACAACCAAACACCACAGTGCGACTGTGAATAGATTATTGGATTAGATAGATAGAACAGTTATTTAGATTATTATTGTCAAGGGTCTGATCAGTAAAAAACAGCTGAGAAAAGTAAACAGGTTACAACCTAGTAGTAAGTCCTTACTACTCACCTTTAAACCAGTTACAATACAGATTACATCTGTGTCTGTGTCGCTTGTGCAAGTTCCTTTCAGTCTTATCCGATACAAAAGAAGCAGCCAAGAACTGGTTCTTAAGGGCATTCTGAAACCCGGTGATTATACTGTACTTACTGTATAAGTGTAACAAGTAACAGACCCATAGTCCAGCAAATGGAAACATACACTCGCTTGCTTTAGCATTCATTAGTGAAAGTGCTTATGGCAATTGCAATGCAATGAAGTGTTTGTACTCTTGCTCCTAATAAATAAGACAGAAAGAAGTATGTGATTTTGTGATTCATTTGCTAGAGTGCAAGTCTACTATTTTAAGTTCAATGGACATTAGTAGCCATATAAAAGCTAAATGTTCACATTTGTGAGACATTTGCTATGAGAATGTCAGCTTGGCACCTTATGCATCATATACATTTTGACTTGTGGAAAAAGCAGGATTGAATGATGTACATGTCAGACTTTGACACTTTGACTTTGACACTCTACAGTTCTACAAATGTAAAGTTTATGGTCAAATTCTGCCCTTTCTTAAACTTTAAAGGTGGAGACAGGCTTTAAATGTTGTTTTAGAGAAGGCTGAAACAACGCTGCAGTGTTTTGACTGACACGAGGGCGAGCAGATGATGACAGCATTTTATCTTTTGTGTTAACTATTCATTTAATCTCTACACTAAATCTGATTATTTGATGTGATGCCATTCATTCTGTACTGTGTGTACAGCACAGTAAGTAATAAAATACAAAGGGTTGCCTATTGCAGCACAATGTTGTTTTTATGCTACAGCCCAGCTGTCGTCTTGAGTGGGCTGATGGAGCTCAAGACTTCAGACTGTAGCTCAACATAAAGGCCTCAAAGTTGGCACATATGCTTCAGATAAAATTACCAAATACTTACCAAATTGAGATGACTGTGTTCCTTTTGCTAATATATTCCAGTAATAATTGTAATTTAGCCCTTTTTTGTAAATGTCACATATGTAAAGCTAATGTGTAAAAAGAAGCATGTTACAGTGTGGTTTGTGAGAGCATCCAGTATCTGTACGAGACATCTTTGAATGTATTTATCGTCGCAGTAAGGCAAGTCATGTTCCTGCTGCAGTAATCGATCATATGCTCTCACAGCTCTATGATGTCGACTTCCCTTCACTGAAGAATGCTGAGCAAGCAGCCTTGCTTGTGATGACAATAAGTTGCTCATCCCTCTTGCTCCTGTTCTGTCTCACTCTCTACACTCGTCTCATTATCTCTCCTTTACTTCTGTCTTCCAGGAGGAGGGTCGTGGCCAGGGCTTTACAGAGGGCTCTTACCAGGGCCGCCAACTTTTCCGCTGTGAGGAGGAGTGCGGTGTGTTCGTGGCCCTGGACAAGCTTGAACTCTGGGAGGATGATGATGACGAAGCCTTGGGCGAGCTGGAGGTGGACCATGTCAGTCTGGTAGAAGATGACCAGGACTTCCCTCCACTGGAGATTAACTCCAGGGTCCTGGTGCAGACCAGGGATGGGCCAGAGAGAGGCACCATCATTTTCTGTGACCTGCTGCCGGGCAATGAGAGCCTGGGCTACTATGTGGGAGTTGACATGGTAAGTAGGGCACTCTCTAAGTAGTTAGAGAGATTAGTTGATCATTCAGTAGAAAGTAAATTGATAGCCTTCCTTTTTTAATTTTTTTTCTTGAGCCAATTTTTTGCTTCTCTGATGTGAGTATTTGCCGCAAAATTCCAAAATCACTCATGGGCTCTGGGAAATTCACTACTGTTCCCTGACATTCAACAAGTCGTTACTGGACACATTAAAGTTAAACTATGTAACTTCATATAATTTGAACATCATAAATGTACACTGATCAGCCATAACATTATGAGCACTGACAACTAAAGTGAATAACACTGATTAT
>NW_023339663.1:23426282-23437157 GCF_004916995.1 Morone saxatilis | reverse complement strand
GGTGTCAGAACAGACAGTGCATCAAAGTTTGTTGCGTGATTATGACCACCAGGGTGCGCCCAGGTGGTCATAATGTTATGGCTGATCGGTGTATGTCTTGTGCATAGTCCCGACCTGCATATTTACTGTGGTTGGATTAGGAGTACATCCATAGTAAGCCAGTTTAATTTCACACATCTTTTTCTCTTTGTTTCATCCCCCAGACTGAAACAGAGCTTCTACAAAATTGCTTTGAGAGTATACAAATCTCAAACCGCCAGTTTGATGTTTCAGTATGTACGGGATAAATGGAGCAAAACAATGACAAATCATCAACTTGAATTTAGGCTGATTTTGTCAGATGATGTTGACATTATAACCTAATGTTTATAATTTACTGCAGCCCAGCAGATAATAGGAAAGACTGCCAGTTAACATGTAGTGTTTATGGTAGTCTATCTATACTCTGACATTCAGTGTCATTGCTGTGGGTAACAATTAACTTGCTGACAATGCAAATAAAGTGTATTTACTGTCAAACAGGAAGAAAAACATACTCCTATATAAAATCTACATCATCCCATGCGTCTTTAGTGTTTAATTCCATTACATTTTCAACATGCTGTTACCTGAGCAGTGTGACATTTACATTCAGATGATGTTTCAATCCTGCCTGAGGATGCTCTGCTATGATCATTCAAATTGTCCTTGCCTCAGTAGAGGGCGGCAATGTGCAGAAAGTTACACATTTCAACTGTAAGGCAGATAATCATATTATCAATGTTAATGTCTCAGGTTCTTTGTCATGACTTGCCTGTGTTTTTTTTTTCTTTTTTTTTAATGACCGTTCCTCTGTATGTTGAGGGAACATGTCTTGTTGCCTGGGATCACAGTAGCTGGTATCTATGACTACTGTTGTCAGGCGGGAGTTGTATTGTAGTCATAGAGAGACTGAAACACATAACTGAGGCATTTGACTGCTGATCGTTAGCAGCAGCACCAACAGCAGCAGCAGCCCACTCAGTGCATCTGAGCCACCCACACAAAGGCAAGGCAGTCACGCGGGGAGTGAGGTAAAGACTTAGTGCTGTATGACCCAACAGCATGGCAAAGGGCCAGCAAGCAGCTGAGGAGAGCCCACTGCTCTGCCTCACTCTGCGTCCAGCCTCGCCCTGTGGCACTGGCCTCATGCTTATCTTAGGTTATCCCGCTGGAGCAGAATCCTGGATTCCAAACTGAAGAAGAAGAATAGTGTGGTTGTGCTTGCAGAGAAAGTAGACCTCTCAGGTGGAAGGATTTGAGGTGGAGAAGATGTGGATACAGGGGATACAAAATACAGAGGATCAAGCTTAAGCATCATTTTTTGCGACTAGACAATAGTCCTCCAAGAAGATACTAGGGGAATAATAAGCACGTGTGGCAGCTGCTTGATCACTTTTGCAGAGATGAAGAAAACCTGGGAGGTTTATATGTTTCTCATGTCTCCAACTCTTTCAGGACAATCCTATCGGAGACTGGGATGGCGTGTTTGATGGGAAGTTGCTGTGTAATTTTGCCAGTTTGGAGCACACTCGACTCGTCCCCATCTGTGACGTAATGCCAGGTGAGTCACCTAGTATTTTCGTGTTTTCTGAAAACATTCAGTTGTCCTTCTCTTCACTAGTTCTTAGCTCCTTCTGAGCGTTCTGAGTTTGTGTTTTGCTTGCAGCGGGAACAGAGAGCCTTTTGTGTACATGGCTCACTTGTTTTTGAAAGTCAAGTGAGATACTCAGGCTCTTTGTTCTCCACATTGGCATATTGATTTGTTTATGTGTGCTACTGCCGCCTCTACTATTTAGACTTGTATCCAGGAAATCTTGAAGATTGGGATTCTTAATTTGGAAATTTGTCATTTCTCTTTGAAACACTTCGTTTTGCACTCTATGCCTGTCTATTCATTGCAAAAGGAACTAATTGAGGTATATGTTGTCACTAAATAGAGGTACTTTAAAATCAACCACCCCCCAAAAAAACATGTTATTCATTGGTTCATAATTTGTCATGCTTCTGATACTATACAGTTAAAATTGTCCTTTGTGACTGTCAGCCTGTGTGCAAAGTGAGATGCAAACCCTTAACCTGGGTACATGGGGCGCCAGCTCTACCACGTGAACTACCAGGGAGTCCTCGTTTGCCATGTTTTTTACCCAGGGTTTCCAAAGTCATGACCTGCCACACTCTGCTTCTGATATTCGCGTGGTGATTAGAGCGATGAAGAAGAGTTTACTTCTGCTAGTGTAACTTAAACCAGAGCTAGCTAAATGTCAGCACATGGACTGACTGTCAAACTACATAACAGAAGTTCTATGGCATTCATTCTCTGTATGTATTTGTTAGTGTTTTACAAAGGGTTTAGTCCGAGCCAGACCATGCAGCAATGTTTTTCTCAGTCATACAGGGTTAGTGTACAGCATATGTATTTGATGTCGAGCAATACGCAAAATTCAGGATTCAGAACATCTCTAAGTTAAGTTCAGTATTTGTAGCCTGGAACCTTCCTTAAGCAATACACCTCTATTGTCACTGGCTAAATGTTGTTGGCCAGGGTAGTACTTCACAGTCTTGAGACTTCTTATTGCATATTAAATGTGTTTATCAAACTACAGTGACAAATTGAAAACCATCAAAGAAAATGTTAGAGGGTCAAGTTGAATTTATATACTTTGTAAGTGGGCTGTGGAAGACCTTAGGTGCATGGAAGTTTAACGTAGGCTGGTCAGGGTGCTGTGGCTCTAATGTGGATGTATTTCTGGGCTGTGCAGAATATTCCATGCAGGACCAAAGGCTGCAAAAGCACAGTTTTGCCCCCAGAGGCACCAACAGTGACAAGTCGTCCTCTGGCCAAAGCAAACCAAAGAGCAAAGGTACTGCACTGCTGTTACGATACAAACCTAACTCACATACACACACTTGGTGTGATGATAATTCTTCAAGGGACATTTCATCAAAATTGTCTGATGCTGGTTTCACAAATTCTAACGATCCTTCTGAGGCACTTTCCTGAAAGAAGATTTTTTTCCTTTGTTGTAGAGAGCTCTTAAAATGAAACAGCTTGGCCAATCTTTTATTATAGTTGAGCACAGTGAGGAATAACCACAGATACAACACTTTTGATGGAAAGTCCCTTTAAAAATACAATAATGACAGAGGGAATTCCTAACTTCCTTTACACAAAATATGAGAACTTCTGGTTGCAATTGCATTGATTTATGTGAATGGGTTTCTTTTATGTTCTTTTTGTGTGTGTGTGTTTCTTTCATGAAGAGAAGTGACTATAGTTGCTGATTTCTTTTCTTTTTTAGTCTGTTGTAAAAAAAAAGGGGGGACAAATCATGCTCTCTCTCTCTCTTCTCATCTCAAACACACCACACACACACACACACACATTTTGCTTATATCTGTGTGTTTTTTCATGTACTGTGTTATTTACAGGATTAGGTCATCAGTGTGGCAGTAGAAGCAAGTCTGAATTTTACTATACTTTAAATGGCAGCTCTGTTGATCCCCCAGTCCAGTCCAAATCCAAAAGCACATGGTACATTGATGAAGGTAAAACACGGGTTCTCATGGGATGTCAACCATCTTACCGGCAAGCTCCTGTTTACAACAAGCTACAGACTAATCTTTATCTCTAAGGCACACTTTTATAGGTGCTTCATAGTTTGAATTTACTAACATTGGCAGGATCAGAGGTTCTTATACTACTATTCTAAAATACATTTACACTCTGGTACTGTGGGTCACTCTGAACATAGTTGTCCTCCAAAATTAGCATATAATAGAGTTAGGGAACCTATTTCTCCCACCTGCTAAAACATTATTATTACATATTATTCTTTTTTGAATGATCAAATCTTTTTTGAATTATTTTAAGGTTTTTATGTTTCTCATAACTGTGAAATACAAAGTCACAGTGATGAGAGCTTCTCATAATATCACATAAGTGAGAACCCTCTTCTTATCATTTACTTTAATACTTGTACTCTATTGTATTTCTGGTACATGGTATAATTATGAGCCACAATATCTGATAATGTTCTAATTTTGAGATATTTACTGCTTATTATTTGCCTAGTAGTTGACTTAGTCAGGTAGCTTCCTAATATAAGTTCAGCAGCAACTAAACAGAGCTGTGGTGCTGAATCAGTGGCAGTCAGCAGTCTTCACCACGTTGGCTAATATAAGAAATACCACCGACACAACTCATCGGATCTGTAAACAAAAATGGTTCTCCAGTAGGTCACAGAAGATGTATGTTTCAGATGTATACATAAGGAAAGTAGAGATTATTGATTCATTTGCTCCCATTAATGATTAATGTATATATTTCATAGTCTAACTGAGCATTTTAACATTGACTGTTGACTTTAAGCTCAACGTATACAAAGAAGGAAATGCGTGTGCTTTTGGCTGTCTGCCACATCTCTGGTGGGGAGTGACACTTATGTATAAATGTATGATATTTGTATAATATTTGTATCATAATTATAAAAAAAAATTTAAAGTCATAATAAATCCCGAATTAAGTAATAAAGTTATAAATCTTTTTTGTTTGACTTTTTTAACAAGTGGGAGAAACGAGTTATACAGAACATTTATATGTTGGTTATGTACTGTAATGTGTACTGTAGTTATTACTATATTCTAGGACAAAAACTTTAGTTATAATGCTTTAAGTAATGCCCCAGAAATGGTTTTCAGAAGAACAACAATCAGTAGTTTGTTGCAGTAGCTTGCCATAAAGACCTTGCCATTAGTCTTGTCCTTCATCACCATTATAGTGTGATATTCCCTGTGCATGGAGTAATTGGTGTTCCCCCAAGGCTTTTAATAATGCTCAGTGCTGCAAATGACTCCTTAACTAGACAACTAGCTGTTTTGGCTGCAAATGCAGTTAAAATATGTAAGTTTCTATGTAAAAAGCATTAGTAAAAGCCTTTACTTCTACTGTCAGGCCTGACTGTTTCAGTCAGCACATTGTGTCATTGTTTTTCCATTTTTGGGACAGACGTTTGATTTTCATTTACTTTTTTCTTTATTAGAGGGAAATTACATTGCTTGTCTCATCATCAATACATGTCAGTCAGAATTTATAAGATAAGATTATCACTTAGTGTATTTACATGTACGCATTCTGGATATTAACTCATTATTCTGTTTATGGTCACATTCTCATAAAATTAATGTTCTGATAGTCAAAAAATACGTAACAGAATTTTCATAAAAATCTGGACACCGCACAAATCAACCAAAAAGTCAAAGCAAAACAAACAACGAGTATATGTTCCTTAGTGTAATCGGAAACACTAGCTTGTACAAGATGTGAAATTTTAGACTGCTCATAATTTAAATGAGGAATGTGAAATGACAGAGGTCTTGCCTCCTGCCAAGGCAAAACAGAATACTTGAGTGCCTGCTGTGGTATTTCTGTACTAATGCAGAAATTGGGAGAGGTCTGTCATAAATGGCTGACGTCCTGTTTTCAAAACTGCTTACTCATCCTGTGAGTGTGTAATCATTTTCATCTTCCTCAGGGTCATTTTCCACGTTTTGGGTTATATTTCCTTGTTGTTATGATGCTGTCATTTCTGTCACAAACAAGTAACCAGACAGTTCTCTCAGCGAGGGAATTGTTTGTGTGGATAAACAAATGTAAATCCGAAGAATTCATGTTGTCTGTCTTGATACAGTTCAGTCAGTACTTGTGATTTTAGAATTTACTTAGAATTCAGAGAAAACTATAAAAATGTGATGATGTCAGTGGTTTACAAAATCGGCGCTACTCAAAGAAATTAAACGTCTTGAGCCAAAATTCAACATCTGTTGACAACATAATGTTGCTTGTGTGGCATCTGTGTGTTGACAATAGCCACTGAACTATAACTAAAATGTTTCATATTATGTCCATAATTTCAACAGCAGAGGATAAGCAGAAACAGTCTATCTGGATTCTGGTTACATTGTAATGGCTAATGGGATACTATTTCAGAGGCCTGTCACGCCTGTAAAGGATGATGTGTGAAGTATTTTTTTCAAACTTCAAGAAATTACACAAAAATCAAAAACCTTGTCAAAAGGTTGCTTTTAGAGCAGTGCCAGATATTAAATGCCAGTGACATCCCAGAATTCTCCAGTCCACCGAAGAAGGCTGACTCCAAGTGTGAACAATTGAACAAAGTGGCCATAGTTACTTAGCTGTGTCAGCTCAAAATCATAGTGAAGCAAATTGCAGAACACCATCAGATGGGAGAGCACACTAGACGATACGTCTAAACTATGGGCAATTTCACACTTATCCTGTATACTTGAGTCAGGATGGCTTTCTCCATCAGAAATTAAAGGACCAGTGTGTAGGATTTAGTGGTATCTAGCACTGATGTTGCAGATTGCATATAAATTGAGTACTGCTTGCCTTCCAAGCAAGTAGTAGAATCTAAGGTGGCTGGGTATTTTTAGGTAGATTCCCAAGGAGAATATGCCCTGATATTGGCAAAAAGCTAAATCTAGATCACAACATAAAAAATGCCCTTAGATGCTGAGATTGGTTAGGTAGAACTACACATTTTTAGTACCTCTTTAAAGCCAAATGCCACCATATCTTGTTTTTGCTGACCTCCAGTGGTTGAAGTTATCACATTTCAAAGGTCTTTCAACCAGAAGAGGTCAATGAACAGATTTTCACCTTGGCGTTAAGTTACTCTTTAAAGAAATCTCAAAGTAAACAAAGCCTACATAATATGATGTGTTTTTACTGAAAATTCGATGTTAAGATTTGGTTTCTGGTTTCTCTCCTGCAGTTGGGGAGGACCCCGCCAAGTCACTTACTGACACGCCCCCTGACTTCAACCAATCCTCCCCGCCCTCCAGAGCCCCGCCCTCCGCCTCGTTGTCTAGTGACAACAAGTTCCACTCTCTGCCCTTCAGCCTGAACAGGAAGCCCGGGCCCATTGACAGCATGAGTCATGGGCCTCTCTCCCTTTCTGTCCAGTCGGTGATGGGGGAGCAGCCTGAGCCACCGTCACCTGCTGCCCCTCCCTCACCGCGGCCTCCCACGCCTCCCCGTGGACAGCCAGGTCTGGAGGTGGGCTCTCTGGTGGAGGTGAAGGAGAACCCCCCTCTGTGTGGTGTCATCCGTTGGGTGGGTCTGCCTCCTGGCCTGCTGGAGCCTTTGGCTGGGCTGGAGCTGGTGAGACATCACAACAGTGTAAACCTGGAAGTTAAATTTAGTGTCAGTAAATGGGAAAATAGAAAACCTTTATCACCACATTGCATGATTCAGTTATAGAACATTTTGTTAAAGGAATAGTTTGACATTTTAGCAAATATGCTCATTCGCTTTCTTGCTCAGAGTTAGATGAAAATACCTTTACCAGTCTCATTTCTGTCCATTCATTATAAACCGGTTAGCTTAGCATAAAAACCGGGTAAAAAAGCTTGCTCGGCTGTGTCTGAAGATAAAAACTGCCCACTACCCCCCCCCCGAAAACGTATTAAAGAACACGTTATCTTTTGTATCCTGGTCAAAAGCCAAAGTGTAAAAATGACAGAGTGTTTTTTACAGGCTGTTTTGTACAGAACTACTTCTTTGCTCTGCACAGTGACTTCCTAGAATTTACTGTGGCTCCAAAAAAAAGCGAACTATTCCTTTAACCACAATGCCATATGAACTGATTCTGCACATATCAGAATCAGAATTAGGTTTATTGCCAAGTAAGTTTTAACACATACAAGGAATTTGTCTTGGTGCATAAAATATAAAGATCACACCAAAATAAAGTACTTTTAGAATATAAATAAATAAAGACAAGATAAAATAAGATAAGATAAGATATGCCACTGTTAATCGGTACATCTGATCAGGCAGTCCTAAAGAAGAACATAAGGCATTTGGAAAAGGGCAGAATAAATGAAAGCTTTTTCACTGTACGCACATGCAGTACCTGACAGTAATTGGATGACGGGATCTTGACCTTCTTCTCCAGGAGGAAGAGTGCCCTGGGTGCACTGACGGCACCTTCAAAGGTACGCGGTACTTCACCTGCCCACCCAAAAAAGCTCTCTTTGTGAAGCTTAAATGCTGCCGGCCTGACTCCCGCTTCCCATCCCTGCATCACTCTTCCAACCCCATAGAGCGGTGCAACTCCATCGGTGAGTCAGTAGGATGAACAGGGACGATTAAAGGCATTAACTACTGTCCATAAAAGCTTTGTGTTTACATTTGCACTATGTGTGGTCATGCAGCATTCGGAGGTTACCTAAGTGAGGTAGTACATGAGAACACACCTCCCCGCACAGAGAATGATGGTCTGGATGTCATGGTGGGGAAAAAGAAAGGCATCCAAGGCCACTACAACTCCTGCTACCTGGATTCTACCCTCTTCTGGTCAGTACTACTAATGGTCTTACAGTAAATACTTTACCAGCTATAGTTTATGCCGTTTTATATTAATGTGTCATATTGATTGACTATGGTGGTTCCTCAGCTGGCAGTGCTGTGTTTGCCTAGAGGCAGAGGCTTATTAGTAAAATGTTTTGACTTTGCCCACTGGCTCTAACAGGAGGGTGTATTCCTGCTGTGTGCTGGCTGGTGGATAGTGGATCTGTTGTTTCTGCCAACACTGCCAAAGGGCCATTGAACAAAGCAGTCAGCCCAAACTACTTCAGCAAACTACAGGCGATCCAATGTTTTGAGTATGCTTCAACTAGTTTGGGGTTTTGAATTTTAGCTTTACATTTAACCAGTTGCAGAAAAACTCTTCTAGGTAGAATTAGATTTTATGGGAAATTCAAGCTAAGGGCTTCCCATAAGAATATTTTTTAATTAACTACACAATAAATACAAATGTAATTGGACAAACTGCATTATATCCAAGGTTTACAACATTCATATTTTTGGATGATATTTGTTCATCATTGTCAGTCATTATTTATCTCATAGAAATTGGTTTCATAGTAAATGAATAATAATTGTAATGCCTTGTTTGTGTATTTTGCTTTGCAGTCTGTTTTCTTTCAGCTCTGTACTGGACACAGTTCTGCTGAGACCACGCTCAAAGACTGATGTGGAGTACTATAGAGAGACCCAAGAGCTGTTACGCACAGAGATAGTCAACCCCCTGCGCATGTAAGTCTGAGTGGTTTATTGCACACATACTCTGCTGCAGGTTTTTGGCATTCAATCATCATCACGTTTTGACTCATGACCTGTTTTAGGCATGTGTTTTTTTTTGTTTGTTTTTTCCAGGAAGCTAAAAGCTACTCTTAAAGCTGTTGTACAATGTTTCTCCAGGACCTTTAAATAAAGATTTATATTCAGATAAATAAAATAAAACAGACCTATGTTGTTTTGAATCTTGAATATTATTGGTTGCTTATTTACTTTATCAAACCCTGAATGAAATATCTGATGCAAATTTCTCCAGTGGAGTTTATGTCACTAAACCAGATGTGGCTACCTTGTAACTTGCTCGTTCTTTGTGCTCCAGACATGGGTATGTTTGTGCCACTAAAGTGATGAAGCTAAGGAGGATCCTGGAGAAAGTAGAAGCTGCCTCTGGATTTACCTCTGAAGAAAAAGGTAACAACATTCACACTACCGACTTTACTGTTTTTACAGTGGTTGGCAACATTTAAACAAGAATGTTACCTCACATCTCATCTAAGCACATCTTGTATTGCAGATCCCGAAGAGTTCCTTAATATTCTTTTCCATCACATACTGAGGGTGGACCCGTTGCTCAAGCTAAGGTAGGGCCCATTGTCTTTTGGAAAAAATGCGAATGCTCAAATCTTTGTGATTGGCGGTGCTTACCAAATTCTACAAATATAGTTTCAAATACGAGACAGCTAAACCACAGAATTAAAACAGAGCTTGTCTAATTCTGCAGTATGTAGATTTACACAGTCACATACAGTTTCATTTCTGCTGCAGTGCTTGTGTTGGAGATTGAATGGCGGACAGTGTGGGCAGTGCGGTTTGACTGTAGGAGTGTTTTTGGTCACATTATGAAAACTCCCTCTATAGTCATGTTTAGGGATCTTTGCAATTTAGATGAGCAATACTACAAGGTTATGCAGTAGTATTTCCATTGTACAGTAATCAACAGGTTTTATTTCTCACTACAGGGGAAATTAATATTTCAGTGTCAGTGGTTTCAGAGGAAAAATACAAATTCCTGATTGTTTTGTTAAGCTAAGGTATTCATTTAGGTTATTTATACACATTTTATATAAAAGTTTTGAACATCAAAAAAGGCCTCAAAATACTTTTTGAAAAATATAGTTGATCCTTCACTAACAGGTTTTATCAGTATCTGTGTACAGTTCAGAGATAGTACAGGTATGGATTGATTAACTTATGTATTAGTACATAAGGTAGTCTTTGGAATGAAATAGTTATATTACATACATATTGGCCTTGACTGTTAGAGGTTTTAGAATAGAAATTCTCCAGGAAGCATTAATCATATCTGCTTTTAGTTCAGATAAATACCACTAGTGGATACTACACAAAGTGCTTTTAACATCTGCACAGATTACAGTTCTCCTGTTATCTTTTTCCCCTCAGAAAGCAGGATGTGAATAAGATAAAAATATGTGAAAAAAGACCTTTTCATTGTTATCCAGGTCAGCTGGACAGAAGGTCCAGGACTGTTACTTTTACCAGATATTCATGGACAAGAAGGACAAGGTTGGAGTTCCCACCATCCAGCAGCTCCTGGAGTGGTCCTTCATCAACAGCGACCTGAAGTTTGCAGAGGTACATTTCATTTTGTTTCAATTCATTCATATATATATATATATATATATATATATATACACACATATTATAATGTAGATTGATTTGTCTGTCTTGAT
>NW_023339663.1:23405304-23426182 GCF_004916995.1 Morone saxatilis | reverse complement strand
ATATATATATACACACATATTATAATGTAGATTGATTTGTCTGTCTTGATTTTGTCACAATTCCTTGAAAGAAATATTATACCCACATTTCATATTTTATGCTAATGTAGTCTCATAATCAGGTTATAGGTAGGTTTGTAACTTTGTGTAATAATTACAATTGAAATGTAACTTTTTTTATTCAACTAAAGCAGACAACAGACCTCAGAAGAATGTAAATGGTGTGAGGTGTTTGGATAGATTCAAATTCATAAAACATCAGCATAGTGTGCAATGTACTTCTGGATGGCTTTGGAGTCTTTTCAAGCGGAAGATAAATAAATTGTACAATCCTTCATTTATATGAAAATACTCCTGTTAGCATCTCCAGTGTGTGACACTGTAGGAATGGCTCCCCCCAGTGTTTATTGTTGGTAATTGAAAAAAACTACATTTGTCTACATCAGTTTTTATTAGGGTACATAGTTATTGTTCCTTTTCTAAATTAAGTTGATTAAATTTCTACGTTGACAAGGAGAACAAAATGCTTTTTAGGTAAGAAAGACAGGAACAGTTCAAAAGCAGCTTCCATTGCTGATCAAAGTCAGCTAATCAAACAAAAACACACCATGTCCTGAGCATGAGGCAGCTTATGTTTAATAGTCTGAATTTTATATTCTTGTTGTCTTACCTTTTCTTATTCTAGATAAAAAACTACTTTTGAAAGAACCAAGGTTGTCTGTCATCTCTGTTTGCTTTTAAAGAATTGCTAAGGTCTGTGTTGGGTATCAAGTAGATTGTGTTGACGCTGTTCTGGCAGCCCTTTGGCCTCAGGTTTCACTTCCTGTGTGCACTGAGCTTTGCTGATGTGTCCATGCCGCTTTGTTGATGACTACATAAGTTTTATCTTTCTCTGTTTTTCTTGAACCCCCCAACCCCCAGGCTCCCTCCTGCCTTATCATCCAGATGCCCCGCTTTGGCAAGGACTTCAAAATGTTCAACAAGATTTTCCCCTCACTAGAGTTAGACATCACAGACCTTCTTGAAGACAGTGAGTTGTAGCTAATAATTTTTTCCAGTGCGTAAGTGTGATGTGTTCTCGCTGATCAATGGTGATTCAGGGCTGTGTGGCATTCGGTAATGAAATCCCACTGAGCTGTCACTGCTGCTCAGCTGAGATGAAGGAACCCTTTTATTCTTCCCTAACTTTTTAAAGAACTACACTTCTGTGCAGTGTGTCAGCCAGAATAAAGGTATGTGTTTTTATTATCCAGCTCCAAGGGAATGTCGAATCTGCGGAGGCCTGGCTCTCTACGAGTGTCGTGACTGTTATGAGGATGGCGATATCACCGCTGGCAAGATTAAACAGTTCTGTGAAAAGTGCAATACACAGGTAAATGACAGAGGGCAATATTACAACATTAGTTCAACAAAGACGTTAAGAAGTTTTAAAGTGTGGGCCAGGATCATCCATGTGGTGGCGCCAAATCCAAAGAAATCACTCTGCCTCAGTGCAGAAGTTATGTTGCAGAAGAGTGGCTTCTACAGTAGACTGTAACACATGGGCCATTCATTTCACTTGCCAATACTCAGTGCATGTACTGAAATATTGTTGGATTTATATCTAAATTACCCATCTGACTATATAAATTATAAGATGTACTTCAAAGCTTTTATTTCCTGTGATCTTTAATCTATATGTCATTTGAAACATGTTGAATATGTTTAGTTTAACTTTAATAGGCCACAGTAACAAACTGTCTGCGTGATGATGTGTTCATGCTTGTGCTGATTTAGGTTCACCTCCACCCGAGGAGAAAAACCCATCGGCACGGCAAACTGTCTGTCCCCAAGGAGCTGCAAGAAGGTACGGGGCGGCAGGGCAGTTTTCCCCGCCAGAGGATGGAGCTGTTCGCCGTGCTGTGCATCGAAACCAGTCACTATGTGGCCTTTGTCAAGTACGGCAGCGCTGATTCCGCCTGGCTCTTCTTCGACAGCATGGCTGACCGTGATGGTAGGTGTCATGGCCTTTTGGATGCTACGTTTGTTATGACATCAAACTAATCCTTGAAATGAAGTTGTGATGTACGGGATCAACAGGAAACTGTTTCCGTAACACTGAAAGAATTTCACAGTACTTAGTGGCACCGATGGTATTATGGAGCCTGAGAAACCAAGTTTTCCTGTGATATTAAAGCTAATAAGCTTATACCCACAGCTAATAAGTATTGCTGTAAATTTTGCTCCAGTCTGACCTGGGTAAAACTGCTATTAGGGCTGCTACCATAAAATATTTTCATTGAATTTTTCATGAATTAATTTGCTAGTTATTATTATTATTATTATTATTTGGTTTTTACAATTATTCGATTTGATTCGAATTGTTTGATCAGTAATATGTCAGAAAATGGTGGGAAAAAATCTGTCACATTAGGACAGAGAAAAGCAACAAATACTAACTGTAGGAAGCTGGAACTGCTGTTGGGCATTTGTGTTTAAGAACAAATTATAATTCATTCATCACAGTAGTTTCTCATAATTGTTTTGGGATCGACTCATTGATTAATAAGCTTAATAGTTTTACCTCTAATTGATGTTTTATTTTATCTTGGCCAAAACTTTTAAGTGTGTGATTATATCAGTTATATAGAACAACATAATAAGTGGTGGAAAGAAGACGTTTGACTTAAAAGAAATTAAATTATTTTTATAATATTTTACTTTACAACTTTACATATCTGCCTTTGACCTTGTGCATTAAATCATTAAGTCCTCTAGCATTCCAAACACCAACAATAGGCTGCGAGCTTGATGTGATCATACTGTGTCAAATGATTGTGCATGTGGCTTTGCAGGAGGGCAGAATGGTTTCAACATCCCCCAGGTGTCCCCCTGTCCGGAGGTGGAGGCCTACCTGAAAATGACCCCAGAGGAGCTGCACACCCTGGATCCCAAGAGCATCCAGGGCCAGGCCCGACGCCTGCTGTGCGATGCCTATATGTGCATGTACCAGAGCCCGACCATGAGCCTGTACAAGTAGAATCCTCTCCCCAACCCCCAACCCCTCCACTCCTGCCCCTCAGCCACGCCACCTCCCCCTTCTCCCAGGGCAGGAGATTCCCAGAAAGACCAAAAACGAAAAATAAACTAAAAGAAGAAAGGCTGCCTGCCAGCAGGGGTGCTGTCCGGAGTTAACCCTCTCCACCCCACCTCTCCTCAATGCCTGCCCATCTCCGGAGGTTGGAGAGATGGAAGAGAGGGGGAGAAGCCTATTTGCACTGTGCATTAGTTGAAGTGTTGTGTTCTTCATGTAGTCTTATGTAGCTTCCTGGTGTCTCACAGCTGAGCGTTGGTGGTGGCTGATGAAGGTAGATGAAGCCTTATGAAGATTCACTCCCTGTTCAGGGAGGAAGGGGTTTGGGAGATGGGCGGGAGGGCATGTTCACGTCGCCGCGGCTGACAAAACATGTACAACAAAAACAAGATGAGCTAGCGGGAGGACCTTTGCCACCTCATTTACCTTAAGAAAAGAGGAGTCCTGCTATTCTTAATCACTGTAAAAGATGGGAGCTTTCCATATTGCCACATTAAGGAAGCAATGCAGTGCGCAAATCCTCATCCAACCTGTGTGTACTGTTCTAAAAACTTGTGTAGAATCTCTTAGTAGCATAGATTTCTCCAGGTAGTTACATCAGCAGTATAGATGTCAACCTACTGTGCAGTTGCATTAAGACCAGAGTAGTCTGCTCTTTGTGAACCAGTTTGCATATTTCCCCATCACGCTGTGTAAATGTCTTTACAGTATATGTTTTGCAGAAACAGATGTAGCCATTGTAAAAGTCTCTTGTTTTACTGCATACTTGCTCAACCAATGCTGCACTTTTGCTCCATCCCCAAGTGGACCTATCAGGAAACATTTAGGTTTTGCTCTTTTTTTCTCCCATTGGAAGTCACAGTGAGTGCTAATTTGTTGGTTGGGAGACATCAGAGTTTTGTGTTACAGAATACAAATTTGCTTCTCCTCTGTAGCTGTAAAGAACGCTCTGCATTGCTAATGCAGAGTAGATGCCAGATAAATGCATGAGGGGAGACTTGTACAATGGCTCCTGTTGTGAAGCTGGTTGGTGGAGCACTCCATGCATTCATAGGGTCAATGAGGTGAAATACTGGAAAAGTCTGTCTGTTTCCTTTAAAGTAAGAGAGTAGGATGTGAACAATTTCACATGCAGTGTTTTTTTTTTTAAAAGTCTAATCTAAATTATATTTTGTGTTTACGAAGCCTTTTCTCTGCCCGTCATGGCAAGTATTGACTCTCGCTGCCTTCCATGAAGATGTGACATGCAATGTTTCCAGCCATGTACCAGATAACAAAACAATTGCGATCAAATATTATTTATTATATTCTAGTCATACTACAAACTCATATGTCCTCCCTTTTCTAAGAAAATGAAGCAGGGTTGATACTGGTTTGGGTACTCCTCGTCCTCTTTCACTGTATATTGAAGTGAGTTATTGTAGTTTACGCTGTTTCATAGCAACTACTGAATGTTAATAATGACACGTTGAACAGTGTAGAGTTAAAGGACGGGTAATGAATGAGGCACAAGGCTGAGAGGATGTATTTAAAGAAAAAACATTAAATTAAAAAGACCCTTGTTTCCATTTTATTCCAATTTTAAAGAGTAGCTAAAGCATACTAATAATACCATGGATCAAGACATAAAGTTTTTATATATATCACACAAAATTGGATAAAATCAACAAACTGCACATGTTGGCATCAGCATTATATATATTTTTCCTAAATCACAACGTAATCATGGATTTAGTTGTGAGTATAAAGTAGGTGTGTAAGGGCGTTTTATAAATTAGGTTCCAGCTGACAACTTCCATTTTGCTCTGTGGTCGTTTCCACTGTCCCAGGGATCCTGACAGGAGACCTTCCTGTGTGAACTTTTTTCTGCACTGCTGAAGCTTGTCATTGACTGGAGCCTTGTTCTCTGTGAGAGAAGTCTCAGAACGTAGGATGGGAATTTTATTTTTTATTTTTTCTGTTGCATCTGTACAGTATAGACATATGTAACGGGTGGAAAATTAATGTCAGTGATGTTCCTGTAAATGTTAACAAAATAAAGCCCATTTTGAAGGGTATGCTGCATGTTCTGAGTGGTGTGATGAAGGGTCTTGCGCATTTTGCAAGCCAGGGAATGTTAGCGTCATGGGGCGGAGGGTCGATTTGTAAGAATAATGTAAGAACGTCTTTCTGCGAGTGGTGTGGTGTTGAGGGAAATTGACACCAGTTATTCATCAATTATTTCACCTACACAGTATAGAGACACCTGTGAGGGTGAAAAGCCACCAATAGAGAAGGTACTAAATATTACTGTACAATATTACATGTTCTGTGAGTGGTGTCACTCTTGAACTGTAGTACACAATGGGTTATTAGTAGGTCCAAATACATATAAATGCAGACTGCCACGTTGGAGAGATAACCAAAGAAAAATGGCTCATTTTATGATATAACTATAACTATAAGAATATGGCTACCGTGGTTGTAATGCTAGAATGCTCAATTTCTACATGCCCAATATTGCTTTAACATTAACTTACTATTTCACTTCAACAAGGAACTTTGTCAGCAGCTCATAAAAGAAATGACTCATCCCATCAGAAATGAATGGGAGTAGTCACCGAAATTAAATAGCATCCAAAATAGAATTGTACTCCATGGTGTGTCAGTACCAGTGGTGAATAGTAACTAAGTACATTCATCATTTACTATACTGAAGTACAATTTGACATTCTCATAGTTCCTCTTTTTGCTACTTTATACTTCCACTCAACAATTTTTTTTTAAAGGCGAATATTGTATTTTTTTACTCCTCTACATTATTTTATGGTTTATAGTTAGTGGTTACTTTTCAGATTAAGATTTGACATAAAAATATACCACATTATAACCATAGAAAATTCAATACAGTGATGGCTCCCAAACTTTTTAGCTAATGACCCCTTACGAGGTGTGTGGTCTAGTTGGGGCCCTTGTCATGTTTCAGATGCCTATGAGTTGTTCCACCAGAGACACATTTCACCTTCCACCTCTTCTCACATCGTTTCATTTCAATAACTGTTTGAGGCCCAAAGGGGTCAGATTATTAAATATTACTTTAAGCATAAAGACTAAAGAAAAATAAATGATATTAATTTGTGTAGCAGAACAACCTCATTATTTATCTCACAACCCCTCAGATTCTCTTGTGACCCAATGGAGGGGCCTGACCCCTATAGGTTGGGAACCACAGGACTAAACTAGAACTGTATCTAAAGTGGTTAAAACTAGCTACCTCTTGATCAGCTGTAGCAGTAAAATGCTGCTTATGCACTGATGAATCAGCATTAACAATATAATAATATCATATATAATAATATATCAGTGACTGACTTTAATATTACATTTTGCTAATAATACGTCTGTACTGTAACTTAAGTAGGGATTTTAAATTTGGGACTATTACTTGTAATATATTTTTATATTTTTTAAACACTGTTTTTCAGTTAAGTTACTCTTAAAAACACGAGGCTACATAAACCTTCCCACACATCTAGTGACTATATACTGTAAGACAATACCAATAGCTGTTCTCACATTTAAGCCTGTCTAAGTTTATAAATGAATGGAGAGATTTTGAACTTTATTAGCAGGTACAGTTTTAGTCATATTGGCCATCGGGCTGTTATGGCTGAAGAGGTATAAAAGCAGGGTGCTGACAATGGTGGCCACTGATAGAAACTCGAGAAAGAAACTGGAGACCCCCCAAAGTAACATTTCCAACTGGATAGTGATATTTCTGCTGAGATAACTGCCCTCCAGTTGTTATACAGTTTGCTGCAACTTGAAGTTTCACTGAAGACTATTATGATGATTATTATCATGACAACAGGGTGCTTTAGTCTCACCTCAAAAACTGTAAGAAAAAATTCAGTTCAGATGGTCACTGTGCCTCACGTTTTACTCAGAGCCTCGCAGTTTAGTGTCTTTGCATGTATTATTTAATTATTAAGGGAAATAAAAACACTGTTGTAATCAAAATGACCACACACGCTGCACTGGGCTGAGAATGGCAGGGCAGCATGTAAACAGTGGCCATACATTGACAAGAACATGTAATTTTGTTATTATTATTACATAGTTTTTCCTGTGAGTTGTTATCCTTGTAAAACTGGGATTTGTTGTGTATATTTCAGTGTTTAAGATGTGTATTATCCACTCCTACAAATATCTGATTCTTTACTGATAGGATTACTATGATCAGGCCCAATTTAGGCTTCTTACACAGTGATCCTCCGCTGACTTGTAAACATCCAACAACAATAAGATCACAGCTTGTTATGCTTACAGGATGATGAGGAAGATTACAGGAAGTATACATAGTCTTCTATCTGGCCTATATGTTCAGATTAAGTCTACATCCAGTTGACCCAATTCCACAGACAATCTCTGATAAAATCATACCCCGGGATAAATCAGCATGTATTACATATGCATCTCCCCCACAGGAACCCTATTCCACACCTTACCCCGTTTAGTTTTTAGTCAAACTTGAAACCAGCTTAGCAAGCTGACTTCAGAAGTGCCAGATAAGTATTTGTCAACAGAACAGCTGGCACACAATGCCCTCTTGTAGCTTTATGCCACAGCATATGCCAGCCGCTCGTAGCGTGTGGTAATTTAGCCGGGGCTGGTTCTACAGGAACAGATGGGCTCAAGTATTGTTATTCTCACTCCAGCTCAGGGCCCCTGGGGGGAATCACTAAATAAAATCAAAGCAGATGGACCTCTCTGGGCTAGGCTGTGTTTATGATAAACAGCCAGTACAACCAGTGTCCATCTAACACCTTAACCCCACCCTCCGAACAAACTAACAGGAAACAGGATTACAGTAGTTTAACATTACCTGCACTGGGCTGCAGCTCTCCATTCACCCAAACAGCAGGCAAACCCAAACACACAGAAGACAGGAAGTACACTATGACTAAAGCTATTCTGTGGAGAGTTTAAATCATTTATATTCACCACAACAAGTCCTCTTTTACCCCCCTTGACCTTAAACTGTAAAATTCTCTCAAAACAGAAACTCTTATTTTGTTGCTGATTCAGAAATGTCTGACTTCCCCGTTCTTTCTCACTGACAGAGGACTGTTTTGTTCTTTTATAACCTTGTCAAGATTTCATTGCTGTGGTTCTCACATCCATGCCACGGACACAGGCCTTGGTGGTAGTATGGTCATAGTAAACACCATCTTATAAGGTAGTATGGTGTCCCCCCGTTGTTATACAGCACATGGGAATGCAGGACAGTTCTCACTTAGCACTGAGCTCCAGATCTACTTTCATTCCCATGGGAAAAGACAACATTAAACAAAGGAATCCTATCAGTGCAGAAGCAAGGTAAATGTTTAAGGCCATTAAGACAACAGGAAAGCAGTTATTTCCGGCACTAAAGATGAAAAAGAGTGGACCTGAATGGTTTTAAGCCAATCAGTCCTAACTCAATATACCACTTAGGTGTTGTTTTAACTCCATCATGATAACCAGTTTTATTTAGTGTCTTCAAAGGTCAGTTTCTGATGAAGTCAAAGTAGTGTAATCAACCTAAATGTTCATAGCCAAAAGTATTAACTCAGCACTTACTCAGTCACTGTAAGCTATCTTAAAATCTTTGTTTTAGTTTTTCTTCAGGCCTCACCAGACAGTTATTTTTCATCATTACCCTGATCGGTTTTCTTTCCGTGGACACATGCCCCTCCAAAATAACACTCAGTCAGACATTTAGCCTATCTATCTGTTCAATTCATCAGTAAGGGGACACAAGTGCCTCTGGCTTAAATGTTGTCAGGACACAAAAGTAGCATTTCTGTCTCTTGTCATTGGTGTCTCTTGTTTTATAAAATCAGTGAGTGCCGTCATCAATGATTATTTTTCAGTTTTTGCATTAGCGTTCATAGTTTAGATATAGGATGGCAATTCTTTCCCCTCATTTTATCCTTAAAATGTAGAGAAATAAATTCAATTTGTTTTAATTAAATTCCAAATCCTAACACTTTCTGATGTATTTGGCTGCTGTAAAATTAATATTAATGTCAAAAGTTGTAGACACGTTTAGTTCACTGGTGGGTGTTGTATTAATGCTACTAAACTGCATTGTAATCTTAACATTTGTACTCCTCTAAGTAACACATAAGTCCTTCTACCACATTTTCAGGAAGGACCCTGGCCGCTTGGATGAAGAATTAATTGCCTCTAAAGCAACAGCTACCAGATGTTGTTGCTCCTATGAGCCAGGTGTGGATAAATTGCATATGCAGAATGTGTGTAAAATATTTAAAGTCGTATCTTTCACTTAAGGTGTGAAGTGTTTTTATTGCCCATCACTGCTTTGAGTATGGCGAGAGGAAAGGCCGGTGGCCCCCCTGGGCCTGCCATGCTGAAGCTCAGCACCTGTGGTGTTAATACTACGGTTGCTGCGAATGAGTGAGAGACTTGGCATGGCAGTGTGTCGTGGTGGGGGGTTGGTGCGTGGGTGGAGGGTGAGGAGGGGGTCCATCCACCTGTTCGCCCTCTAATTCCCTCCTGGCTGCCACCTTTAACACTGCATTATTTACAGGTGCTCTCTGGTTGGAGACACAAGCTGCTATCTGCTTTAAATATGGATGGCTGTGTGTGTGTATGTGTACACTGTTATGTGTGTGATTCCTTCTGAAAGAGTAAAGCCATGTCCACGTGAATGCAGATTGATCTTCCATCCACAATGAGACATTTTCAACCAACGAAAGTTCAGTTTGTTCCCTGCTGAATAGAAAAGATTTTTTAAGTGTATGTTTTTAAAGTTGAATTATTTAAATGTTATTTTTTCCCCAACCATTGTCGATGTGCTTCTAAGCAACATCTATGTTAAGAACTTTCTGTTACCTTTTACTGTTTCTATCACTTATTTTGTAATTATGGATTGCTAATCACATAAAACATGTGTGGCTGATGGTGTTCACAAGTGCATCTTTAGATATAGATTTCATTTTTGTTCATGCTCTTCAGGACAGACTCACTGAACGCAGCCTGTGGATGGTATGCTAGCGGGCCACAGATGAATGATAGTCGTCATCAGGTTAGCTTCATTTTACAGCGGCAATATTTTTACAATAACAATGCATTAAATGACAATGTGAAAACAATGTGAAAGATGTCACTCATGGTGATGAACCTACAGCGAATTATCACCTGAATTTGTAGTTGCAGGTCATTGTTTTGATTTCTAGCCCACAACTTTACTGTTCTGGTTCACTCTCACAGCTCTCATAGCACCTTTTTTGGCAGCAGCCAGCTGCTGTTTTCAGAGAAGAAGCTCTAAAAGCCCACTGTACACTACCTGCTCTGCAGCAAACAGCAGACAGACACAGTTAGAAAATAGCTGGTGAACACAGTGGAGCATTTAGCAGCTCAAGAGCCAGGTATTCCATTTAGGAGTTAGAGACCAAAAACAGAGCTAAAATAGAGTGACTACTGGATTTACATTCATCGGATGGACACACACAACAACAAATTAATGTTCCTCCATAACAGCTACTGTAAGTGACTGTTTTTTAGGTTGAGTACATTCTCATATTTCTTTGTAAGCTATAGAAACCATCAAAAGGCATTGAATTATTTGGAGAAATGCATTTTCACAACACAACCTGCCAACAATGTGTTTGTGCCTTGTGTTTCCCTGTGCTCTCTGCAGGCTGTACACATCACAGGGAGTAGTGGGAAGTGGATCTGTGATCTACCAGTGGGACGGTCAGTCACTCCTGCCTCTTTGATGTTCTAAGTGCTGTAAGATCCATGAGGTAACATAACCTACATAATTTCCACTATAGCTAATGTAAAACAGTGCACAGAAATACCAATTCCAGATGAAATCATCACAAGATACAGTATGTGTCATTATGAGGACAACACTTATAGAGACTGGCCTGGACACTAAATATTGTGCTCTTTCATGAACTATCATCCGCTGCAATGACCACAAAATGACTGTGAGGGTTAGATTAGTCTTAGTATGTCCCGTTCCCCTCATCAGTGACCTTTTGTAATCTCCCTCACAATTTCCTAACAATGGTCAGATTGGACAGATATGTTCAAATGGACTTGCAGTTATCTGAAGCAAACAATCACATGATGATCAAAGGCCAATTTGATGATTAGTCTGATGGGGACTTATGATTATCAAAGCTTTTTTCTTTCTTTCATTTAAACTTTGCTTTAAATGGTATCCTAAAGCAGTTCACACAGTACCCTTTACAATACGTTAACATTATTGTATTATAATTAACTTGAATGTATGTAGCCATTAAATACAACAGTTAAACATTTTAATACATATGTATCTGGAAATTCTTCTGGAAATTTGCTAATAATAACAAATGAAATAAAACATCGGACCCTCTCCCATATGACCATGCTATTACATCACTTAATATTGGAGAAGTACAAAATCTCTCTCTTGCTCCACAATGATTCTCCACTGCCGGCTGGATGGACGAGGTGCACCATGTACAGATAAATGCATAAACACTCCTTGTACCCAAACAAAGGCATCAAGCAGGCATTTCATTAGACCATTGTGTGATATGGCAGGCCGCTGCTGTGAATGTATTTATTAGTTTGCGATACATGCCTTTTCCTGTTGTTCCCGGGGCAGTGGATAATGCTGGTTTTGTTCACGGCCCAGTGTGAACGGCGCCTCGGCTGCCAGCTGTCAGGGCTGATACCGTCTCATTTGGATTCCCAGCCTGCTTGCTGAATGGCTAATTAGATTTGCCATTTTCAATCCACTGATTGCTATACATAGTAGGACAAAGGAGCTGACAGCATGTACCATTCAAGTCCAACTGTAACAATTAATAACTATGGTAATTAACATGTGTGTTGGGCACCATTGATTATGACATTACCTGCAAAATGGATGGCCTGGCCCCTGCCATTTCATTAAGGAGCACAGATATAGACTGTTATTAATAAACTGCTCTCTGCAGCTGAGAGGGGGTTATTAATTACACAAACTAGCGGGTGCATAGGGTAATCAAGTTAAAGCGGTTTCGTTCACAATAATTGATCTAATTTTTACTGACCATTCCTGTTGGATCGTGTCACACGCCCCCGTGTGAAGAGAAATCACCTCATTAACAAAAGTTTAATCCTAATCATAGTTCTTGGTCTGCCTGGCTTTAAGGTCATATCTGAATGTCAGAACCATTTGAAATTGATTGGTGGTAAATTGAATCAATGTCATGTTTAGAGAAAACAATAACAACTAATGGATGGGGCAAGCCAGCCCAAAGCAAATAGGTTTATTGGGAAGTGTGGGAAGGTGTGCATGTGCGTGTTTATGTGTGTATGCAGAAGGAGGTAGGGCTTGGTCTGACACTTTCATAATTCATTATGTCTATAGTAAGAGAAATGTCAGGATCTGGGCAATTAGTAGCAGCTGCAGGGACCTGTTGGTTGGTGGAGGAGGAGGGGGGTGACTTACTGGAGAACAGACAGAGATGGAGCAGAAACAACTACAGTGAGATGAACTGAACTTTGGCAATGAACTAAGAAGTTACTGTTTGACTTCTACAGTTCAACAACAGTTTTACTTATATTTCAAAAATGTAAACAGTAAGCGTTGCAGTAGCATTTATTACAAAGGATGATGTGTTATATTCTGTGTATAACAAGGAAAGTATTCATACAGAAGCCCAATGCAGAAGTGAACAGAATGATGTACTAATGCACAACAGAAGCCATCAGACAGTAAGTCTACAGGACTATCCGACAGGCAGAAACATTCACTAACAGAGCAAGATTACAAAAAATACCCAGCAAATGTAAAGTCCATGAAACAAGTGTCAGAGCCATACATGTAACATTTGTCTAATTGTTTTTGACCCAACTCAAGTAGCAGACATTTGACATTTGGCATCAGTTGTGGTCGACTTGGCCACATAAGTCCCTTTCCTTTAATTGGCTCTTCTGTTTCAGGTGACGGGCAAGCTGCCAGCAAAAACAAATCCTCTTGATCCTTACAAAGCTGCAAAACATGAAGGGAAATGGCCAGTCTCAGTTTTTCTGATGGGCCCACAGTGCAGTTTATAAAAAAAAAACCCTGCAGCTTCCAACCCTGCAACACAATGCCTCCACCTTTTTGCACATCAACAAATACACACCAGATTTCTATTTCCCCTCCACCTGGCAAAACAGCAGCCATTTTCATCATCCGGAGCGTGTGAAATTTCACACTCATTTTTCACAACACATCTTTTAATATGCAACTGCTCCCTTTTTTCTTCCTCTCCCCTCCTGCATATGAAATCCTTCCATTCCTGGCTGCCAACACCAAAAGATGCAGCCAATCATCTCCAAGCGATGGCAGTTACAATTTTCTGTGAACAATTTGCTCCCTTAAGAGGAAAATTGCTTTCAATATAAGCTCCCTTTGAAAGACAACAACAATAAAAAGATACAACTGTAATGCCGTTGCCTCTGTCAGCACTTGGCTGGGACAGCTTCAGTAGGAACATATGACTGGGGGATGAGGTGCTTACAAGTCAGCCTTGTAATATCAGCATCTGTGTGAGACAGTCCTGGCAAATGAATCCCACTTTGAACATAACAGCTTGGCATCACATGAAAATTACTGCCATGAGCAGTAGTTGTCAGATATGCTCTTGCCATTGTGATGGTGAATTGTCATTTATTATATGTTGTGCCTGCCTCTGTCAGCTCCTGTTGACTGTGTGTATTGATTTGCAGGAGCAGAGGGGTACAGAGGTCACTTTGATCAACACTCTGCGACACACAAGAATCACACCAAGCTGACATTCCATTACCTGAGACAAAAAGGACTCAAAACAAAGAATATGTTAAGGAACGCTGGACTTCAATGCAGCAATATGACTATAATTAACAGAGCAATGGATGGGTTATGGTGAAATGGCTAGAGGCTGTTTGCTCCCGGAGGCTATTGTGCACTGGAGACAAGTACACTGTCTCCTTGATATTACATGCTTGACCTTTTGGCTCTACCACTGTTCTTGTGGCCTTGTTGCATTTCCTGAGCTTCTTCAAATCGAATATGGTCCTTTCAGATGCTTTAATATCACCCGGCAGACCAAGCAAGGCAGTGATCGAACCCATATAGGTACAGACAAAACACTATTTTCATTTACTTGTATTTTTCTTTGAGCAATACCTAAAAAGATTCAGTCAGAAACTATTTGGTTTGTGCTGGTTGTTGTCTTCCCAGTGGCACCACAGTATGAGGACAAATGGAGGGAAATGTCATATATAAATAATAATATATAAAGAGTTACATTGTGATTTATATGTATCATAAACTAAAGCCAAGGAATATAGTCTTAAGTAAAAAAAAAAACTACTATTACAATGTGACTGTAACTGCAAAATGGCAGTTTTGCACTTTCCTTTGTTTGAATGTATCGAAAATCAATTATATGTTACATAAGACCCTATCTTATTTCTCAAATGCACAGGGAAGAGAAAACAAAAATGTTACCCTAGAATAGTTTTAAAATTTAATACAGATGAAAAATAAAATGTATATCATAGTAAAACCCTGACATACTAGCCTTTATTATGTGTATGTTGTAGGTACTCGAGCTAGAGATTTGCAGGTTTACAAACATTAAGAATTTCATAGCCCCTTTGTTCAACTGAAATCCTAATAAAGATAATTGCCATCTTGTGTGTTAGGTGTGCTACTGATCTGACAACAGCAATATGTTTTTATTTATTAACAAGCTGTTGGCAATAATTAGGAGCATGACTGTGAGCGTAGGTGTTTACTTTGACTGCATTGTTGCAGATGAAACGTGTGTCTCAGTGCTGTGCTTTGAGCGAGAGCCTGGTTGACTGGCGTTATTGCGTGGGCCAGCCCTGCTGCTGTCTGTCGTGCCTGTCAAAGTCATGAGAGGATCACTTTATCATCGTTTGTCTGCAATGTCTGACGCTATTGAGTAGAAGGGAGCCCTTAGGGAAATGGGGGCAGGCTGCTGTATTTGCTGTATGCTCTGTTTTTACTTAGTTGCTAGCTTGGCTTTATCAGGATTGTTGTTCCAGCCTGTCAAATTGCTTGGTAAGGTTTGTTACACTGGTCCCAAAACCCAGCAGGCTGGCCTCATGTGATATTACTCAGTATGACGGCTTGTCAAGGCCTCAGCGGCACTATTACAAAAGCTGCTCTGTAGGTCTGACTGCATTTACACACAATCAGAACATATGATCATACAGCACTTATTGGTCAAAGATGCAGTACAATTGTATGCATGATTTCTATCACTGATTTGCTATCTTGCACACACACTGTAGAAATAATGAATTTACTTTTCAAGCTTTTTTTTTTTCCAGTTGGATTATATTCTTCCTGTATGGTTCGGCAACTACGTTGAAAGAAAAAGTAGATGTGTTTAAAATTATTAACAAGGGGCGCCTGGGTTGCTCACCTGTCCTTGCTGCAGCAGCCATGTGTTCGATTACATCAATGCCCTTTGCTGAGTGTCATCTTCCCCATTCCCGTCTATCTCAAGCTGTCCTGTCAAAAAAAATATTAAAAAAGAGTCATGCTAGTGAAGCTGCCTACTTTAACACTGTAGTGCTTTGAGCTTCAGCACGCCAAAATGCTCACAATTACAACACTTACGTGTGGATGTTTAGCAGGTGTGTAATGTTCTTCTTAGTTTAGCATGTTAGCATGCTAACATCTGCTAATTGGCACTTCAAAAGTATAGTAGTAAAGTAGTAAATACACATTTTGATGATGGACCTGGATAAAAAGTTAAATAGATAAAAAAGGGTAACCAAAGTTATTATAATTGTCTGTCTCAAATTACATCTATCTAGTAGTTTCAAGAGACATTTTACTTTATTTTTTAACACAAACGTCATAGGCCTACTCATGGTAGAGCTAGAGGAAAACTATTTAGTGTGGCTAAAAATTCATAAGGTCCATAAAGTCCATAGAAACCCCAGTTTTGTTACAGAAAAGACTATCATACCATATTTTAAAATTGTTGCAGTCTCAACAGAAAGACTCAAAACTGACTTTCCTTTCAGCCATGAATAGAGAAGCTCAGTGCGTATAGTAATAGCAGATGGACAGACTTGCATTCATCTCAGCTTCTAAAGCTCTGTAACAAGGCCAGAGACAGTCTCTCCCCATCACCAGCAGATGATATTAGCGTTACCCACCATATGAAAACATGACACAACATTGGGAGCTCATTAGTGCAATATTATGATGCAGAGAAGCAAATTACATGGGCTATGAGCCTGAGCGCAGGAAATCACAGTATTATTCCAATGCATTACACTCAAGTGAAACTGATGCAGCTTCCTGTGAAACCGAATAGTCATGCTGCGGCCCAGTGGAATGAGGTTAATGAGTTCTGACTGGTATTAACATTAACAGACCATGTCAGCTGAAACAGACCAGTTTGCATGACTCAGGCAAACTTTAGCCTGTTTATGAAAGATTATCATGAGTGGCTCAGTAGGCATTATGAACTAAATAGGCAGTGTGTTAGTTGGACGGTATGGATGATTCAGTGGCAGTTAACACATGTGCCACTGCCAGTAAGCCAATGCGCCAGCTGGCTCTGCAGATTCTTTGTAATCATCCATTAGAAAGATCATATCTACAACTTTGAAACGAGAGGGGTATTTCCTAATAAATTTCCAAAGCAAGCAAGGAAAATAAGTTCTCCTCTAATGTTAGCAAAGAGGAGCCAGACTGTCACCCAAAGGAGACCATGCTGAATCACTTGACATGGGTGTAGGTGGGGTAAAGGGAATTAGCATTAGAGAAAAAAATGTTTTCTTAGTAAATAAATATATATTTTTTAAAACCCCCCAGAGTGGGACATGACAGGTCATGTGTGCACCTAATATGATAAAGCTTGGTGATACAGAGTCCTCTTAACGGTGCAGGCTCTCCAGTTATCATCAGAAGTTTGAGTGGAGAAGCGTCTGCATACATCCATCCTGGCAAAGACACCGCATGTATTACACACCGCTTCGGGGCAATCCACAATGCAAAATTGATTAATATTTGCTTTCAAAATGACACAGCTTGATGCATGGGGGCTCTCCACATGTAAATGAACACTTTAAAGGAGATGAATAGCCTCAACGGAGGATTGTAAAGTTCAAGCAGCAGATTTGCATATTTATATTACAAGTTACTGATAATAAGCAGGGAAGGAAGAAAGAAATGCAATCCGTTTGTCAATGTACAATTCCTACATTACAAAACTAGGTCTTATTAGCTTCTGTGAACTGATATGTTCAATTACTTGCCGTGATAGCTGTGCTGAAGATGTATTGTACTGCGTTTTGACTTTATAATACAATTTAGATAAAGACAGAGACATGAGACAATTGATGATTCATTTAGGATGCCACACTGAACACGGTGAAAGAAAATAAATCTCATCTCAGAACATCATGTTATTTACCAATATTTAAAACAAATCATAGAGTAATCAAAGTGCTTTAACTGATTTCTTTGTTGTGTGCTAGTAGACAACTTAGATTTTGTCCTCATGCAAAATCATTTCAACCTGACCAGCTATGAATGACAGTATTTATGTTAAAAGGGTTTTCTCTGCAGTCATCATTTCTTTTGGAGCACAACAGCTCGCCTTCAGCATGGATTTCCTGTTCCTGAGGAGAGATACAAAGACTGGACACCACAAGAGAGGCAAGTTTTGTAAGGGGAAAAAACAGGAAGCTTGTGGTGTCCAGGATGATGTCATTTTTCTCCCTTCAGCAAAGCTTTATGCCAGTGTTTCCAGTGCTCTGTTGTCTCTGCTGTTGCTTCTTTACACTGTGTGAGAGAGAGTTGCAGGCTGCAGCCAAGAATGTCACTGGTTCGTTAAAATAATTTGGGTTGGTTATGATTCAGAAAAACTTCTATAACTCATATTAATCAAAATTAAAATGGCTTAGTAAGGGGCCTAGTGATATGATTATATCCAACACAACAAATTATAATAATTTTAAGAGTAATAGTACCGTACTAATAGAATCTGGCTCATCCATTTAGTGGTTAGTTAACAGAAGTGAGTGAAAAGGACAAATACTGTCAGCTCATAAATAGCAATTGGGCCTTAAATTACAGTAAAGCTCAAATGAGATTTAGTTTCTGTCTGAAAGGAAAACCTGAGAAAAAAAATGGGTTGCCGTCTATGTGACAGACAAAATGTATTCGGAAATTGTGTTGTTTATGCTATTTTTTTTATGGATGGCAATGTCAGGTTGTTGTTCTACAGTTGCTTAAACTGTGATTACATTTTGTACATTTCATGCCATTCATGGTCCCCGGAGGATCAATCTTAGGGACTTTGATGATCCCCTTTTCCTCTATTGCCACCATGACTACATCGTGACCATTGGATTGACTGGTATTCCCTCTCACAATGAATTGTAATAGTGTAGCTTTGGTGATCTCTTAACTTCATCTAGCACCATCATTAGGTCTAATGACATTCCCGTCAGCCTCAGCTACACTTTGTGTAAACTACAATGGTGAAACATTCGGTCTGATGCAATTGAATTTCATTTCACATTTTTGTATTCTTATCCGAAGCCTTTCTCTCTTTTTCTGCAGGTGTGTTCGTACAAGTGTTCCAAACCTCAACCCCGCTAGCATGGCTGTAGACTCTTGTTATAGTACAAGGTGACCGCTAAACAGCTATTAGCAGGATTTTCTACCACTGAAGTGCTATTAAGCAAAGCACTGACCCTCATGGTTCCAGTTAAAGTTCTTGATTGTTCCAAAATGTTATGTTGAATGAGTTTGTAGCTAGTCCCCTTAACAAGTTCTTTGTCAACTTTTTTTTGTTTTAATAGTAATACAAAAAACTGCTAGTTACTCAGAGCTTAGTGTTGCTTTATGCAGATATAAAGTACTATAATGGCTGGTATCAGATACCAGATAGACTTCAATAGCTGGTGTGATATGAGGAATGGGAGAGAACATATGTTGCATGAAGCCATTGGATGAGAAAGATGATACTGCCAAAACAAAACACAATATATGAGTAATCTAATATGTGCCATATGTTGACCATACATATAGGACCTCCCCTCTTTGCTGAAGTGAAAAATGAAATCAAATATCACAAATGAGGAGAGGCCATTAAATTAAGATGATAGAAGCTCACTGTAGCGTAACATACACCATCCTTTGAATGGGGCATTTTTGTGTTTGGCTGACACTCAATATCTCAAGTTGGTTTGTCCCCCCTCCACCCTCTTTTTCATCAGGTGAATTGCCTCTATTGAGCTCCTTAACAAGTCATTATAGTGTGGTGCTTGGAAAGGGCCTAGCCAGGACTCCAGGTGTTAAAACGCACTTGGCTCAGCTAGCCGGCCAGACCAGCAGGAGAGTCAGCCAGCTAGACTGCTTCTCCTCACCTCCTCCACTTCTTCACACTGTTAGAGAGAACTCCAGGTCGGATTGCCACCTCAGACAGGCACAGATATTCAAATACATACAAATCAACACACATTGTATTTACTATATGATAGCCCTAAACATTGCCCTAATATGAACATTAACCCTAGTGTGAACATTCCCCCCAAATAACCCTCAAATCTAAACTAAACTGTAAAAATACCAGCACACACACAAACACGCACACCCATAAGTCCATAAGTGGGAGGCCAACACTTATTGAAAGTGCTCATTACAATATTAAACGTGTTTCCTACTAAAACACTAAGCAGAAATTTAGTCAAGTGCTTCATTGTGCAACACACTCTCTGGGTATCTAATAAGAATGTTAGTTTTGCTAATTAATTGGACATAAAAATCTAACAGGACACAGATGCAGATTTAATTTAATTTGGTACAATTGCTGTGACTATTGGAGAATGAAACATTTTTGTTGGTATATTTATGAAGCTCATGTTGGTAAGGACAGGCAGGCAGTTCAGACCTTGTGCTACGGCCGAGCCATAAATCTCCATCATTTTAACAAGAGGAGACAGGAACCAATTTGTGAGATTTATGTTTTTTTTCTCTCTCAAATATGAATGAAGAACAGACATATCTGTGAAGCAATGATTATAACACTAAATCTAATCAGAGTAGAAAATTAATTTTAACGGGCTTGTCGTTACAATTTAAGTCTCATAAGGAGCTAGTCCTTCTGTCACGTTAATTCAATTCCAAATCACGATGATCTCCACAGAACCTAGAAACTTCTGAACCATAAAGAGTGGCTTTAAGGGCAAGCATTGCATGTTTGAGAGGGAGAGATATGTCCTGTAATTGAATAATAAACAATGTCTAAATTGCATTATAGTCATCCAGGGTAATTGGATTAGAGTAAAAATGCAAGTGAACCACATAATAATAACATATAAAGAAATGGATTGAGAACAGTATGCTGGTCATTGATGGGACAGGAAGAGTCTGTGCTGGGAGCTGCTCTCTGAAAGTACCACTTTAAGCCTGCCTTGTCTACAATAGAGGTTTCATAGGCGAATGAGGGAATGAGCATGGACAAGCTCGCTCACACATGCATGCAAACATAAGCCACACTTCAACTGTAAGTAAAAACATCTAAAATTAAGTGTCAACTTCAGGTTCTGCATGTGAAAGACTTCCTTCACAGCCTCTGACTCCAGTTTAAACAAATATTATTAGAGCAGAATCCTTAATATATTTATTCTTGGTAAGTCGAGAAAGTAGTACTAGACAATTATATAACATATGAAAGACCTCATTATTTAAATACATATCTCATGACAAAGCAAGCCAGAGGAAGTATCCCCCCCCCCCCCCCCCCC
>NW_023339663.1:23397040-23405279 GCF_004916995.1 Morone saxatilis | reverse complement strand
TGATGAAGGAAATCTCAGAGCTGCTGCCTTGCTGCGTCATTTTTCTTCACAACAATTTAACTGATTGTTAACTCTTTTCAAACAAGTTTGTTCTGATTATCCCACCTGCCACCAGTGGGCAAAAAAACTTGTTTTTAAATTAATATTTCACCATATTTAATGTGCATTGGGAAAGAGAGCTCTTCATACAATATAAAGTTGTTTTTTCTTTTCACTTGATTTTCCAAAGTTATGAATATATTTTTTGCAGTCTTCACGCAACCATTTGAGTTTATTGTTTATGTTGTGTGGTAACATCTTGCTTGGTGATGCTGTTGGGTGATTTTGGATCAGTGAAAGTACAGGTTAGTGAGTCCTATGTTGAATGTGCACAGAGAGACACAGACTATAAGCTGTGAATTCTTTGTTCGTCGAAGTTCTGGTAAAGCAGAATTGATGATAATCTGTTTTTGTTGTTTTGTTTGTAGATCTGGGTTCAGCAAGGCGACTGGGCAGAGTTGGTAGTTGTGTTAAATTTTTGTCGTTTAGACGGGTTGGTAAGTCGAGAAACGTACGTACTAGGACAATATTATAATGATTACACTATGAAAAGACTCATTTATTTTTTAAATTATTTATTAATGTGCTCTGATCGGACAAAGCATGGTACGCCAGGAGGATGTACGTTATCCCCCTCCGCGCCCCACCTCACCCCCCCACCCCTCCCAAAAAAAAGAAAACCACAAAACCATAAAACAATGTTAATGTGTTGAGGCGGAAGAAAATGTGAAGTGTTCAATCCAATCATTACACTTGGGAAGCTCATATAAATGTGGTGGAAATAAATCAATGAGCAAATGCACCAACTTAAATTTCAGCAAACCCATTAATTTACCCTATTCAAGTAAAGTCAGCTGTGGGTATATTTTCACACCTTTTGCAGGAGAGTGGCTACACAGCCTTAACAGCAGGTGGAAACTCTAATATGCCTACATATATAACCTGGATCTGATATTAGCTTCATGTATGTAAGGATATTTGATATTCTGACCTCCATCCTTAAGTTACTTACCAACTCATAACTTACCCGCAGACACACACACACACACATAAATATGCACACAACCACATGCACCGTCACCCCTTCACCACAGACACACCATTTTTCCCAGTAGAGGAATTAAGTGAGACAACCTGAAAGAGTGAATACCTCAGCTCGGCTCACCCAGCATGCCTTGTCGTGCATGGCGTAATCTGATAATATCAATCATAATTGTGTTAGATGTAATCCATCTGACTTTCAGTTTGTCGGGGTCAGGGTAGGAAGCAAGGCCCCACTTGCCATCAATTATCAGACATAAGAGAGTAGTGGATGGAGCTCTCCTCTATAAATAATATGGTGGGGCCACGGCGCTGCCGATCGATGCCGTACAGTTCCACTGTCATGGCTTTAATGGCAGCTGGCTTTCTTGGCTGTGCGGATCAATAGCGTGTCTCCTCAGGGCTCAGTCTGGGTCCAGGTCACGCCTGGTGACGGGGACGTAAATGACACCTCTGTTGTGATTGGAAAAATGCAAGCCTTTTGGGTTATTTAGTCCCACTTCTGGGTGCTCGGCGGTTTCCCCAGCACCTAGAAGAAACACCTGTTGAGATAAGTCGGATCCTCTCTGATTATGTTCTGCTACTTTCTTCAAGAAATTGTTGAAAAAATAAAATCTCATGTCATGTGCATTTGTTTTCCACCACCAAAGAGCACCCTTAATCTCTTTTACTTTCTATTTGACTGATCTTCCCGTACACACAGGCAGGCAAACATCACAGACACTGAGTAAAGTACAGTACAAGGTCACAAGAAAAAGAGTATGCATATTTATCTATAGTTTTTCAGAAAAAAAATCCTCACTATAGATTTTTATTCCCCTTGTTCACAGAGTGTGTAAACAAGGACTGAGCCCTTTAAATTCCAAACAGGGTGGTTTGAAGTGATGTCTAATTGAAAAACATGAAGAGGCACAGCTGCTCAGTCTGAATGTCAATGGAAGCAAGAATGACAGACAGCACAGCAGGCAACCAGGCCAAGATTGCTTAGCCAAGACTTACGAGACACATAAACAAACACACACAAACCAAGTTAACATGAAGACACAGACACAACGTAGGTGGTATCAACTGCGGAAAAAAAGAGGAGCAGAACAGACAAATAAAACCAAGAAGATGGGGGAGATGGCTAAAGTGTTCTGCCTTCAAAGGGACACAAGGATGGAGGTTAAAAACCCTGACCCTTGAAAACCAAGATGTTTATCATAAGGACATAATGTTGGTTGCATGTTAAATACTAAAGCAATTAATCAATTTCCGCTGCACACACACAGCCTTCTAAAGTGTTTCTCCTTTAAAGAAAAACAAGAATAAATCATCAACTTCAGGCTAAAATATGATATTTGGCATGAAGAAAACATGTTCTCAAATGTCAGTGTCACATGTAAAATGCTGCAACATCTCCAGGGTGAACAGATAGACGTGAGATAAGAGTTGTTTGTGTCACAGAGGGGTCACGGAGCTGACACAAATCCAGCCTCTTTACAAGGGCTGGGAGTGTGAGAGATAAACTACATTTGTAATTACCAAAGATATGGGTAAGTAGGCAACTGAGGCCTCATTTTGTGTCATTCTTTTACCTCCCTGAGAATTGAGAAATACAGACCTTTTCTGTTTCTTTTTGGCCAAAGAAACACCCCAATGTGAATGAATGAACCTCTGCTGAAGCACTCAGGGCGGGGAGGAGCTCCTGAGAGTGTGTCTGACTTTGATGTTAACACAAACCCTCTCTATAAAAGTGTACTGGACAACGTTCGTTCTCCAGCAGTTCGAATGCTTAGACAAAATAGTAACATAGAGCTGCTTCACACTTGATTCATCTGTACTGAAAGTGAATCAGCTTCATTATACAGGTGTTGCACTGTAGAAGACGGGGCAAAGTCATCTGATACTTCCAGCTTCCACTCTGTGACTTTGTCCATTTTGTGTAGACATGATGTGGTAAGACTTCCTCGACTGATTGCTTTTTCAGTGATACAATACTTGATACAAAGTACAAGCTTGACACCGTTCACAGTCAGCGGCCTACATCAAAGAGAAACGTGCTGTAAATAGCTCTCAGGGCCTTGGCCACACTAGAAGCAAGACTCGGGTACAATTCCAATGCACTCTTTTCTAAAAGCTTATTTCACTGAGAACATGAAGAAACCTGTGTAAAGTATAAATCAGTGCTCCAGAGGCTGTGTTCATTGTCCATAGACCTCTTTCCCAGAGAAGTAATTGAGTGTGGAGGGTCGCTGATGCTGGAAGAGAGGGAGAGCGTGTTTCTGCTCTGCTGCTGCCATCGGCTACTCAGGGCCCGGGCCGCCCCTGGAACTAATGGAGCTTCCTCTGGGCCGCTTTTCCCCTCAGATGGGCACAGCTGGGGGAGATCCGCCACCCAGAGCTGGGGTTACACCCCCCTCCACCCCCAGCTGCTGCCTCCTCCCCCTTGCTCTTGCCTCCCAATCCTGCTGTGCCACTGCTGGGCCTGAGCCTCCAGTCTGCTGCACAGTGCTCACTCCTAACAGAAGGGGAGGTGGGTGTGGGAGTTCCAGACGTGGGTGGACCACCGTGATATAGCGTCAGGCTCGTATCTGCCCCCAGAGAAGGGCGGATGCATTGCCTTGCCCATTTCTACATAGCAGGTCCCCCCACAGAGGCCAAGAGACAGGCATGCTTAAATAACACGGCCATCTAACGAGGGCAATGAAGCCGGCTATTTGTGCTGGACCAGGGGGTGGTCGGCCTTTTGATATGCCTCTGTGGAGCAGCCCTGTGGGCTCACTCAGTCCTCCACATCTCTGACATTTTACATGGCCTAGGAGAGAAGGCCAGGAAAATGGACCTGTGTCATAAAAACGTTACAACAGTGCTGTGAGGCAGACGCACGGGACTGTTTGATGTTTTCACCCTGCATTCTTTGTCAACCAAAAAAACATGTCCACTTGACTCTGTACTGGGTTTTCTTTTACTTTGCTCATCTAACTCAACTTTACCAACCTCTAAAATTAGTGGTCTACCATAAACAAATTATACTTCCATTAAATAAATAATATTCAAATACATACAACTGCTTTCAAACCCTCACCCAACCAAAGGCAAAAGTTGCCAAGTATCAAATGTCTGCAGCTACGATCTTTTGCTAACAATACCACAAAGAACTCCCCTCCCACTTTGTGTGTGACGGATGGTGCGTGTGTGTGAGCAGGTTATAAAAAAGTGTACTTCCACACCGTGGAACTTGTAAAACATAGCGAGGGCTACACCCTCTGCAGCCACACAGCAGGATCCAATTAGGACTCTTATCTACTAATTATGTCCCTTACACATCTGCATTCCAGAATTTAAAAAAAGCCTGCTGTCCTCTCTCCGTAACAAGCTCTCGAATTAATGAGATTGCTCTGTAATTGAACCTCTTCATGGGTCCCTTGGCAGGGAAAATACGCTAAGTTGAATTTGTATTAACAGAGCATCAATCATAGCTGATCAAACGATAAACAGTGTTGATGATCACAGGCGCAAAGGGGTTGCACCTTTATGTAAATGTGCTGTCCACCTTGGAGCAGAGGCTCTCATATAGCGAGGAGGACGGAGGTGCTGGGAGAGAGGATCACTGTCCCGGGTTGGGCCACTGTGGGGCGCTGTGCTCCAGATCTCAAACTGTAATTAGACTGAGCTCACATGAATACACAAACACATCCAGTATGTGCATGTTTTTGTGTGGTAATGACACACGCACTCACACACATATACGTATACAGTTGTGGTCATAAGTTGAACCAGTCTTCTCTTTTCATTGGATATGGTGCTTCTAGACTGAGCTGGAATATATCCTATTGTTACCATAAAGAATACTACACGCACTAGTGGTGTTATTTATTTATTTATTTCCCCTTAATATTATATCAGACCACATGTCAAACATGACAAGTTGCTATGTGTAAGGGGCTCAATATAAGGCCAGAACTTCTTGGTACACTGTAGCTCAGTTTCATTGCACTTTCCCAATAAAGTTTTCATTTCGATTTCTTGTAACAGTAATTCTGCTAAACTCCACACTTCATCTTGAATGTTTTTCATATGTGATTATATATTAGGCTGTATGATTATACTAAAAGATAAATCTATATTTATTCCTGATGAAACTAAAGGTATAACAAGGTCCACATGCTAATGCGTGCGTGTGCCTTACAACATGAATTTGATCTCTGGCTTCAAAAAGTCACAAGTTTCAGTATGACGAAAAAGAGTAGAGTTCATTCAGTTTCCATGAACATTTATTCCATGACTGTAGATTAAATCAAACAGGCCTTGTGTAACTTGACCTATATGCAATCCCGGTAGGCCTGCACTATGCACATGTAAACTAGATACAAAACAACATGAGGTTACATAAGACTTTTAATATTTCAGTGAATACTAAAACGGCAACAAATAGAAAAATAAAAAAAGATGGACTGGATTTCTGGACAAATTATGAAACATGTTCTATTCTATATGGAAAAGGCCATTATCTTCCATAGCTTACAGTTACCTTTACTCAAATATACAATTAAGTGTACCACATTGACTTTAAATAACTGCAACAGCAGAACAAGCTTTCCATTACCAATATTACAATTTCTGGCATTTCACTTTCATTCTAACCATAAAACTATTTTGATGCATACAAAGATGCTGTGCTTTCCCAGGCAAACTGGCTATTTCAAGATTTTTTTAAGAACACAGTCATGCAGTCAAGTGTTCTCCCAGTTTAACAAGTGCTTGAGACTTAAGAGAGGGAGACATGCTTACAGAGTGGAGGTTAGCACAGGTATGTAGAGTGGAGTCCCGGTCATTAGTACTGAAAAAACACCATGACAAGCAGATAGAACATATTCATCACTTTGCACAACATTTAAAAGTACGCTTTCCTTCAACCACTGGGCTACTATATTGTTACTTTGCTTCTTTGTAAATACAGATTTTTTTAAAAGAATCAGGTTAGTGGAATTTTTTTTATTATGCAATACATTTTTGAGCAAACATGTTCTTAAATCACTATTTATCTTTTTTTTTAGTGCAGCTGTATCATAGTTCTATTTTTGCTTCCTTCTTCTAATTTGAAAAGTGACTTTTGTCATATTTTCTTCTCAATTGCTGCTGTTTTGCTGGAACCTGCCCATTAATAATTGTTAATAGATGTGATCCCTGACCTGAACCTTGTGTCACTGATAGTCAACCATGTCTCTCATATGACTGGACAAGGAAGACAACGGATCTGGAGGTGAATGGAGGAGGCGGAGGCTTTCTTGCAAGGCTGAGCTCACTTTATTAGCATTGATTCCCTTTTTTATGTATTTTGTCACAGCTAATGCTATCGATCAGAGCTGCCACTAGCCATGCCCCCTTTAAAACTTACACAAATTCTTTTTTGTGTGTGCCATTTAGCCTCAAAAGTGTCTGATGTCCTTTTAGAGGCATTAATCATCCTTGGAGAGCGATTGTGCTCCTCTTACAAACAGACCATGGAGGAAGTTTAACGAATGCTTTGATGGGTTACATTTTCTCTGTATATTTAGAAAAGATTTAAATTATGAGATGTCCTAAGCAAAGCCATTCATTTCAGATTTATCATTTACAACATTTTGATTACAATAAACAGATTCTTTTGTAAAAATTCCAACTTACTGTAATAAGATAAAGTCAGTAGATTCCTATTTCTTCGTGTTTGTGATATTACCTTGTAATTTGTTATTTCAGCATACACCTCTCACACCAATATGGCGGATGCCACCCTCTCTCTGAGAAAAGAGGAGAAATGAAAGGAAAGCGGTTGGGTTTTAAGACCCCTCACTACTGTTGGTGTCAGCTCCCCTCTACTCCCCGTGGCCGAGCATGTTGACAGTACAGCCACGAACAGCAGCTCGGGATCGAGCGCAGTTCACATGTCCCCTCCATCTCAAACAGGATCCCCACTGAGGAGAAGAATAGCAATTAGCATGCTAAAGGTAGCACTAATGCGAGACCATCTTTGAACCCCCTCTGAACCAATCTACCCATTACTAGCCTTGGTAATGGGCAGATTGGCTCAGTGTTTATACAGGATAATCGAGCATGTGGAGTTTAGAGAGCAGAGTTTGGAGGCTAACTTGTGTTAAACTGGGGGTCAGAGAATCAGTCAGCAGGGATGTGTAATGGAGCATCACATGTAGCCACATTGAGGACATTTATTTACTAAAAGAAGACAGTACAGTATAGACATGATGCAGTAGATAATATACAGAATTTCAGGAAGTTTGATCTTTAATTTTCCATTTCATGCTGTTTATGAGCTTTAAACACATTATGCTGGGAAATGCATTTTAAGTTTAACATTTTCTGAAGTGCAAAATTTGGTTTTTGAAGTTTGTGGATTGTTTTCTTACTTACTAACTTTAGTGTCCACACTGAAACTCTCCTTGTTCTCATCTCGACTTTCAGCTATTTTACTGATTCATCAGTTAATCGCATATTGTGAAAAAATGGCCATCACAGTTTCCCAGAATCCAATGTGACATCTTCAAATGCATCGGTGCCAGAAAGTGGGTGCTGTGTGAATCTCTGTGTCACAGAGCAGCAACTAACTCAATATCAACCTGTAGAGGGGGGAGATAAAAACAAGCTCTACAGAGAGAAAGTAGTGACAGCTGCTGATTCTATAGGACAGACAGACATCAATAATGGCATGTTGATGAAAACACAAAAGTTAGTGGTAATCAGTTTTTTTTTCTTTTCAGTTTTGCAGCACTAGCCTCAGCAGGCTTGATCTATTGCCACAGATTCTCTCTGTGATGACTTCTTTTGTGTTTTCTTAGAGCCAAACATAGAATGCATTAAAGCTACAATGATAAGTCGATTAATGGATTAGTTGTGGACAATTGAATTAATCAACGACTATTTTGAAAATTGATTGATCGTTATAAGTAATTTCTTCAGAAAAAATTTCCAAATTCTCTCTTTTCAGCTTCAAAAACTTGAACATATTCTGTTTTTTTTTAGTCTTCTGTGACAGTAAACTGAATATCTTTGGGCTGTGTATATGTTCATAGAAAGCTACATGAATAAAAACAGCATGTATTGTAGGGTTGCAAACCAACGATTACTTTCATAACTCGATTAACTGTGGTCGATCATTTTCTCGACATAAGTGTTTGTTTGA
>NW_023339663.1:23391112-23397015 GCF_004916995.1 Morone saxatilis | reverse complement strand
TATAAAATGGGTATCTGATCAACAGTAATGAAAACTGGCAAACAAAACTAACCAAATTAATAATTCATATGCAGCTGTTTTGGCCATTTTAGTGTTTTATATTTTTGCAGTTCTCTGACTTATCCACTATATTAACACACAAAACAAGTGATCACAGAGTAAATAGGAAGTAGACATTTAAGAACTCCACCATTACACGGTTGACAATCATCTGTCAGCCTCTTTAAGAACTTGTGTCGGTTTTTGACAACATGATACCAATGTTTTCAAAATCCATCCCATCTGGATAAATGATATTCCCTGTAGTGGAAAATGTCTGCTTACAATGGAAGCCCAAACCGACTGAAAAAAAAGATGGGTGTTCAGATTCATGTTCTTTGGAGTTGTCATGGTCTGCATCTCCCGTGTGACATCAGAGCTGCGGATCAGAGTGTGTGTGCTGAGACGGGCTCGAGCGTTCCTCATCAGCTTATGGTAATGTTGTGAACAGTGTGACTGCTCCAATAGAAAGCCAGCTGACAGCCAGTGACATGGCCTGCCTGTCACCTGACACCTCCAACTAGAGCGGGGAAGGGCCACACCACACCACACACCACCACACACACACACACACCACACACAGCGGGGCACACGACAACACACACTATACAACACGCACACATACACACACCTGATAATCATTGAATTATACACAGCGCGCCTCTTTCACTAACCTCTCCTCTCCCGGGACCCAGCTGTTCATGAAATACCTCCCAGTAAGACAGTGGGGATGGAGGAGAAGGCAGCTGGGGGAGGCTGGAGGGAGGGGTGGAGAGGAGGTGGAGAAAAGGCATGAAAAAAAACATCACGCCTCACTGGCTCCCAATACCATGCACATTTTTAAGAGAGCCAAAGTGAAAAGATACAATTTCACTCAATGAGGCGGGCTGCAAAGGCAGGCACAAAGGAGACAAGATAGTGCAATCTAGAGGTCACTGACACTGCCTCTGCTGTAATTACTACACTTCCTTTAATACTTCTGTAATGCAACTGCTCTCCCACCCCCAACACACACACATCTCTTCCAGACGAACATGAACATATCAGTAAGAGAACAAGTGTTCACTGTTACAGCTGTATTGTGTGAGCTCAAAGCTGTCTTCATTTTCTCAGGACTGAGCTTTTTCATGTGCTGATCTTGTTGATATTAGATGACAAAGAGCAGGTTTGTGACCCTTTACCCAAACCTCTGGATCATGCTAGGAAACATATTCCCTATCCTCATTTCTCACTCCGCTGACTGTCAATAGGGGAATAAGATACATAATAATGGCAGCTCTTTGGTTTCTGGTAACATGACTGCGGCATTAAACTTCAGGTCACAGTGCTGAACAAGAGTATCACAGCTGAAATAGGTAAACCAAACCTGATCACACACTAACTCAAATGGACATAAAAGCTATTGCAGGCCTATGGGTTTGGTCTGAAACTTTAAAGTCTATTATTTGGCCTTATTCTGTGTTTGTTCAAAGTATAGGTCTACTGAAACTTTCCCTTAAAGTACAGGGTTACTGCCAGATTAATCTGGGACAGTTTTCAATTGCGATTCAGAATTTGCAATTTTCAAACAGGAAAGTAATGGCATAATCCAAAGGGATTCAAAGTGCATCTTCTGTTTGTACAATACTTGACACTTTATCATTTTTCAAATCAAAGTTCTGTCCCGCAAGAGAAATTCAAGGGGTGAGCAGGAATAAATCACATGAAAAAGCAGTGTATTTGTCTTGGGTTAAGTTTTGATGTGTGTGCTTGTGTTGCTGTTTTAAAGGATTGCAAGCTGGGTAGAGGAAAAGGCTGCAGTCAACGAAAGGTATTATATACCATGCCCAGCCAACCACTTAAGATATCTTTGAAGATGAATCAATCACTATATTATAGTGAAAGTCCACAAGGTGCCTGGCTCATGATCGAACACTGCGTCTGCACTTCATAGCAGTCTACAGGGCATTGATGCTCTGATTGATCGCAGAATGGAAGTGACTGGAAAGAAGAAAAGGATTACGCTTGTCAAACGCAGTCAATACACCAGGCCGGTGGTCAAATGTTTGCAGTAAATCTCAAATAGTGTCTGCAAAGCTAAAAAGGAAAAACAGGCCAAAAAAAAAAAAAATTCATTTGCTCAGAGGACCATCCTCTTGCATCCCCACTCAAACTGACAGGCCTGCAAATATGCGGTGGGATGAGTAGCCTAAGGCTTTAGGAGATTAGCAATGCTTTAAACATCAAAACAGCCCTTTCCATTATCTCAAGAGGGACCTGCCATCTAAATGAGATTCAGCTCAGACCAAAGAATATACTACTTCATACACAATCAATGTGCATTATTGTTTCACTTCTGCAAGATTGTGATTTCAAACTTTTTTTTTTCCATGCTTCTCTGGCCTTACACCGCAGGTTCAGTGTTTGTCTCTTGACACTACTGGTATTAAGTCTTGCCCGATTTGAAGAAATTATGCACACAAGTCAAAGCATCAAATCCCTGCGTTGGCATGAGGATATTGGAAACAGGTAACAATGATATCTGCACATCAACCAAAGCTCAGCAGGGCTGCTATTGGGCTTAGTGTATTCAATCGCTCGAGTGTTATTTACAGAGGGTTTTTCTTTTATGGAAAAATCAAGACGTGATTGATTCAGGTTAATGTGACTGCAAGCCAGCACCAAGCAGTATTCAGTGCTCAGGTTAACAGAAAACACTAACTTCCATAAAGTGCTATGGAGATAAATCACTGTTATCCTGACAGTAGTGACAGCAGTTTAAGCAGCTGCAATCATCAGAAGCACCTCGGGAGCCCCTGCGCTGCATTTTGCAAAATGTCATGTGGGGTTGATGGAAGGGGAGGAGACGGGTGGGCTGGCAGAGAGACTTGAGCGGAGGGTGCACTGGGAGAGCTGGTCATATCAACCACCCATCAATGTGCAGGTGCTCTACATAAACATCCCAGAGCAGTAAGCAAATTCTGTTGACGAATAAAGGTAATAAAACAGAGAGGGGTTGGAGGGGCGAACAGTCCCCGGTGTATTCCCCTCACGCTGCGTGCTCACTCACTCACCAGCTCACCCGAGTGAGATTATGGTGTTTGCTTTTATCTGTCAGAGATCAATATTTCAAACGTCCGATAAAAGAGGAAATTGAACTGGGAATAGACTGAAGTGCTGTAAAAGTACAAAGCACAATTATCAAAAAGCACTTAAACTGCCTAATAGGATACACATATTAAAAATGCTCAAATGGATGTCTCACAGCCATAATGAGAGCTGATTCTGGTCTCCCATCCCCACTAGCCCCACTGCTGTGTTTTGATCACAGCACTGTGCACTTCTAGAACGCAGTCACAGTGGTCAATGCACTCTGGGTAGTATATGGACCCCTGGAGGCTGTACTCATCGTGTTTTAACACTCCGCCATTAGGTGTGAATGACTCTTTTCGGCCTTTATGGGAAGTGCATTACGGATTTAAACTTTGTGTGAGAGTGCTAACAGTGGGGATACAAGGACATGTGAGAGGCCCTTAGAAACAAACAGAAAAAGAGGTGAGTCCATATCCCTCTTTTGTAAGAGGAAGGTCACTCAGTTTACTCAGTGTAATAGTGACTCCAGTGCCAAGAACTTTACTCCATGTCATGCTCATGGCATTGGACTGTTACAGTTACAGTGTAGTTCAATGAGCATGGCGCTGGCACATATCTCTGCATTAGGTTTAATTCTCTTCTGTGACCACTTTGGCCAAAAATGCACATACTCACCATACTCTATCCAATCCTGTCGTCAAGAGCTTAATTTAGCATTATACTATATATTATATTATGAATATTATAAGGAACATCTGAATATCTGTTGGGATTTTAATTGCTAATATTGGTGTTGTAATAATGTAACATTTGGTGCTTTATATTTTCCTGGAACATGATTTTGTAAATGGAATGAATACCTTTATCAAGTCTTAATTTATTTACCCAATTGTATTTTGGTCTGAAGATGCAAAATACTACTTCAGAAAAAGACACAGACTTGAAATATTGCTTTTCTATAATGTTTTGGAGAATGTTATTTTATTTTTTTAATTAATTACTCTTGGCGTATGTTGAGAAAATATCCAGAATTAAAAATAGAGTTAAAATGAAATCCAAATATGAAGCATCCATGGACTGGGCCAACAGTAAGATTTATAAAAGCCAAGAAGTTTTCCAAATTAAACAACAAAATATGTTGTTTGTCTGTGTCCTCTACATTGACATATAGAGGCTGATCTGAAGCCCCCATCTGCAGAATGACAACATTTCGAAACCATTGCAAATCACTGTTGAAAAACAAATCACACTAAATCACTGAGGTTTACAGTTTGGTTAGGTTTAAGCACAAAAATGACTTGGTTACATTTACGGAACAATCATGGCCATGTTTTAAACAATGCAACATTGTCTGTTGGTTTGAATTTGGAAACAAACAGTGGTCGGAAGTTTAACTGACCCATTCATCCACCCCAATCTTCTGATGTGATTTTGTCACTCTATAACAACATCACCTGAATTCCCCCATTGCTCCTTCCTAGGCTTTGTCACTTGAACGTGAGCATGTGTTCTCTTGGGGTACTTGCTCAAACTGTTGTTTTTCTTGTGAGGACAGTCTCATAAATGAACACACTTTGTGACACTGTTGCTGAAGCTAACTTGCTCTGCTCAGGGTTCATGAAGCGAAGCCAGACTGCTTGCTTTTGACCCTGAACTGACCAACTTTCTACTTTCTTCTAAAATCAGACACTCTCTGCACAGCCTGGAATGCCAACTCCAAATGTAGTAGCCATATGTGAAAACCATCAATCTTGCATACATCAAATTTACATTGCTAAGTATGTCCCAGATATAGTTTCAAAAAATAGCCAATGAACAGGCTGGCAGAGGGTCTTCAGTCCAGGCCTGCATCAGGTACAGTATGATACTTTACTGTTATTGGCTTATGAGGTCAACATGTGTTAAATGTACAATATGTAATTTCTGCTGCTAGGGGGCCATGGGAGTTGTTGTCTTCACCACCATTGCTGTCGTCAGCTTCTCCCGGTTAAGATTCCATCAGTGTTCATCATTCAGGAGGTTTTTACCGGGAGACAAATCCGAAAACTGGATAAAAAGTGAATTTATGACAGCTTCTGGCAGACAACCAATTTCTGCAGACTTTCTTGTATTGTTTTTCTGTTACAATACCGTTCACATCACTGTTAAGATATAAGTAACACAAATGTCAGATAACCATTGAAGTATGAAAAAAAACATCTGGCATTCCTGACTGTGTGCAGAAAGGTTGTTTAGCATTTGGAGATACTGAGGAAAAATAAAAAGGAAGCATGTATACTAACATGATCATTTAGTAATGCAAAATAAAAAAAAGGGAAAACTGCTACTGATTTTGAGATCAAATGAAACCTTAACACAGATAAACTCAGGGACTTTGCTATTATTTTCACCATGTATTATATTCAGAATATCCCTTTAAGCAGAGAACATTAGATAATGAGACAGCAGAGCAGGTTTCCATTATGAAGATATAGAAGGCTTGCTTTTACTGATATCCGGGAATCTTCAGATAAAGACATCCTATTACTGCTTGACATGATATGATACACCGGCCTATTCTTCTGCACCCTATCTAAATGATCCTTCATTAGAAACCTGATCAATATGCTCTCTTGATTAAGTGGGATGAGAGACTCTCATTTCATTTTCAAGCATTTTTACGAATCGATGGCAAGATTGTCTTCCAACAAATGACAGAGATGCAAGGAAGGCATTCTGAATGCCGGCCAATAAAATCATCTCTCACCATCTTGTTTTCCTCTAACACCCCACCAAACACACATGCCCCCCCC
>NW_023339663.1:23390233-23391012 GCF_004916995.1 Morone saxatilis | reverse complement strand
ACACACACACGCACACACACTTGCAAGCATATTGTCACACAATGATTCACCACTTTAACGCATAACTTGCATGAATGGGCACATATGAAAAACACATAGACCCAAGCAGACGCACGCACTCACTGCACAGTTGCAGAGTAAATCATGGAACTTGGTAATCACTGGCCTAATATAATTGCAGACCGAGCTTTTAATCTGGAATGGTAAGACATTAAGTAAATTAGTTTTTAAAGATTTAAGATGTTTAAAGATTTCATTTGCAGATACCTCTGATTCAATGTAGCAAGGGGAATCACTGTTGATTGAAACTGATAGATGGTGGAGCTCTGTAAAATGTGTTGACACTGCAAAGCCAGGGTTCATTATAGAACAGTATTTACCTTGCATTTTCCCTGTGTATGTTTTTAACCTTTATTTATCCAGTGAAATGTTTAACTGAGCACACATGCTGTGCTCCAGTAACTCCTGCTTCACATTATATTTGTGTGTGCTTTCACAGTTTAGCAGCAGATTAGAAACATAATCTTCTAGTTCTCTCTACATATAGCTCAACTGGTACAACTGGGGGATCAGTGCCTTGCTCATGTGCACCTTGTAGTTCCCACTGTAAAGAAATTGTTCAACATTTTGGGAAACTCTTTTGTGCTCTTTTTCTTAGGGTTAGCTGAGGAGATTCATACCACTTTCATGTCTGTGTGTTAAAAGTCTAAAGTCAAGAAGTTATTAGCTTAAAAGTTTGGCACAAAAACTGGAAGCAGGGCAAAAACAGCTAGCCTGGC
>NW_023339663.1:23385785-23390222 GCF_004916995.1 Morone saxatilis | reverse complement strand
CACCTCTAAAGCTCACTAGTTAACACGCTGTATCTCATTTGTTTCATGTTTACACAAACAGAAAGTAAAAAATAACAATATGTTCTTCTTGCTTGTTTTTTTAACACTGGAACTAGGAATGTGTTGCATTGTGTAGGTTTGCACCTGCTTATGTTGGTATGAAGTTCAATAAGTAAGGGATAATGCCTGACAAGGTGTCCATTATCAGGAATTAACAGACACCTCGAAGGGCATTATCCCACTTATACCACTTGCCAAAGAAAAAAAAAAGATAATTTGTAACATTTTCAAGTGTTTTTTCAATCAAAAGTATACATAACTTTGCTTCCCTGGTAACACCTGAGTGCCTTCCTAATACCTGGAAGAATCATTTCATGCAATAAGGATCTAATGCAATGGAAACTTTCTTGAGCCATAGATACAACTTGGCAACGGGAGATGTTTCTAGTTCCCTCCGATTCAATAAAGATATTGGCAAGTTCGCCACAGTGGCGTTTCACACATGGGGTCTGGCCATGATGGGCTGACGGAGCCCAGTATATGCGCAGGCTGCAGGTAGTGGAAACCCATCTTAATTGGCACATCAGGACAGGGGGAATGTAGTGCAAAGAGCAGGAAAATAATTTAAAAAATACAATAAAATAAAAATATAATGAAAAAAATATAATAGAAATCTAGAATATAAAAAACATATACACTATATACAATAAAATTAACTAGCTCTGCAATTCACAAAGTGATATCAAATTTATAATTTGAAGGTCCAGTGTGCAACATTTAGGATGATCTATTAGCAGAAAAGGAATATAATAATTATATGTATGTTTTCAATAGTGTATTATCGACAATAAGAATTGTTTTTCATTAAGAGCTTCTTCCATGGAGGCCACCAAGTTAAACCGCCATGTTTCTACAGTAGTCCAGAACGGAAAAGCTAAACACTGGGTGAAGAGAGGGCCTTTAGCGTTTTTTGTGAGTTTATCTGCCACTGTAGTTTCTCGTTTGAGTCAATGTTTTAATTGGTTGCAATTTGCAATTTCTGCTAGATACCACTAAATCCTACAGACTGGTCCTTTAACCCTCAAAAGGAAAGCAAACAAGTGTATCTAAATGGTTAAAGAGACCTGGTCAAGTTTCACCATGATTTTCCCAGGCTACCCAGGTATTTTGCTGTATTTAGCCACTTGTGAGCACCATCTACTTGGCCTTATTAAAGAAATACTTGTGGTAACAGCAAAAAAGGAATCACAGGAAACAAGAGACAGTCATATTATTATCAGCCTAACCCTGTTCAAGATGTTTCTTTTGTTATTCAAGTTCAGGAAGTTAAGTGTTTTTAAGTCTCCCTCTCAAGGACAGGAAAGATGAGGAAAAAGACTTGTAAGAGGATACATTTTTCCCCATTGCTGTTCAGAAATCTAACATTTTATAGGTTGACCCATTAAAGAGAGGGTACTTGAGTCCCTCGAGGGACTTCAATTAACCCCTGAGGCAGTTTGGTCTGCAGCTCAGTGACTAGGCACAGCCTCTCCAGGGTTTGCTTCACAGTGTAGCCATCTGAGAGTGAGCTAAACATCGAGCTCAATCGATGCCTGTAAAAGAGAAGCGAGTGCGGTGGTGTGTTGTCATCCACCGCACTACACTGTTCCTCCTTCTGGCGCCCTTCAGCTTTAATTTTTTCCAGGATTCAAATCACATTTTTGATATTTGCTTTATATGATAGAAAACTGAAGAGAAAAATCTTCAGGGAAGAATTAGAGCCTTTGTGGTGGCCTCAAGGGCACTGATCTGAGGCTAAACCTAATTTGGAAAAATAGAAAGGTCTTGCTGTGTTATTATCATTTGTGCTGGTGCATTTGATACTGGGCTGCCTCTGGGGGTTGAGCAAACAGACGCCAATGGCAAGAGGCGACATCTTAAAGCGATATTTCACTTTTGTGGACTGTTTTCACTTAACAGAAGTTCAGGAGCATACAATTTCCAACATTAACTGCCCAGGGGATCCACCGACTCCAGCCCCAACCAACACACACACAGACACACACTTAAAGGCCTTGATTTGATCACAGAAACTTTTGTAGATATCCTTCAACAAGTAAGTAGTGAGGCTACTGTGAACATTACACTCTGCAGTCAACTTTCACTTTCAGTTAAGTTTAATGACATATCTGACTTACAAAGATTAAGAAGACTTTCAAATTGTCATCTTGATTACGGAGAAAGGGGACTGGGTATAATCTTGAACTGGGTCAGATCAGTGTGGGAAAATTCAGCCCTCAGTTCAATAAATTCAAACAGCTCCATATTATGAGACGTGGGATAGTGCTGCTTGCACATACTGTCTTGGCCCCTGTGAGGATAATTCATTAACTTCCCTAATCCTCTCATGTGGTGTTGCAGCAGAAAAAAGATGAAAAGCTCACTGAATATCAAAAACAGTGATTTCTGAGCTCCTCATCATCGTCTTCACACTCTTTCACAAGTGTCTCTGAAAAAGGATGCTACATGTTCCAAGCATGCACGTCCTGTGTTAATGAACCTCGAAATACATTTTCTCCAGCTTATGGCTGCCGCGCACCGCTGTGGGATGAGAACAGCTCAATAAAATATACACAGGAGGTCGAAACGGTAGGGAAATAAAAACCCCTTTTTGACAATGTTAAGCCTCGCAGCTGCTTTGAGGCAACTGAGGGGTTTTTATCAGCTCTTCAGATGTTGGATCATAGGGCGCAGAAAGCTTTCCAAGGGTAAGCAAAGTCAGAGGAGTCAGTACTGTACCAGCACATGCCTCTACCTACATGATTAATTCGCATGTCATAGTGTTTTATTGCACTATCCGTCTACACTATATGTGAGGTCTTTCTTTATTCTTTGTATTGTTACTTGTATGTATTTTTTTTCAGTGGCATTTCGTTGTCACCATGCACATTTCTCCACATGCAATAAGTGATCAGTTCTCACAATTCATTCTGACTTTTTCCTCCCAAGTAATTCAAACTTAGATGATCTTTCATGCAATGCTCCTTTTCATTTGACAAAGCAGACCTAAATAGTCTTCTATCTTACACAGAGTATTAGACCAACTGTACAATAACCTCAGTACTAGTGGCTGTCATTTTTTATTTTCAATTTGAATAACCTTTCTAACAAGGGAACATTTTTATTCAACGTGAAATCATGATATGTCATGTGAAAGGAACCAGACTGCACCTGGAAAAATGCACTTGTGGGACAAAAAGTTGGTGGAACAGGGAAACAGTGTGGAGAGGGTTTGAGAATGAACTGCAGGAGCTAGCGTAACTAAAGTAGGCTTACAGTAGAACAACATTCCAGTGTTTAATCACTTTATTGCAATTACTCTTAAAGTACTAAGTCCGAAACCCTCTCTCAGTCTCTCTGGAAAACCTCACAATTTTGCATGTCAGAGTTGAATGAGATTGATATCTGTGCAAAGTCCGAGTCTTGACCAGTTACTCATACAAATAATTGTAGACTAAAATCCAGTATGACTGCATCCACAATGTAGTTTAGGACAGAGGTGCATTTGAATTGTTTTCAAATGAATCATGCATTCATTTGAATTTGTTCAAACTGGATTTTTTGCACAAGTGACTTTGTGATTGATGATTTTTTATACTTTTATATGACTTAAGACATATCTGATAAAATCTTGCCTATTGCAAACCCCAATGTGCAAAGACAGCTGATTGCAGGTAATATATTTCCTGTGTCTCCCCATGTACTGTATTCTCTTAATGAATGAACTCTTGAAGACAATGTGGAAATGGCTTTGACATGATAAAGGATGGTGATATTGAAGGCAACTGCGATTCAGAAAATACATTTTGAGGAAGTCTTGGAGGTGGGGGTCTTTAGGATTCAGTTAACTATTAAAGAGGTATGATACTAAACTGAGGTGGATGATAGTTGAAAAATACATTCCTTGATCCTTCATAGCTGCCCAAGGGAGGAGGAAATTAGTTTATCGATGCATGCTTCTGTCTGTGTAGACAGTGTTGTAAAGGAGAGGTCAAGTAACAAAAGCTGCTCTCAGACAAACGTTGCAGGAGCGTTCTATAATGACCTTGCTCTCAAAACCACGGCGTAGGTTAATGACTCTGTACCTGGTCTAGGCTCCTAACAATGATTTTTTTAGGGGCAGTTGTGTGATGTATGATGTGGTGATTGTTTGGGGTGTGTATAAATTAAAAGAATGCCGTCTCGTTGACATTCTGGATGATGAAATAAGAGGCACTTTAGGTAATTCCTCTGATAAAGCGGCCCGACCCCATGGTGGATGATAGAATCAAAAGCACTTGCGCGGGTCGCTGTCAGGATCATCTGTCTAGTCAGTCCATTAAGGCTGAGCGCAGGGGCTTCAACTGCCTGCCAAGACAGCATGAAGCTCCACAGTCCTAAGTAAGAACATCCTCCATG
>NW_023339663.1:23369330-23385767 GCF_004916995.1 Morone saxatilis | reverse complement strand
CCTTCTTATTATGGACCATGCTGTAGCAGATAGATACATATTGTGACCTGTTGGTCATGTGATGGCCCCTCAGACCACAAGGATGCCATGTCCTGAGTTCTGATATCTCCAGGCCACTTACGTTCCTGATGAAGAAACCTCTGACCTCATTGGAAACAAAACTAGAATCCACCCAGTTTGATACAGTATCCCCTTTGTTTATCAAGATGCAGTTACAGAATCTGGGACGACCTTTTCAAATGTAAATTAATGTAAGTAACTTACCAAGGGCAATGTCCTGTCTATGTCCATATCCTGTCTTTTGAAGAAGGAGTCTGTGTTTGTTGGGAGTGGAAGGTGTTTAACATAAAAATGATGATATTGCATCAAGGCGATAAATAAGTGCGTAAATATGTGGACAGGAAGCAGGATGACGGATAGCAGCTCTCGCTGCAGCCCATTAGATGTTGACAGCTTCTGCAAGGGAAGCAGGCTGGAATCTGTGGCCTGTAATTCTGTCTCATTACCACGCCAGTCTGCACTTCCTCCCCTGGACCTTTAATTCATCTCTTATAGTTTGCCTGTCGTTGGCCTTTGTTTTATAGCAAACTAACTTGCGTGCTATGATGCCTGATTTATGGCAGTAATTGAGTGCCTACAAATCAGAGAATATTTTCATTGATTACATCAAATTGTCTAATCTTTTCTATGTTCTTGGCCCCTGATTGGGTGGTATTTACTGATTGCCTCTTCCTAACTTAAAAATCAATCAGTGGCCACAATCAGAGTGGCTGGATGAATCCAGGCCAAGGCAGCTGCTCCTCCTCCATCAAATAATCTCCAAGGCATCAAATGAATTCTAATTCTAGAAGAAGAATTCTTATATAGTTTAACTCACTGGTTATGTAACACAACACACATTGTACATTTCACCAGTATAAACGGAAGTGTATGAAATCAGTTTTTAACTGTGCTAGCGGCATGGCTCTAGGGATGTTAATGTTGGTCTGTCGGTTGTTTTCAATATCTGAACAATTACATTGACATTGGTGATCATCATTGCCACCATGAGGTCGACATTGTGGTTTGGATGAAATGTCTAAATAACTATTGTGCGTATGGTTGCCATGAATTGCTAACTTCAACTGATGTTAGCATTTAGCTCATTTAGTACAGCCTTATGGAGCCGCTAGCATCGCTGTTGACTCTTAAGATAAGGTATAAGGTATTTATATCCTATAAAATTGCCCTACTCTCTGCCCTGAAAAAGAAGTAATGTAATAAATAGATTAATCAGATAAAATAAAAACTATAAACAGCATATGAGAGTGATGCTACAGTTTGTCTAGTAGTGTGATAATGTACTAAAAATCACACGAGAATAAAAAACTTCTCAGTTTTCAAACATAATACAACAGTGTGTCTATTGGCTAACTGTGCACATCTGCTCAGTCAAAGTTGAACAAAAGTAAACTCTGACATATGAATCCACATGAGCAGGCTGGAGTTTGCACCATATCCAATTTTTTGATAATGCCATATTACTACGTTTTAGTGTCTTATCTTTGAAGGACAGATTTCTTCAGTATCAGAATCGCTTAAAAAATGACCTAATGACTGTCTTTACAGTGTATTTACAGTGTCAGCAGGATATCACTAATATGACAAAGATAAGACATTTAAGACAATACCAGAGATACACTTACAGTCTTACAGCCACTGTTGCAGTCAGACTGCATGTTTCCAGCAATATCTAAATCTTATTTCACTCCTCTGCAGCTGCTGTAGCTCTTGTCACTATCAGACTCATTTTCCTGACAGTGACCCTAGCTTTCACTTGCACTTTTGACATGAGCTGACTTCCTGATACAAGGTGTGGCGGATAATTATAGAATGCATTCAGGGCAGCAGAGGTGTGTTGCTGTCCGGGCTGAATCTAATGCAGTCACATCTGCTTAACTTCACCATGCGGCAGCACCTACAGGTCTAGGAGGGAGAAAACAAAGCGACACAGAGAGAGGGAGACACTGCCGGTGAGACTGGACAGGTTTAATGCGCTGGCCACTGGCGTCTCAGACAGCATTGAACAACAAGGAGGAATCCGCACGTTTGTGGAGGGGACGTGGGATCAGTGCGTGTGATATGAGTCTGTGATGACAAGTGCTGATTTATATTGAGGTGGACGTGGATGTACAGAGCCCTGAGGGCAGCTCACCTACTCACACATTACCGTCACTGTCAGGAGGGGACAATGAGACAGAGAGGGGGAGAGAAAGAGGGGGAGAGTTTTCTTCATCCAGTGTAACCACAAGGAGCAAGACTCTCAGTACCTGGAAACTACATGCAGTTTTCTTACATTACGTGTTACATTAAAGGAATAATCTGCATTTGTCTGCAGCCAAAAATGTGGCTATACCTTAATTTTATTTTTTACTCTCCTTAGAAAAACAACAGCATAAATTGGTCAGCAACTGTCTTTGTAACCTAAATGTAAACATATATCATGTTTATGTTTAAGTGACAAACCCTTCTTGTGGCCGTAGAAATTATGAGCAAAGGTGGAAATAGTGGGACATTGTTGTAGAGTTCGGGTTGGATAGATGGGTCAACAAAACTTTTTTTTTTTTTTTAAAACTTTAACCAAGTAGTTATTTTTTTTTTTTATGCATAAATATCTAAACCTTAACCATGGCTATACATTCCCATGACAATATCCACCATTTTTATATTATATATAATACATTTTGCATTCAGGAAGGGTTATTTCACCAAGGGTAGTGTTTTGGCTCAGTGGTTAGCGCTGTCACCTCACGCAGGAAGTCCTGGGTTTGATTCCCTGGCTGGGGCAGGGCCATTCTGTCTTGAGATTGTATTCTTCTCCCCATGTTTGCATGGGCTTCCTCTGGGTGCGCCTGTTATTGCTATTCTCCTGTTAGTATACCCTTGACCCAAGCCACAGGCTGAGCTCGGAGTCAATGCCGTTGGGTGCCTGTACAGTGGGTGGCCCACTCCTGCTAGTACTTAGGCATGAGCTTAAATGCAACAAATTCGCCTATGGTACTGTGTAAGATTGTATATGGACAATAAAGTTAAATCTGTTCTATTCTATTCAATTCAATTTCAATTAAATTTTATTTGGTATAGCGCCAATTCATAACAGAATTCTCAGGACCATGATCGCGGTTTCAAATAGAGCAGGTCTAGACTGAATTCCTTGAACTAAATGTGATTGCTAAGGTACTGTGTTTTTGAGCTTTTATAGGTCGCTGTTACATGAAAAAAGTGTAATGCAAGAGTGATATTTTGTATGCTACCTCTGCCAGAGTTGCAACATTTGATATAACTAAATGCAAAAAATGAAAATGTAAGTGAGTGTGTGAGGTGTGCATTCTCAAAGTGTGTGCTAGAGAGAGAGATGGCGAGAGAGAGGGAGGCATGGCGTGAGAGCAATTACCCTCAGTCATTTCATCTGCTGACATACACATTGTAGGATCATTTTAAAACTGCAGGTCTGAAATGGGAATTTTTAAGCTCAGCCATTAAAATCTAAGAATTCAAATAACTTTCTTCATTGAGAATTTTATAGATTCCACATTACAAATGACCTTGAAAAGAAAGGCAAAAAAGATTCTAATGAAAAAGTGCTTGCTGGGATAAAGTTACAGAGGAGGTTAAATGGTTTAAAATGGTTGATAAAGGTCCAAAGCTGGCTGTATTCACTGAGTACACCAGTTTGTGGTGTACTCAGACAACACAATAAGATGAAAGGTGATTCTTAGGAATCAGACTCATCACATGAATGGCATAATGCTGTGGTTACGCAGGACTACAATTACACCAATGAAAAAATCTGTTTTCTGTATCATGTTATCCGACAAATTACATTATTACAAATTTTCTTTGATGATATCGCAGCCTGTGATCTTTCAAAGGAACAAAACATTATGAACCAAAACTGTTCCATTGCAATCAACCCTTGATGAGTAAGCCGTCTTTGACTGATTAAAAACTCCAACATACATTTTTGAGGTACTTCCTGTTTGGTCTGTCTCACATCCCTGCTTACGGACAGCACCCTCCTGTGTGTTGAGTGTTTTTTTCTGTTTGCTACATTAAAGGCCCCTAAAATATTTACAGAGTTCCTTTTAATAACTGCCTTTCCCTCACAGGTTTTGTTTTCTGTCTCTGTGCTTCTAAGCATCTCTGCAGCTCCAGTTTGATTTTGCTCCATGAGAGATTACAGTGATAAGAAAATCTAAACATCCGGCAGGTTTATCCTTCATAGGCTATGTTTTCAATGGCGTGCATTGTCTCTGACAATTAGCCCTGAGTCCTCGGTCGCAGGCCTTGCCTTTATTGTATGCTGACAGACAATTCCCCTTGGGGTGGCAACTCTGCAGCCACACAGAGACAATAGAAAGACAACAGAAAAGACAAACCACAGAAATGAGCTATGAGAAACAGCATGGCTTTTAACTCCTTTGGGGGAATAATCCCGCCAACAAGTAAAGGCAGGTTACATCAAGCTCATCCACTGTCCAACTCGCTTGAGTGGCTATCTACTGTTTTCTCCTCATATCATCTCAGCAGCACTCCCCCGCCTCTTCTCCCACCAACTCAACCCCCACCTTCAGCCATGCGCCATCAATAAATCCATCTGGGAGATCAATGCTGCAGCGAATCACTAAAAGTTATCAGCTGAAGCCCTGCCAAATCAGCAAACACAATCACTATGTAAATCCATCTTTACTTCTCCTCCACAAAGACAGGCTTGCTTTGAGTGTAAGGGAGATCTGAGAACTAAATGTGTGAGAGAAATGGACAATATTGGCAACTCTAGCTGGTTGCTGAACCTTAGAACATTAAAGTATATGGTTCAGAACACAGTTCTCAGCACAGTGCTGAGGTGTTGTCTCAGAGGAGTTTCATATTCTCACAAGAATCAACAAACTCCCACACTGGCAGCACAAAACAGCTCAATAATAAAGCCAAATAGCCAGTAATACACAGCATCACATAATGAGTATCTGGCATGCCTTCAGTTGTTTATTCTATCTGTATGATATGAACCATAACAACAGCTACTATGTATGTTTTCATGTTTACTACAAAGTTGCCATGGGCTGGTCATTTATATGCTTAGATTGAGCTCTGATGGTGACATCTGGGCTTCTGTCAGTCATGATGCTGCTGCAGCCCCCACCTTCCCCATCGCCGTGGGCAAACCCCCCTCTACTGCTCCTCTCTCTCGCTCTCTTTCAGTCTCTCTGTCTCTCTCCCCCCTGCACTCTCTCCCCTAGACAGCTTGGTCACCCAGGCCTGCAGGAGAGGGTCTCACTGTGATGAAATAGAGGTAGGCAGTTGTTCCTTCAGCCCCAGGGTCATTATTTAAAAAGTGACAGAGACTCCAGTGAGTGAACGTGAGAGAGGTGAGGAAGCTGGGAGGGTGAAGAAGAAAGAGAGGAGAGGAGAGAGAGTAAGAACGGTACTCAGGAAAAAAGGGAGGGAGGAGGAGAGACATGGGGGGGCGGGGGGCTCAGTTGTGCAGGTGTATTGTCCAGCGGAGGGAGAGGGTGCTGGGAGACAAATGAATCCAGCAGGCATTTGGTACACACCGGAGATTGCTTATCGATCCAGATCGCAGTATTCAGGCCGGCCTGAGAGAGGGCTGAGAATTTTCTGAGGGAGTTAATAACCTGGCAGCTCAGCTGTCTTGTCCAATTCACCAAAGGCAGAGGCCTAATCAGGGCTGGATTCCTTTTTCTGTCTGAGGAGGGGGCGGCTCTAGCCCTCCACCCTCTCTTTCAGCTTTGGCTTCTCTCTCTGTCTCTCCATCTCTGTTGCCCTCCCCTCAACCCTCCCTCCGTCCACAGCCCCTCACTTCCACTCCATCGGAGCTCTGAAAGTGATTGAAATGACAGCCTATAGAAAGAGGCTAATCAAATTGTTTATTATCAGTCTGAATCAATATGTATGGATTGTTAAAACATCAAAGTCAGCCCCTGGAAAAGTAATAGTCAACGGCCAGCAGCAGCTGCTCAGCCAAGGCTGGGTCCCTGGGAGCCTCGCTCCATTTAAAGCGACTTTCACTCTTACTTAAGTCCTGATGACCCGACGAGGTCAGTTGGCTGAAGGGGATGTACATGGATGTGCTACAGCGCCGCTGACTAAAACCCCTCTAAACTTCCTTCCAGCTACTTAAATACATGTCTGTTGAAGCTGACTGATAAACAATCTATCAACTAAATAAATGAGCCACCATGGTACTGAGATAAAGACCATCGCTCACCTACTGTGCTCCGAGCAATATTTTGGACTACTGGTCATTGGTTCTCTCAAATTCAATATTTTGCACCCATCCTCTCCTTTGAATCCAACTCTCCTCTCTTCAGGAAACCAGTCTGGATTGCAAATGAGGTCAGGCTGATGAATGAGTCAGCTGAAGGGATCAAATTGCTTTGAGATGGACATTGTAGTGGGTTTCAGGCCGTGAGACAAGCTGGCATGGAAGATTGATGGATAGCCATTGTCCATTCATTGGTGCTGAGTGTGACACCTGATGTTTGGCTGGGGTCTCCCCTCCACCTCCGACACCCCACAAACACAAGGCACGTCGTGACTTGATAGAATGATTAGACACTGAATGATATCTTCTTCTGCAGCTCTCTATCTTGACCACTTTACTGCTAGCAAACATTAAGATGGATCACAATGTCTACAGCCACCGGGTCAAATGTGAGAGGATTTGGACTGCCTTACAGCGCACAAATTAAATAATTTGCAATCAGGTCAAGTTATAGTGTAGGACATATTAATAGTGACAAACTCAGACTCAGCCACAACCGTGTCATCCCATTGCCCTCATTTTGCTCCCAATGTTTCTGTCACTCATTTCAGTGGAGTCAGATTGCCAATTTGATGAAGCTAGGTCACCATTTCAAACAATACACTAATCCATATAACTATAGGAGAAGCTTCCTAATTGGAAGTCCACTCAGCTCCTTATTATCAGGTCCATTACATGAGCCACATAAAGGCACCGTCATCCATCATACACCAAATTTGTTCCGTCATTTTTCTTTTGGATGGAAGATAAGGACCATGGGGCCATATTGATTTTATAAAAAACATGAAGCTGAGACTCCAGAAGTGGAATGTTTGCCTGTTATCGATAATTGGTCTAATAACCATGACAGACAAGAAAAAAAAGAAGAAAGAAACGCACATCTGGGCCTGACGCTGTCAGAGGGAGAGGTATCTCAGAAATGGCCCTGTGGAACATTTTTGTTTTAATATCTTTATCTTCACCTTGGAGTTTTATTATTAATTTCCTCAGTTTATCTCTGTTCAGAAAGAAGACAAAAATACACAATGAACAGACATGATAGTCACAGCAATTAAAAGTACTGTCAGAGAAAGTAACTCTTGACTCATTTAAAAAAGAAATGCTGTTGTTGTTTTTTGTTTGTTTTTTAATTTGCTACATTTGTCCATACTTTCAAGTTAGGTATGTTGGACCAACACAGACCAACCAAGTCAGAAAAACAAATAAATTGCATGTTCATGTCAGTGCTTGTTTTAAAGTAGAGAAAGATGAATAGTGAAATTAGACTTACAATAACTACATTTTCTGATGCCTATGCAGTAAGTTGCATCTCCAATTTGATATATTCAGAACTCCACTGATTTAGCATTGCACTCCTACAACACTGAATATACTTACTTAAGTAAACTGTTATTCAGGCTTGCAGAGTGATACAAATATTTTGTTACATCATCAAACAATCGTGTTGACAGTTTTGTACTACAAATTCTATAGCCCCACCAAGAAATAATTAATCATTCAACTGACCGTAGCAAGAAAAAAATCTCTGGTGCTGCCTTTGTAGAACACTTTAAATGTATTACAAGGACCTTTTAACTATGAAACCGTCTCAATTTAATGCTGATGCCTCTAGATGACCTAAATAAACAAACCAGGCCATCAGCGAGAAGACTGGCTTTTCCCATCTAGCTATTCTTAATGCCTGCCACTGGGTGGGATTTGGTCAGATTCAGACAAAAACAGGTGGTGGAAACACCACTATCTTTGTCCACAGGGGCCCCAAAATCAACAAAAAATGAAAGTTCCTTGTAGGTTCTTTAATTTTACATAGTAGAAAACTACATCTCACCTACCACCCTTGCACACAATCATCTTATAATATCTACAGAAGAATGTATGTTATGTAAAGCTCCAGGTGCAAACTTCTTCTGAAATTATCATTTTATCTGTTGCCACCATCGTTACAAAAGTATATTAAAAAAATGTAAAAGATACAAAAAATTGTATGAGTAAAACTCAATAACTGTAGCAAACATGAAGGGGGTTGTACACTCACACTTCGTCCCTCCCTCCTTTCCCCTCTGTCTCCTCGCTCTCTCCTCCAGACAGAGCCAGCTATGAGCGGTAGCTGATGGCAGGGTTACAGTAGGGTTCTTGCCAAAGTAGTGCTGGGCACGTTGCTGCATAGTAAACACCCAGGGCTCCTGCTCTTGACATGACGGGGGTCTCTAATTAAAGAGTGCAATGAGACACCCCTAGCCAAGGCTCTCCCTATCAGCCATACACCCACAATTAAGTCCTCCATGGGATCCAAGGCGCTGCATTATTGATGGAGCAGAACGTTTGATTAGAAACTCTTAACACAGCTCCGGAACAGAACAGCCAGTCCACTGTCATTAAACACCACTTAAACCAAGTCAAAACATACCAGTTGGACATGCTTCTTAAACATCCGGGTTATGATGGAGATGGGTTGGGGGGAGCAACTGGATTGAATATCAATGCTTGTTGCAATATCTTCGCTTGCATATGCTGAAGGGTTTTAGCCATATAGTGTAACAAGGTAAACAATATACCTGCAGGCCAGTTAACAGACGTTTTCTTGATGACTTGCAGGGAAGAGGAAAATAGTGGATTTTACATCCAGGAAACACATGTAAGAGATAAAAAAAAGCAAGTGAACCGCAACAATGTCAGCCCTCCATATGATGAGTCAGTGAATGTTTGAAATTATAACAACCCCTTCACCAGGAAATATGTACTTACATCAAAGCCAAGCTGCTCTAAGTGGGGCTAAACAGTATTACCGGCCCACAGTCAATCAACTGTTGCCTAGTGCGTAGATAATGCATCACTTCATATCAAAAGCCCTGCTAATGAGAACAGGATGATGTATACAATACCAAAACATGCATACAGATGTGTAGATGTAACATGTAGATGGGGATGTAATGGGGTGTCAAATTAAAGCATACAACAGCATGCTGGAACATGTAGACTGAGGTGTAGGCTTCACTTTAAACATGTATGCTTTTGCCCCTTAAAATAAACTACACACAGCACAGGAGGCTTGTGTTTGTGTGGGAGTGAATTTCTACAAGAGGCTATCAGACGATTGTTTTTTTTTTTGTATGCGCATTTGTGTGTCTGCAGAAGAGTAGAGGGAATACTGCAAATTCGTCCGCTTCGCCTCTGCAATAGGCCTAATTAATACACACTCAAGGGTTGATAACATTGTGGCTGAAAGTAGATCTCCTTAAGAGATACTTAATCCAGCTAAAGATTGCACTGCTCCCCTCTCTTCCATGGCATCACAATCAAAGGTATTGGGTGGGTCTCTAGTGGACTCATTAGCAGACTGCTCAGCGGTGGGGGTCTTGGCTAAGGCGCAGCTTCCCTCCTACAGCCCCCTCACCCCCAAATGCACACACATAAACCTCATCCTCCCTACATACACCCACCCTACAGAAACACACACACACACACCACTTGCTGACCTGAGCAATCAGAGATGCTCGTATTATTATGACATTCATTAAGCATCACTGATGGAAACCCTACACACTCTCATCAGCTCTGTGATTAATCACCACCTTATTGGCAAGCCGCAAACCTCCCACTATCTGTGTGTGTGTGTGTGGTTGAGATCTCTTCTTACTAGGGCAGGGGTCAGATATCAGGGACAGGAGTGATCAGTAGCTACTCAGTGAACATAATCCTGGCTAAAGAATGTTCTGGCAGCACCTTTTACGCAAGTGTTGCCACCTAAATATATCTCACGACAATGAATAAAACACCTAACTTGACCAATAGGTATTTTAAGAGTCAGTGTGTACTTAAAGTACAATTTATCTAGAGTAAATAAAAAAGAAATAAAAAAATCAATTAAAATAGTTAAGCTGGTAAAACAACTTGGAATATGACCTATCCACTGAGAAAATGTATAAAGATGAACCTTACTACAATGCATTCTGCCTCCATCTAGAAGTCATGGCCCCTGTATGGAAAGCCACTGTGGTCTTTTTATCAGTAATAATCTGTATATCTATCCTGGTACCTGATCTGAATTCATAATACAGCAGGTTAGTAAGTGGGATCAGGTTAAAGGGTGCTGAGCCATGTTAAAACACTGCAACACAGGAGCATGCATCATGTCCACGCATTAATAAAAGGCAACTATGCTATCATTATAAGCACCATACGTGCCCGGGCTCCACTTCCTGGCTGCTCTAATAGCTAACTGGTCAAGGGTGATTTATCTGATAAACTGCTTTTGTGTTCCACAAGCCTGAGAGATGGTTTAGTTTAGCCTAGTCTGCCATAATGTGCTTTATAAATACAAAAACAAATGGTTGCCTAGGGAGGAGGAAAGATGTAGCTTGTATATTTGTGTTGGGTGGGGTGTGTGTAGGTCAAATTGTATCCTCTTGTGCCTCGGGGGGAGACAGGAAGAGCCTGAGTTATAACTCTTCCATCACCTGCCTTCTGCCTCCCATGCATTACTCAGGATATAGCGCAAATTGCAGCCGGCATCCATTAGTTCTTTTCAGGGTTAATATTGATGTAGATATCATTCCTATCTGCTGTGTCATTTATTTGAAATACTATGTGCGAGGACTAGCTCCGGCAGTGAATCAAATCAATTGATAGAGCAGTTAGCCTTGCAGCCCGGGCTGCCTGCGAGCTGCCGAGCGAGCATGAAATATTATGGAGATTGTTCTTTAAAGTGATCTCTTCATCATCATTTGTCTGCAGCCTGGGCGATCCTATCCCCTACTGCTGCGTTCCTCTTGGGCACCAGCTGTCATAACTAAATCAGCCGGATAATGCAGTCGTGCGCACAGTTCTACCGCTTACCCCTGCAACACCCGCCATCACCCCCCACCCGTCCCCCCGCACCCGCTGCCTCCCTCCTCTACTCCCTTCACCCCCTCACTGCTGCAGCCACACATGTCAAGGAGCATCCAGAGAGTCGCTCATCATCGCCACTGATGGCCCTCCTCTCTGGGGCCTGCTTGTTTATGTCACTTCCTATGTGCGGGGCTGCTAGTTCATGTCACCCTCTGTAGCAGGGGAGGGCACGCCTGCTGTTTTACTTCATGTTTGGCTGCTCGTGACGGGCAGAGAGGTACCGCCGAGCTCAGTGACAGTCCTCCTGGATGTTATGATGGCCAGTTGAGCTGCCAGTCTGCACTATGCTGTAAGTGAATATGACGGAGACAGTTTTTATGGTGCTCTTCACAGTCTGTTAGCATGCGGCTGGATGACTGTTTTTACTGCCCATAAATGGAGCGGCGTGCATATTTTCTGAGTCATTAGGAGGACAGTCAGGAGACATACTCAGAGGGAGACGCGCGCCACTTAGGCCAGGCCGTTTACCATTGTAAAAACCTCATCACTGAGCCTCTCAGAGTGATGTAAACTCTTACTTGGAGAACATTTCCATGTGTCAGTGAGAGATGAGATGAGAGGGCATCTTCAATGACAGGACCCAAGGGCCTCAGAGGAAAAAGCTGCATTATTCAGTGCCAGGACACCCAGATCCGGGAGCCAGTCATGCCATCCTGATCAGTGCTTCATAGCCTACTGATATTACAGTCAACAGACTCTGGGTATGGTAACAGTAAAGACGGTGCCTTGCTTAACTCTGCAATTTTCCAAATGAATGCTGAGAGGGCACCAACTAAATGCACACAATCTTTGGAGGCTATAATATATCTACATTTTGAATAGAATCACTCAAGATATCTTTCATTTGAAGAAAATGCTGACATTTTTATTTCATGACAAAACAACAATTACACCACCACCCCAAATACAGTCTGGATATTATTCTCTGGGAAAATAGTATCAAGTCATACATTTATACCGATTATGTGCTGACAAAATAGGCATCTATATTGTTGAGACAATGATGTCAGACCACAGCCAGTTACATTTATATTTTCTAAACAAGTCACTGGGCAGCCTGGCCAAGGCGGTGACATCTGCATGACTCTTCGTCAGAGGAACAATGAGGGCTCTTAGCAGAGAACAGAACCGCTATTTGTCACTGTACTCTGATAAAATTCATACAGGGGCATTGTATGGGCCTGAAAATGGATGTTGAATCCATTAATCAAAGCCAGATGGATTACGTGCTCTATGGGTTATGTCCCGTTGCTTACTCTAGGAGATACAGAGGTTTAAAAGGCCATGGCGTGTGAGTTTGTGGGTGTGTATGTGAGTGAGTACATACATACACATGCACTTGTGTGTGTCAGTTCCCAATGAGTGATGATGACCACTGGCTCACCATATTGATCAGGAGAGCTAGAGGAGGGGTGTGAGATAGATAGCCACACACCAGCAAGAACACCACAACCATCTCTGCACGATCTGTGCACAAACACGGCTGGGGTGAGGAAGTTCATGTGTAGCTCAGTGCATGTGAAGGGTATAATTTAAGCTTTGTTATTATTTTTTTACGTATTAAAATGATTAAAAGCAGCAAGAAAAAGAGGTATGCAAGTGAGTTAAACAAGATGCTTAAAAAACAGAAATTAAGGAGGAAAAAAGGGATCAAGCAGGGTGCAAAGAATGCCAGGGTTAATAAAAATAATGGTTTAGAATACCACTGAGACCACCCATCCTAAAAATGTAAGCTATGCACTCACGCCACTGTAAAATACCATTGGCATATGTTATGCAGATGTAACCATCGCTATAGACCTGTATTATAGACTAAAGTTGAATTTTGGCTTCATTTCAAAGAGAAGCTGTGCATTTACAGGAATCAGAAGGTGCAAAAATTGCTTGCCAAGTTCCTGCTTGGTTAAAAGATTTGTGTTAAAATATAACACTTTGGTTCTGGTGGTAAAACCAAAAAAGCAAGACTAATGCTGGATGAGTGAAAAGTACTGTATAGGTGTGACGCAGGGTATATTCGTTGTCGCATTAAATGAACTTATATATAATATCTACCAAATTCTTGAACTTGAGGTTTTTGCCTGAAAGAAAAGTCTGGATATTTATAAAAACAGAGAACAATCATATTGGACAACTACCAGTCTTCCACAACAGATTGTGTTGGGATTGTGACTCACACTCCAACAACAGCTGGATGCCATCCCCACCCAGCTTCCCAGCGCTGATTGGACAGGTAGATGCAAAGAGCGCGTTGCTTCTCTCTGCAATTTTCCACAGATTCAGCAGAAAGTATTTTATAGTGCATTTTTTTGTCTCACCAATCCAAACAATGTGTGTGCGCTCTATACCGTCATACACATGGCTCTGGTTTGGCTTGGCAAAGTGGATTTCTCTCTCTCTCTTCCTGTGGTTATTAATTATAGAGATATTGTTCTGGCACAGAGTGCAAGAGGGCTGCTAGATAGCTTTGGAGATTCATCTAAAGTGAGACTCTGAAGTTTAATTTCAGCGTTGGACTTTAATATCCCTTTGCCTGGTCCAAGTGGTGCTCTGTTCTGTCTCTGTCGACTGCGCAGTGTAGGGACACGCAGGGGCTCTGGCAGAGGAGGAACAGCCAATGTAGGACAGCCTCTCATGGCTCCCTGGGGGCAGATCTGTGCAAACTACACTACAAATTACACAGTGGGTTGCTGTGCACCCTAAGCCAGTGTAAACAACAACACCATTTCCCCTCTTATACTATGAATCAAACTGAACTTATATGACCCATGTCTGAGTCCACACCCATACTTTGTACGCCCCCAAACCCTTTTAATGACACACCTACATAGTAGTGTTCAGCCCCAAGCTTGCTTCCTCTCTCCCCCTCCCACTGACTTCATTCATGAAAACTCCTCCTCCCTACGCCCCACCGCTCTCAGTGTGTCACACCATGCAGCTGTTTCATTTTAGGAACCGGGGACTCCAGAAGTTTGCCTCGCAGCCACCAGACTGCTCTCAGAGCCAATTGGAAACCACAGCCAATACTTGTCCGAAGTGCTCTGGCAAAGTTAAATATAGAGCCCCTCAGTTGTTGTAAGAGATTTAATAAATTCCTCCTTCAAAGTTTGCATAATGCTCTCTGGTTTAAAAGACCAAAGTCCCCTTGCTTGTTATTTCCCAGGCCTATTTGTTGATCTCTCATTGCTGGAATATAGCATTTCAGTAATGGTCTGCTGCAAACCAGCTGATGTGTTTAATAAACTTTACTGTGCCTCAGTCTGGGAGCTACCTCCCACTTAGTTACAGACACGGAGGAAGGCAGTGGGCCATAGCAGTGGAGAATGATTCATTAACACTGTTAATTCAGCAATTAAATAGTCACTATATATAACTTAAAACCTATAATCAATAACCTATTAGTCATAGTTAGGTATTTTTATCATCGTTAGGCAAAATCCCCCAAAAGCTTAAGATTTGATGCATTTTCTGATATCATAAGTAGCCTACAGAAGGTTACATGTTAAAAAGTAGTTTTATAGTTGAACAAATGCTCTTTAATTATAATCAAATGTGTATACATTACTGCCTACAGAGCTGCCCCCTTAAGAATTCACCCTAGACTATTAATTTTGCTAATATAAATTATACTGAAAAATATTCAGATTATAGCCTTTAATAACATCATTCACGTCTGAGCTGTCCCGTAATGCCTCACATATTTTACAAGAACTGTTTTCAACAAAGTAATCTGATTCCACCAAGCAGTCTGATTGGTCCAAGATGTGTTGTGCAGTTATGTATTGGTTGCCATGCCAACCCATGTGGTAAACAGGAAAATGTAGCAATCACCAATGTTTTCACCAACAAAGCAAAACATTTCTTCATTTGACCAAAAATACTGGTACAGAATTAACTTGCTGAAAGTCAGTATGTATCTGCAAAGTATTTCATTTTGTATTGTTGTCTAAATTAGACTCATCTGACCCATTAAAAAAAGAAAATTACATGTAAACAAAAACAGTATTAGTTAATTCTAAATAATATAATATATATGTTGTATATTTAATTTTAAGTAATATATGACCATATAATGAGTAAAAGAAAAAAAACAGATAAAAACATATAAACACACACATATATATAACATATAAATATATATTATGTTTGTTTTGTTTATTTTGGAACTGTAGTCAAATTCCCTGTGCATAACCACACTTGCTCAAGCAAACTGTGATTCTGAAGGTCACAGTTTACTCACGTTGTGCACCTGATCTGAGTCCTTCCACTTTTCTCTGCTTATCTAAAAGTATTTATCAACACTTTTAGAAACTCTGGAAGCCTGCAACCAGGGCGGCACACACATGTACATCCTTAGATATCAGTAAAAGTAGTCAGACTGGCAGAGTCCTTCACCAATATGCGAACCAGCTGCAGGCCTCAGCCTGGCAGTGTGCTCTGCTTCAGACAGAGGGGGCTCTGTGGTGGAGGTCTGTGTCACGCCATCAGAATGTGTGGCAGTGTGCTGTGGGTCCTGAGAAAAAGAGCCCGGAGCTCTGCATTATCAGCTGGGTTGATAACAGCATGGAAAAAGTGAGGCCAACAGGAAAGACATGCAGGGATCCTTCCCAGACCTGGCCACTGTTCTCTTTTCACTGCCAATAACCCTCAACACGGTTCATGTTTAGAAAGTCTTTTCGCTCAGAAAGTGGTCTATGAATGCTGGCCCGCAACTATACTGTTTTGGCTTACTCTCACCACTCTCATAACGACAGTTTTAGCTACAGCAAGCAGCTGTTTTCAGAAAAAAGCTCCAAAAACCCACTGTCTACTACCTGCTAGACAGACACATTTAGCTGGCGAACATAGTTTAGCATTTAGCAGCTACAGAGCCAGATATTTCTCTCAAGAGTTGGTGGAATCCAAAAACAGAGCTAAAAGAAAAGTGAAAATTAGACTCAAGCTGCCAGGTGACAGAAACAAGACTTCAAATGAATGATAATGTGGATGTATAAATATTAAACTGTTCGCTATATCAGCTGAAAAGGTGCTGCCCCGAAGTGGCCAAAAAATCTGTTATTTCAGGTTTAAGGAGACTGAGGGCAAATTTGAAAGCAAAAATGAAAGGATGATGTCAAGAGTTCCTTATAAAAACTTTTCTTCATCCAAATATAAAACAACAAAAGAGAAAAGAGAAATATATATATATATATATATATATATATATATATAGATATATAACATAT
>NW_023339663.1:23352920-23369230 GCF_004916995.1 Morone saxatilis | reverse complement strand
GGGAAGAGTGCAGATGTGAGGAGGGTCAAATAAATAGCCGTGATTCAGCCGCAATTCCACTTTGACATCCACTTAGCCTCAGGTTCCCTCTGCCAGCAGCCACCTGTTGCTCTTCTTTAAACACTGCCCGGTGAGGAGGAAGTCCTCTCATGTGGAACTGAGCCCCCTCCCTGCGATACGCTCCCAGGAACTGTAATGGCTTAAAAACGTCATTCAGTAGAATTTATTAATTGCATCGCAATAACATCAACAAAACACGCAAAGACAGAAAAAAAAGGGGGGGGGGGGGGGGGTCCAGAAAGATATAGAGAGATTCTGCCATGTGGCCAGATGCTAAGGCCATCAGGTCTGTGTGTGGACAGAGAGACAAGAGGGATCTACTGTACAGAGCTGGATATAAAGTAGCAGGATACAGACATCTGGTGTGATTTGTGTGGCGGTGTCCAGTATGAAAGGAGAAAAGCAGGCACACTTATACTTTCAGTAGTTAAAAATCATAATAAAAATGCACATTTTCATAGATTTGCAGTTGACATGATATTCATGAAAATCTTAAATTATAAAGCAGCTTTAGTATTTTGCATAAAGCCACACTGTGACAATATGACTCTTGTTTGACATACACTGGCAGATAAAAGCTGTGTTGGGTGATGGCCTAGGCCACTCTGGCTCCTTGCAGCAAAATGCAATACACTGGGTTTAAGGTTATTTTTCACATCAAGGTTTTTATAGATGTGCACTGACTTTGGGGAACTTTGCACCGGTAACTTCAAATTACTTAAAATGCTCTTTTGATCAAACCTAATTAAACACAGGCAATTACCAAAGTGAAATTAGCAACATTTAAATGCATCCATTTACTTGATTAAAGTTAGATGATGAGAGTGAGATAAGTGAAGACCAATACTCAAGGAGATGAAAGCAATAGGTCTAGATATTGGGTGTCAGGTGAAGCGCGCACAGACTCACAGTAGGACTGTGACAAAAAAGAAAAAAAGAAGAACCCACAGGTAAATAAATGAAGAGCGATGACCGTGTCACATCCTCCCGGTCGAGCTCGACTGGGTATCGTGTACAGCTCAAAGCTTCACCTCAGAGTGTCGTATGCTCCCACATGGGCCCCGCCACAGATGCACAGGGCCTCTGGTTACAATGCAAAGAAATCCTGCCCGCTCAGACTCAGCTCTGTTACTGAGGCCGGAACAAAGATTGAAGGAAAACTGCCTACATGAAGTAAATGTAGAAGTGTCCAGATTTATGGAGCTCAAATGTGTCAGAGAGGAGTTCTCTTATGTATGATGCAGGGCTGACAGGGCTAATTATGATCCCATTAGCAGCGCTGTTGTTGCTACTTCTTTGTGTACCTGGTGAACCAGGGATTTTACCAAGTGTCCTCATGTTAACCAGTAGCAGGACAGAACAAGCACCCAGCAGGGAGAAAGCAGTCAGGGTGAACCTATTGTGTTACTTTGCATAGTCTGGCCTGACCGGGCTGCTGTGGATACATTTGTGGGCAACTGCTACCACTAGCTGGGGACCAGTACAGCATCTGTAAACCCCAAATGTAAGAAAAGCAAGTACAAAGTTTCACTGGCCTTCCACACAGCAGATGTCATAAAAAAGTCCCGGGACATCCATCCAATCAGTAGCATTTAGCAAAGCAACTCTATCTAACCAATAATTAGCTCAAATTGACCTGTGTCTTCCTTTCTCTCCTTGCCTCCTTCCCGCTCTCTTTTCAGGCACTGATATGAATAATGAGGGAAGGGGTTAACTGCGGGTCACACAGAGCTCCCTATCTGCCATGTTATTTATTCAGTGGAATGAGAAATTGATCACATTATTGTGTTAAGAGGGACCTGATTCGTTATAATCAGCCTGGTATTGGCAAGCCAGGCCCGCGGGCCTCCCTATTGCATTAGGAATGCTCAGGCAGCCATAGGTCACCCTCGCTCAGGCCATTTTACAACTTCACGTCACCTCCCTGACCTTTTGATGACCACGACAAAGACAAAAGAAAAGCAATATATGACAGCGCAATATTAGCTGCTGGTTGAACACCATGCATCTTCACTACAGGGGGGGTCAAGGGACACATGGACTATCGTGTCCCCCGCAACTGTTCACACATGTTTGCAGACAGTGTGTGCTACACAGAAAACCAGTAGGCCATGATCTAAACTATATATCTGTCAAAAACATTCACATTTTGTGAAGGCAGTGCCAAGATTAGCAGAAACTCAATTATTCAGCTATTTAAAAAATTTACAGTTCCAAGTAGTGGCTGTTTTATTTATTTATTTATTTTTTGACCAGTTGCTCCCTCAACACAGCATTTTTCCAAATGAATGAAAAACTGTGAAAATGACCAGGTGCGCTAACCTATTTCCCTCCGTGGTTACATCATGCCAGCTCATTAATCAAATGAGTCTGCAGCTCTGTTTGCACAAGGCCAGAACATATTGGTTAGTGCTTGTTGATTTAACCACAACACCTCAGCACATAAAAATGGCATTGGATCCAAGTTTAATCTTCAACAAGAGTGCATCATTTTTCATTTCATTAGCAGCAACCTGTTTATCAACTACTGTACTGTAAGTTTTATTTTTATTATTATTAATAGAGGGTATTACAGAGGTGCAGAAACATAAATATTTTTAATCAGTTGGGACGCTCCCTGCTGCACACTGATTATAACAGTTGTGGATCAAGCTGAACTGGGTGACAGTGTGAGTAAAGCTTTAAAAACAGATCCAGCAGATTCAAATTAATGAATAGTGATGTTTTGATTCATCAGTATCAATAGCATAAGTTGCATAAGAATGATCAGGTTCACTGTCCACAACAACTCTGCTTTACAGCGTGTAATGTTTTTTAGCTAATTACTCTTCTTTAAGGAGGTTTAGATGTGTACCAGAATAATGAATCGAATGGGCATAAATACTGTAGACTTCAGCCTGGTTTGGCCTGCTAGTGAGTTGCCATATTATTTTGCAGGGACCACATCACAATGAAAGTTTTGTATTGTACAAGTATGTTGGGTTTAATGTTAATCTAGTGTTCTTGTGTTCTTGTCAAAGTTCTTAACTCACATTATTCTCTTTTACGTGAGCCATTCTCCGGGAAAACTCTCTTACTTTGTTTTAATTAGAATTTAAATGAAGCACCACCACTACTGCTTGAGCAAAATATTTCAATACACTTTCCACCTCTGGAAAACACTCCTCACTCTCCCTGACGCCCGCTTTCATCCTCCGACTACCCCCAGATTGCTACGGCTGTTTACAGTGAAAAACATCTGCATTGAAATTATTCCACTTCCTGAGGCTTGAATAAAATCAAGTCTCCACAAAACAACAACAGGAAGAGGGCCATTTTTACAATAGCTGCGTTTAAATATGTGCAAGAATTCGGTGACGCCTGTGAGCAGATAGATATGGTGTCAACAGGGACTGGTGCAAACTAGCAGCCTATTTACACATTAGCAGACAGTGGGAGAAATATCAACCCTAAAACAATGTCTGTCTTTGACTTTGTTTTTATTTTCCCCACACAAGCCTGAGAGTATGCTCATTTTCAGCCTGTTAACAAATCAAAAAACAGACACAGTATTTTATTCTAATTTATTGAATATTAATTCTGGCTCTATGCATCATACTGAAGTATTTTGGACACTACCACACCGAAACTTTTAAATTATGTTTTTGTCTTTTAGCAGCACATTTTGTCCTTTTTCCTTTTCTGCCTTTTTTCTACTGCATGTCTATTAGTCTACATCCCATGTGGACATGGAAAGAGCACTAACTGGTCAATCATTAGCCAATAGCAGCCTCTGCCTTACCTTAGGCACTTAAACATATGTAGGTTGCTCCTCACATCCCCCCTTTATGCACACTGATCAATGGAGTAAAAAGAAAACAACTACAAATACTGTATTTCACTTTTGCACCAAATTCTTTATTTTGCAAAGGTGACACATTAAATGTGAGCAGCTGAGAAAAAGAAAAGTAAGACAGTTTTGATGATTCGAAAATGTTTGTAAAAGCTCATCGCTTCTTTTGAAAAGGACATAAAAATATATTTGTTGTACAACTTATTGAAGTCATGCCTAAGGTGGCACAAAAAAAAAAAACTTTCAGTGACCCACTCAGCTGTTCATAACAGGATATGGTACAAATAGCTGTTAAATACTCAAAAAAATGTGACAATTTTCCTTCTGTAGTTTATTTAGTCCTTCCCTCATTTCCTTTGTTCCTCTAAATGAACCAAGTAAGCCTCAGGACGTTCAGCTTCAGAGACGAGGCCGCGACGCCGAAAAAGCTGCAGGTAGTGGTGTAAACAATCCCCGTCACTCTTCACGCTGCTTAACACTTGTTTAAAAATGTCTCAGCGTCACCCTGAAACGTTTACACAAGCAATTGTGCACACAGAATTAATCTTACAGGCTTACAATTAAGACATTGAGGAATTTCCCTCGACATGCGATGAGGCTGGCAACCTCATTCTCTCCCTTAACAGTAGCCTTGAAAAAGTGTGTGTACTTAAAGCTCCTGTGGTTACTCAAATGTTGTAAACTGTATAACTAAAGCTCAGGCCTCATTCATAAGCTGTTTACCTTGTCGATAAATCACGGCGTCCCTCAAGCGACAAGTAGTGACAGGGGGCTTAGCTGCAACCAGAGACCTGGATACTTTAAGTCAGAGACAACAAATAGAAATTATCTGTTCAAATAATGACATTAAAATTCAGGCTGTGAGGTGTGGGGAATGAAAATACAGGTATATCTGCCACATTGGTTCATCTGTGTGTCCATTCAGAGTGTGTGGGTCCATGTTAATATCAAGTCATATAGTAGTAGAAACAATATAAAAACATCAAAATTGAATAAAAATTTAAAATTTGCTGAAGCGCTGCAAAGTCCACAGTTTGTAAATTTCAAATATGTCTCATTTGGTCTGTAAACAAGTAGGATATAAAATAGTAGACATTTGCTCACTTATTTTTTAAACTTTACCATTTTATCCAATGTGATGGTTAAAGTAAGGACACTTAATTCCAACATGGTCCCAAGATGTCAGAAGAGAGAGATACAACATGTATCACGGAATCGAAAAACAGAATCTTCAAACCAAAACTACATTGTGTACACTAAAACAACACAAAATAAATACATAACATCAATATACTTAAATACAACAAATACAGATCCATAGTTTAGGTAAAATTTCATTTATAACCTGTCACCTTAGTTAATAAGCTTTAATCTGACTTCTGAAAGTCCCTCTTATTTTTGTCAACTGCATGGCTTTTCCACAGTACGGCATTACTAATAAAAACAAGCATCTGATCACGCTGTTAAGGAATACATATATATGTTCAAAAGCATGCCAGTTATTGATGTTGTACTGTACATATGATGCAGTTTCAGTTTTTTCAGTTAAACGTGAAATAATATAGAAAAGTAATATAATAATAATAATAATAATAATATGTTTTCTCCCTGTTACAGAAGTACCTTCTTGTGGCTGTTTGTCCTGCAGCTTTTATTGCAGCGTACTCACACACAATAATGGCTCTGTTTCTGCTCATTGCATCCCCTTGTCTCTGTTTTCAGCAACACAAAAAAGTGCCAATTGTTATTATTATTGCAACTTAAAAAGCAATTTCAGTCAGACAGGGAGGAGCTAAAACAAAAGGTAAAGAGAGGTCTACTCCCAGACAGACTCAGGTGTGTTTACAGGATGGTAAAAGGGCCTAACAGGTTCCTAGAAGGAGAACCTTTCCTGTTAAGGGAGAGAACAGATTATACTCTGGCAAATTCCTCCAGACGCTGCAGTCTACTGGACACCACAGTGCCACATTCCTCATAGTTGCAAGTAAGTGTTCACTTGATACCCTCTTCAAAAGGATAGCACGGCAGACCTGTGCCACGCGTCACGCATGAAGGTGATGGATGATCTCAAACACTTCAACTGGGTTTCATATCCTTACAAAGGTAGCCATATATTCTAAAATTGAATCTGATCTAGAGTATATCTTTTGCAACGATTTTCAAGTGACAGTATGCATTATGCACCCCTGAATTAAGTGCATATGAAACTGTCAGTAACACAAATACACCCATGTCCAATTATTGATGCGCAACAGTATCATATCTCTTTGTATCCTTAAGCTGTGGCTCAATTACACCTCTGAGGAGAAGCACCTGCTGTGACAGGAACCACTAGGGTTGTGACACTGAATTTCTCAGCTACAGGGGGCATCGAGGGTCAGTTTGTTTCTCTGAGCGTTTCCTTGGTCACCTTTGCTAACCCCAATCTTGGATCGATAATGCTTGACCCAATTCTGCTGAAAGTCAGTCAAGTACGCAGTTCGGGAGCAACAAGCAAGGAACCATTTTGTGAAAAGGAAGTCATTATAGCTCTTCGCTAAAAACGCTGTAAAACAAAACTGCTTTGCTTTTAGCTTGCTGACAACATACTTATGAGTTTTTCTGATTGGTTTGGAAAAGATAAAAGTGTATAAGTGAATGATAGAATTCCCTCTCCACATACGCAGAAACATTTGCCTTTTAACAATACTTGGATTAAAAGTGGGTCCAAATTCCACAAACAGAACTTTACGGACAATAGTATTGTCCGTTTACATTACTGTTAAACCTATTTATATGCTTTCTTTCAACTTTAATAAAAGATACAAAGACAAAAATACTTGACAACTACTACCGTACTTTGGAGGAACTGTACAAATAGAATGAATGGCTTTGGAATGATAAAAAAATTGTCTTAGTTTCTGTAAAACATGCAAATCAGCCTTAGCTAGTGATGTCCACTACCGCGCTGCTCATTTGTAACAGATCACAAACTCTTGATATCCAATGAGTACATACTGAAGTAGGGAAAACAGCCTTCCAGCACTTTGAAACATATAAATAGAAAGGGCTTTAAAACTTGAACATCTCTTCCTACTGGATGAATTCAAACATTTTGAACATTTTAGAGATGTGTGATTTTTTCTGATGCGTTCTGTATGTGTACTTGTGTGTGACTTGATGTGTTGTGTCTTTTCTGTACTCAGGTCTCAAGTTATAATAAAAACTGCAAAGAAAATAACACATAATATATAAATAATATAATGATAATGGTAAAAACAACATTAATAAGATTACATCTCTTCAACTCAGTAATAGTAGTAGAAAATGTCAAAAAAGAAAAAGATCACAATGTCATTGCTTGTTAAATGAGAGCTTCACTGTCAGATATATCACTGAAATACAAGTAATTGTAATTAAATATTTATTTATTTATCTGCTCTAGTGGGGCAGCAGAGCACAGGGCAAGGGGGCAGTGGCTACTGCAACCGCTATAAACAGTGTCACATTTATTACTTGACATGTTTGAAATATGATGCAAAAAGAGCTGTTATTTGAAAATTATTGACTCACATGGTCCTTTATTTTAATAGAATGAATGGTGATGTTTTATTCTTGTAATGAATATCTCATTCTGGAAACCTGCCCTCCAGACATCAGAAATTAACAACAGAAACCACCATGCAGCAGGCCTGCCGCTGTGTGTATTTTACACCAGCAGTAACACTGTTTTCACCTGGTAAGGTCACCCTGTAGCCCACATGGAGTCTGGCAGCTCCGAGGCAGCGTCTGAGAAAAAGATACCCAGTCCCATTTACGACGGGCCAGCCCAGTAAAGCTGGAGTCAGTCTGCAAGTGAAGGGTGGAATAAAGGAGTTTCTCAGGTTTAGGAGGACCGACTAAAAGCACTGAGGCCCTGTACTACAAAAGCTGCACCTCTGTAAATTACACTCACACTGCTCAATTAAGCTATAAAATATGTGATAACACAACTTTTTTATCTGCAGTAAAAATCACTTAAATCTTCCCATAGCACTTGATTTAAGGTGGAATTTAGGATATTAAAGAATATTTTCTGAATAAATAAATGTTTTTATTTAAAAATAATGATTTTATTTTACCTGAAACAATCTGTATAAACAAGTTGAATTCCAGTAAGTGTTTACCTCTAAATACCTGTAATTGCAACATATGGGATTAGAGGAATTACTTAACAAGCAAAAGTGCTTACAAACACTCTTTCATTATGTATGATATCACTGAGAAAGTATGTAAGTGGAAACGACTAGTTTTACATTTTTGGTCATGGAACTCTGCGGCGGCACATGGCCCCTTTGTCAGAGCAGGATTATCAGGAGCGAGCGCTCACAAAAGGAAATGCTTGTGGAGCTACAGTAACAGAAGGATAAAATCAGCCGTGTGATGATTGGGGTGACACATTTGTTTGGCTGTAATGAAAATAAGCCCATTGATGGCGCATTCAGTCATAGGCCTGAGCCCCCCCTCTCCACATCCTGTCTCTTTATCCTTCATACAAGTGGCAGACAGATAGCGGCTCGGGGGATATTGGAGCAGCCAGTGGGTGAGAGGGGCTCAGAGTGTGTGTGTCTGTGTGTGTGTGTGTGTGCAGACCTGTCAGCCTGTCACTTTGTATATACTGCTGATGTGTATGACGGAGCTGTCTCCGCTGCTGCCCACCAGCTAATCAATTTATGTTAATCTGCAGGCTTCATGTACTTTAAAATCCCACAATGAATGACACAAGTGAAAACAAGTTAATACAGCTCTTTTCTTTGAAACTTTATTGTCCTTTCATAAAAGTTTAAAAACAAAATATGTGTTGCTCATTGTAATCATGGAGCTGCTCACTATCATTATGACAAAATAAAATCAGATAGATGGTGAATTATTTAGAATTACAGATTTATACATTGTTTTTGTTGTAATCCCAGCAGATTGTCATATGATCTATGATCATGCAGAACTACAGTTGTATGTTGTAGACAAGCTGCGAAACTAAATTCTACACAGTCTTGTGCAAAGTGCAGGAAACACACGTTACAAAATGTTAGGACGCCATCTGGCACAACTCTAAGAGAGACAGCACATTGAAGAAAAAGTTTAAATGACTCAGCGAGTGGAGGTTTTGGGGCCTTTACTTTCCATATCGGTGTATCGCTGAGGACCACAGTGCTGATAAAACATCAGGCCTGATGGTAAACTCAGAGCCCACTGGAAGTGTTTGATCCTGGGATAGCGGCTGTGACTCACCCCTCTGTGTGTTATAGCCACTGGGCATATGAACACACACACACGCAACATACACACATGGTGAGAACATCCTAGCCGGAAAGTTGCCCTCAATGTACCACAGGGCAACTGGATGACTTCAGACTCACTGTATCCATCAGAAATCTAGCCTGCGCCCCACCCGTCTGCTCCACCAAAGCCCAGGGCTCAGACATGCCACACACAGGATTCAGATCAGTGTTCAACATGCACATGTTCACGCTGCCAGACGTCTCAGTAGCTGCATGCAGCTGTTGTATGAGGACTACTGAAGTGGCTAAGATAAGATGATAAATAGAGCAGCAGGCTTTCAACCGCAGAGTTTTGATCTGGTCTGGGGAAGTGTTATTGAGCACACTGTGTTCTGTTAATACTGCACTCACACAGATTGTCTTATATGGCTGATTAAGTATGACATAATTAATATTATCACATAATGTGTTATATGACAACAGCTCATCTGTCTTGATGCTCAAAGCTAGGGCCCTTCCGCTCATCCAAGACCACTCAACTAATATGGGAATCCAACTTCCTCTCCCCTCACACCCATGAACAGCCGTCCTACAGAAGTGATAGTTTTAGAAAAACTTTTGATCATTACATTGGATTGGATGTCTATAAATAAAGTGAAACACGTTTATGACCTGTGATGTATTCACCTGTGTCAGTCGACCAACAGAGGGCACATAAGCCTTCAAGTTAGTAAACCAGTGTAATACTTTAACTTACTTGCAGTTGCAGTTTTTAGTTTTAAAGCATTTTGATCAGGATTTAATACATTTAACAACAGATGTAAAATGTAACGAAATTCATGGGTACTTTCTGCAAACTAAACCTGTGTGTTTAGGTGGAGGCCCCACCCAAGTAAATACCAGAAATATTATGTTTTTCTGACAAGTAAACTCTTGAAGTTGCGTGAATGATGACCGTCCTCTCAAAAATCATAGCAAAAAGTGTCTTTGACACAGAAAGACCATGGTTTGCAACCAACAGTCAATTGTGGTTTCTGTTAACCATAATTCCCAAAACAGTAAGTAGTTTAGTTTAGTTGCCTGAACATAACCGAAACCTTAACCACAGAGGTGGAACATCAGAGAACCCTAACAACATATGTCATATGGGTTGCTTTGGGAGGGTCTGAACCTTTGTTGTTCAGATAGGAGGTTTAGTTGGATCTTTATATAAAATATGGATACAATATAAAAAAATAAGGACAAATCCCCTTTGCTTCTCTGAAGAGCTAAATTAGATAATTGATTTAACAGAGAAATAGCTTATTTGCTGTTTATTACCAAAAATGTAGCAGGACTGGCTAGTTAGCATTAGCATTAATCACCAGTGTAGCTGAACAGACCGCCACATACAGCAATTCAGCAGATGCAGAAACTGTGAAATGAGGATGTAGAAGAACATTGCTAAAATTAAATAAAAACACCATCTCCCAAATATTTTCAGATATATTTAAATGGCTATTCTCTGCTTGTGCTTCTCCAAACCACCAGCCCCCACCTCTCCACCCCCAAAATGTCTGCAAGCGCTCTGACATCGTGTTGGTGGTATTAGGTGTTACACAGGGGTGCATTTCCCTCTCAGTTGTCTGAGTAGAACACACCCGCTGCGGCGGGGCTCCCCCTCAGCTCCATGTGTGACAGTAATTTTACACAGCCGGGGCCCTCGGTCCCGGAGGTGGGCCATTAAAGTTCAGGTGAGGTTAATTACAGAGAATTGTTAAGCCTGCTGCTGTGCGCTGGACGGGTGGGAGGGATTTGACGCCTCCAATACTGATTTCTGTGTGACACGGCCCCGCTGGCTCCACGGGTGTTCAGCAGCAGATTTACACACAACACCTACAAGCGCCAATCATTCACTGAAACAGCTCGAAATTAAACCCCACAACACAGCCACATGAAAATACTACAGCTTGTTATTACACTCGACGTATAAATTACCACACACAACATGCAATTCTCCACATGAAATACACCGAAATTGAGGGTAACTACCTTTAAATAAACAGCCAAATTTAGGAAAATGATTTTGAATACACAGAAAGGAATCTCTAATTTCTACCAAGAGGCTCTATTAACCCCGAGACAAGCCAAAAGCAGGAACTGGAAAACAAACAGGAAAAGAGTGACTCAAAGATGCAGTCTGCTGTGTTTGAGTAAGGATGAGATTATATTGGATTAAAGGGGATTTTTGCAATGCAAATGAATGCACCTCAAATCAATAAGGCCTGTTCTACTCAATATACAAACTAATTAAGAGGTAATACAATCAAACCAGAATAAAATAGATTGTGCAGCTTCCTCAGAAAGAAATCCAATCAAACCTTTTTATGTGAAAAGATAAAATCTAAAGCGATCTTTCTTTGTACGAATAATGACCTCGGCTTTGTGTCCATTTAATAAGGAAAACTTGTCTTAAGAGGTTACACTCAATGTGCATATTCTAATCAATATGAATTACATAGGGTTTTATCTATGTTATCTGCTCCAGACTGCTAAGCTAATTAATGTTTTATCGAGTGTTTTAACTCAATTATTTCGCAAAGTCAAAGAGGTTCAACACAATTTTCTATGAGCAGCCGGAACATTTGCAGTAGAGGGGAAATAGTTGAATTCTGCAGCCTTTAAAAGAGACACAACCAACCATAAGACATGTACTGAATAAATTCAGTTCAAACATTTGAATTAAAGATGTAGAATATCAGTGTAGTGGACTATTCTTGTTGTTTGTAGAGTATAATGCCTCTCTGACATGGTGTTACATTTTGCGTTGGATATGCCTGGTATCATTACTAAAGTTGGGATGAGTCCCCCCTCCTCTTGCGCTTCATTCCAGCTGATTGCTCATTTTCTAATGCTAATGGTGCTAGGCTGGGGCTAGGGTTTCTCCCATGTCAGCTGGCCACTGGGGCTGTGGGACGGATCTAATGGGCTCTGACAGGAGGGAACTGATCTCATTGAAAGGGGATTTGATATGTGGCATGAATGTGGTGACCCTCAATGGACATATTAATGACCGTTATCATTCACAGACTTTGTGCCATTCATAAAGCCCCTTTCTGTTGGATGCACTGGTGCTGCGCCAAATGCCATGACTTATGGATGAGCTGGCCATATATTGTTTTCACTGCATTTAGGTAACACGTCAAAGTGACTCAGAACTGTGCTCCGGTGGCAGAGGTGGTGGCTGGTCGAATGGTTTGAGCAGCATAGCGCAGTAAATAATAACACGGTGGGTGTTGTTTACAATTCAATTACGACCACACGCTGGCAGAGAAAAAGACAAAGGCCTATAGTCACAGGAGACATCAGTATGGAGTCACACAGTCAATATTTAGCTTTGCCCCCACTGCTATTTATGACTGAGGTTTCTCTTATTGTTATTATTGACTCAAGGTAAGTCATGGTAAAAAAGTAGAAAAATAGTATTAATGGGAGATTTGTTTATTACTGCAAGTACTGATACATATGGCAGTAAGATGTTTTTTTTAAGCAGCAAATGCTAAAAAAAAATTTTTCTGGCCAGGATGATCAATACATGAAAAGACAGTAAATGATGAATTACTGTTTAGGAAATAAATGATTGTGTAAAAAACATGTGAATTATATCCAGCAGGATACCTTTCTTTCACTATCCAACAGGGTTCATAAACTCCTTCAAAAATGTGACTGGGCCAAAGGAAGAAAAAAACAGGGTTACAATCAACATGTGGACGCTTTTGAATAAACAAGTCTTAAAAAGGCAGAGCACTGCTTGTGCACAAAATGGAGCAGCCACAATTAAATGTCTTGGGCAGGATGTTCATCAGAGTGTGGTTTTCCAAAAAATCCCAAACAAATCTAGCCTGTCTATAAATGGGAAAAGCAGCCAGAGAAAGTCATATTTAGCCATACATGCATCCGGTGAGAAGTGAAGAGGAGCCATTCTTCATTGCTCAATGGCAACGGCAACAAACACATGTGGCCAAGTGGCTGCAACTTGAGCTATTCCTCCTGGTACCTGGCTAAGATATCTGTCAGAAAGCCATGGACCCTTCAAAAGAACAACAAACACATGATGCAACATTCAAAGGTTCATGCATCCTGTAATAATCAACAATCAGAGAAAATATATTTATCATCTGTCACATGAACATATCTTTATGTTTGTCTTTTCTTTAGAAAAAGGAAACAAGCAAAATTAAAGTCTGCTTTGAAATCAAAGAGTGTTGTGTGTGTGTTCTGAAAAAAAAGTAATTTTGCACCATACAAATGGTTACTATTACAAATGTATCATTAACCTCTGATTTTAGCATTACTATGATTAATTATGAACATATTCCAAGTGTTTTCCATTCCCCCATTTTCCCTGCATGCTCTATTAGCAGTGCTGAGGTGCAGATACGAACACAGCAGCAGCAGCAGCAGCTTGGGAAGTGTTTCTTGACAGCTGCACAGGAAGTTACATCCCTCCACACGTCGAGGTGTCACCAGCAGTATTTTAACATTTCCAATTTTAATCTCAGATTCCTGCCATGTGTCAACTTCAAAATAAAGTTCCGCTCCTGCATCCTTGCTGCCTCATAATAACAATCTGTATACTGCCACAAACATGTCTGGCCCCCCTCAGCTTCTTTGTTCTACAAAATTTGCTTACAATGATTACGATGTTAAACTTTAAAGCATAGGATATAAAATGCATGAATGAAATATACTTTATTTTATACTTCCACTTGCTACAATTCAGAGGAAAACATTCTATTTTTTATTCCATTACTCAAAACACATATTGTCTTATGAAATAATTATATGTTATTATAGATTAAGCTACCCAGCAAAGTAGTTAGGTCCACCTCAACCAGCTACAACATTCAAATGTTATTTACCCATTTGCATATGAATAATAGGCTAAAATTATGACAATATGCTGTAGATAATAATATAATATATAATATACTTTTTACAGTATTTTTACATTGTAATATTTCAATGTGTGAGTACTTGTTCCTCCACTGATGTTTGGTAACAAGTATTTTGAGAATGGAGGGAATTTTCCAAGGAAAGATAGGCCAACCAGAGGTGCATCTAATGTACAGGCACATTGTGTTTCACACTGAGCATTCACTAAACAACAATCACCTATTAAACATCCTAAAACAGACATAACAAAAGAGCAAAGCAAGCACCATCAGCATTACCAAAGTGCTGTTCTTCACTCTGAGGCCGAGGCAGCAGGACATTTTTGCCTGGCTTCCTCCACAGCCTGGAAAATCCTCCCCACATTACTACCATTGTGAGAGCTACTTTGCTTTCACAGTCCAAAGATCAAAACAGCAGCCATGTTTCCAAGGAACAAATGTCTTACCAGCTGGGCTGGTGTGAACACAGATATAATGCTGACAGGAAGCCGAGGCAGTCACTTGTAGAGCCAATTATGGGTAGAGCCGTGGGGGCAGGTTTACAAACACCGCTTTTCTTGTGTTGCGCTACTCTGAGGTATATGATTAACTTCCTCACCAAAAGTACCCAGGCAGCCCGGAGTCTGCCCTCTTTGTCGGTGGCAAAGCTGGTGAGTCGTGGCACAGCCCAGCCGACACCAGACTACCAAGCAAAACAGAAAGTGGGCCAAAAGGGTTCATTTTGTTGTTTTTATTACTGACTGTACTTCCACATTCTTTGACTTTTAATAGTTCTTCTTTAGGACATGTTTAACGGTTTGGTTAAGTTTTACAGTGTTGCTATCACTGGGAGAATGCAGGTTATAGGCCTCTCCTGAAGCCACAGAAGCACTGCGTTCTCCATTGGAGTCAGGAGGAATTCAAATTGACCCATCCGAAGAAAATACCTTTGCTTTCGGAAGACTAATTACAGGCCGTTACCATGAATGGAGGTTGAAGGAGCAACTTAATTAACCAGTCTCTAGATTACCCTACATTATTCCCCTGCTGCATTCCCCCAACCAAAATCATTTTCTGGAGGATCTTTCCTTGGCAGTTACGTTAAAATAAAATTGAAAAAAAAGTAATTCCCTGGTGTTGCTTGCGAGTGCCTCCTCCCATGTGGCATTGTCATAGTGGCAGAGCAGGGTTACCAGCAAACAACAGGCTTTTAACTATCCCTGGTCTAGCAGCCCTCCTTCACTGTCTAATTTAAAAAGTTCCTTTCACCACATCTGCCCTATTTGTGCTGCCTTTTCTTCACCTGACTTGCTCAAGAGATTCGCTTTATCTTAAAGGTCATTTCATTCAGCTGGGCAACAAACAGAAGTGAATATAACTGTCCCCAATCTTTCCCTCGCAGAATTCATGCTTGAGTTGCCTCAAATAAAGACGGTCCCTGCCAGCTAGAAGAAGGAGCTCACAATCAGCTCCATAGGGGCAGCTCTATAGAAAAGACTCCCTGTATCATACAGTCCCCCTTTACAACTCTACATTTCCATTTAATGACACCCTACATATTAACCCTGGTCAGCATCCAATTACACAGAATAAGTAAATTATCTGTGCCAGCACACAATTTGAAAATGTTTTTCATGCAATGCGGGGACAAGGGGGCCCTTTTTTTTTTATCAATCTAGCGTTCATTAAAGTGCGAGCTTGTGAGTTATTTCGAATCCATTAACTCTAAATACAGGTGATTCCCAGGCCCTTTATACACAGGACCACCGAGATTCCCTGTCATGGAGTGTTATGGGGTGTAGAATGACACCAACACAACTGATTTGATGAGCTTTCCTCCCCAGGCCAGCACTCAACCAAACAAACTGGCCGGGCAACCAACAGCACTCCATTCATATTTAATTACAGCCTGCTAACTTCGCTTGCGGATAAGATTACACCCGGTAAAAATGGAGGGAGGAACTGCTATGAAATTTAAAAACATAGCAAAAGAGGAGGTTAATTCTAAATGGTTAACATAATGCAATTTTGATTTGTAATTTAGGACACACAAAGAGCATTTTTAAATTATTTTACCCAAATCAGATAAATAGAGAGTCAGAGAGGGCAGCACCCATCTCTCATTTAATGGCATGTAAATAACACCAGGTGGTGAATATTAAGTATCAAACGTGGGACACAGCAGTCTGTGTCACATGACCCACCTCTGTGGGTGTAAAGTCACTGCTGGCCTCCCAGGCGACAAGCTTCTCTCTCTCTCTCTCT
>NW_023339663.1:23352176-23352911 GCF_004916995.1 Morone saxatilis | reverse complement strand
GTGTGTGTGTGTGTGCAGGGAGGGGGTTTGAGTTAGCAGAGATGACCAGATGAGAGGAGTCCAGCCAAGCCATGTCAAGTTACTGAGTGCTGCTTTGAGAGAGCAAAAACCAGCTCCCCTGACTCTCTGAGCTGTAGATACACACCAGAAGCCAGAGATAGATACATCACAAGAGTGCTTAGAGGGCACACCTGTACCTGCTACATGCTACTTGTGTCAAAAATCAAAATTACCATCTACCATAGAGGAGAAACAGACACAAATACCCTTCTTATTTTCCAGAAAGATTGTCCAGCCCCGTCTCCTATTTTTATTTGTGGTGGTTTTATGTTGATTACATTTCAAATCTGTTTATTTCCTGAAAAACTGTCCCCGAAACTATACATTCTAATGTAGAAGATTACAGACTTAAGTAAATTTAGATGAGGAAGGCTGAACAAAAAACAAACCAAAATAATCACAAAATATTTCCTGGAATACATTATAGACTGATGATGACAATGTAAGAGATGGTCAGGGTGGAGGTCCCCTTTTATTTAGATTTTTGCTTGGCCAAGATCCATAGAGTAATCCAAGAGCCAAGCCTCTTTCTTTTCTGTCTTGCATTAAATTATCAATACTCTTTATAACAGACCAGCATCAGGATACATGACTTCCACACATCCACGGTTGACAGCTAACTGATACATCACCAGTCTTATGCTAGTATTCTTCCTCCACCGTGTCTGTAGAATA
>NW_023339663.1:23350295-23352154 GCF_004916995.1 Morone saxatilis | reverse complement strand
AGTCAGTATCTTCATCATGGAAATGAGATACTACGCACTTGTGCTTCACAGTATATTTACAGTAGCGCAGGTTCATTTCAGCTGAGAGCTAGGACATCGTTAAGAAACTAATGATATGGAATGTACAGACACACATACACACACAACATATGCCACACACGCACACACTCATGGCGTGTCATCGTCTCTTGGCGCGCCGGCGCCTGTCACTCAGCGGGGTCCTGGAATATGCACTGGGGCCATCGACAGGCGTCTGTGTCAATGCTTGACAAACCTCAAGGCACCAGGATGTAATTGGAACGACTGGCCTAATCCTCAGATCAAGACAGACTCATTGACAACCTAAGCGGGCGGCAATCCCAGCAGTGCCTTATTAGTGGAGCTGGCCTCCTTGCTGGGAGCACTGATGTCATCACTGCCAGCCAAAAGACGCTGCCTTTGCCAGACAAGGCATTTCACAAAAATGCACAATAACAGTGGGTTTTGTGTCATTAACATGCTATATGGAAAAGGAAAGGAAGAGTTTGTATTATTGTTTGCCCTGCACTTACCTACAAGGAACAAACCGGTTGGGCACTGCACTAATATTATATTCTTATTGAAATTAGAAAATAATAAATCATTAAATCAACAAATCAGCATAGCCCCCCCCAAATGTCAATGTAACTTTGGAGAAAATATTTATGATACAGGTCTTATAAGCAAAACTGTCGATTTCTCACCACCATCATTATCTTAGCATGAATGCTAGAAAAGAGGCAAATTTAAAGCAATGTTATGTTAAATGTGGTATAATGTTTGCAGACACTACAAATAATAATTTGTCATTTTGGGAAATGCACTTTATCGCTTTCTTGCTGCGAGTTAGAGGATAAGTATGGAGCTACAGCCAGTGGCTGTTTAGCCTAGCTTGGGATAAAGGCTGGAATCAGGAGGATATAACTAGCTAGGCTCTGTCCAAAGGTAACAAAATTTGCCTACCGGCACTTCTAAAGCTCACTTATTAAAATGTTATATCGCCTTTCCCAAAATGGTAAACTATCTCTTTAAATAATTGTAACTTCTAAATTGACAGCATATTGTTCACTGGGAAGGCCTTGTGCAGTCTTGGTTCTCTTTGTTCATTTCTTCAGGTGTTTTCAGCGATTCCCATATTGTTAGTGTGTGATTTGGTTTTCAGATTAGGTTCTTTGTGCTGCAGGTGTTTTAACAGTAATTATAATTGCTGCTTCAGTTAGACAGTTCATTAGTTGAGAAGTACTAAGAAACACTGCCATTTTTTTGACACCATAACTTAATGTAGATTCCTACAGGATTGAGAATTCTGCCTAAACCTCTTCACCAAATAGGCAGGTGAGGTAAATGTTTTGGGTTGAATGTCTTTCATATCAGTGAAGAATTTGACCTTTTGAGGTTTTATTGATGGAACTGTCCCTAGCATGTGTTTAGTGCAAAACATCCTAAACGCCATCATAGAAAAGTGAAATATCAGCTGTGGAAGATTAACCCACCCTGACAAGCCTCCTGTCTTTAGATAGTGCAGTACATGTAAGAATCACTCACACTAACACAGCTTGCATCGTTTGGAGCAGACAGCTAGCAGATAGGCTCTTGCACTCCTTCAGTCTTAGTAGAAATAGCCACAGTGCTCTCTTGAAATTGCCCTGTGTCCCTCTCTCTCACCTCACAGACTGGTAATGTGCTCTCTGATGGAGGGGAGCATGTAGCAGAGATCGGCCCTGACACCTTCTTGGCAGCCACAGAGGCTGGCTCCCAATCCCACTCTCAAAAGCCAAGATACCCAAAACCCCTTGACAAAGTGTGTTCATCTGTGGCCCTTTCTGACTGCCTGAGACCTC
>NW_023339663.1:23330176-23350248 GCF_004916995.1 Morone saxatilis | reverse complement strand
CATGGACAGAGGCATACAGTATGTACACTCGAGATATAGCATGTTTTAACTGAAAATCATGCAGATAAGGTGTCACAACTATACAAATGGAGCTCGAACAAACCAGTGGAAGGAAGAACAAGTAGAATACACATGTAGAGGTTATTTACCCTCATACAATTATTATTTTTTCTCAAACCATAACATTCAGCCGCAGCTGAAATGGTCAAATGATATTGCAATTAGTTACTGCAAGTCATTTCAAAGAACACAATGCAGACTTCTCTTTCAACATGTTAAGTAGTCCTTGGCAAAACTTGAGAGCCATCAACCTCATGCAGAGCATGACATGAGTGTTTCTGTGTATGTCTATTTATGCATGTGTGTATAGAAGTGTATGTGTGTGTGTGTGTGTGTGTGTGTGTGTGTGTTTGTAGTTCCTGGCTTTTGTAAAGGCACCGGGAAGCTCGAGCCGTCCACCCAGGCATGCCTGTGCAGTGTAACCAAGGCTGACTGGCTGACCTCAGACTGTGTGGGCCCTTTAGCAGAAGATGAAGGAGCTTTTTCATTGACACAGGAACAGGAGGTATCGCCTTCCCTTTGCAGCAGCACTCATTCATGCCAGACACAATGCGTTATTATTGGTTTTGAATTGAAATGTTAATTTTGGGAACTGGGCAACTGGGCCTGAGAGCTTGCCCTGCTCATTTCTCATTTTTCACTTGGCTGAGGTGGTCTGTTTCGACGGGTAGAGTTAACCCTCAACTCTCCTTGTATTACAACACCTTGGATGAGCTAGGTAAGGACTGAGGGCCTATGGAATAGTCCACAAATAAGGCATGCCATAGCTTTCAGCATTTGAACTTGGACTGGATGTTGAACGGTGCTCCGTAATACAAGAGCTGAAAAGAGGTGAAACCTGCAAAACACTGACCCATACCCAGGGAGCAGTCACTATTGATCCAGAGGCCATGGAGGAAAAGCCAGCTCTTTTAGGGCCGTTGGTGTGAGGTAGGCAGGTCAGCACTCTGCAGTACAGCCTCGCAGAAATGAGTGCATCAGCAGGCCGGGCAGATCTATATGACGGGAATTAAACAGCATAATCAAATTGTTTGCGCAACCATTTAGCATCTGATTCCCTCGCTGCCCTGGGCCAAACTGACCACTGGAGACTGGCCATCCACAGCAGTAACAAAGTAGGGCAATAACTAACAGCGATTAAAGGAATATTGATGGCCTGTGACACACAGCATCCTGAAAAATGCTATTTGGTCAAATAGCTGCAATAATTAAGTATATGAGGGTCAGTCAATTTTATCTGCTGCTTTTATTTGGATCGATTATTTAGTAAACTGGCCAAGCCTCAGAGAGCATTATTGCTGAGTGGGGTGTTGATTTCATAGCTCAAGTGCTGCAGCCAAGTCACACAGTAGCAGCTCACAGTGGAAAGGAAACACACAGTGACAAATATTACTAATATAGGGATGGAAGGAAAGAAACACACTATTGCTGTTACACATATTTTGATATGAACAGGAATTTTACACCATCACTTACTGTACATGTTCACCCTGTTCTGTAATATTTTAGCCCTACGTTCTGTCCTTCCATTTCAAAACATAATGTTCTTGATAGCTGAAACTTTTTTTGCGTTTCCCTGATAGTAAAACAAGCATATAGGCCCGGTGTAAAATATTCTCACCACGGATTGATAAACATTAGCTGAAAGCAAAAATAATGAGTTTTGGCTGCGTAAAACCCCGGTGCATTTAATGTGATGCAGTGGTTAAAAATAAACTAGGCCATTTAGAGGCTTCTCTCCCAGTTGATTGATTAAACATTAACCTGCTGGATCTGGGATATTTCTTATTAATCACAGGTGGCACAGACTTAACTGAGCATGAGGAAGGCATGTACAAAAAGACCCACACAGGCAGCACACTATAAAACACACACAATTACGCGTGCATGAAATCATGTAATCATAACGTATGCCGTTTAGTGGATGCTTTAATCCAATGAGTGATGCAGTTTTAGCCCTGGCGGACCCAGTGGGAGTCAAACATCTAACTCTGGTGGTGCAATTTTACACACATGCACACACATCCATATCAAGCAGCACATTGTGGGAATTGCCATGACCTAATGCATTTCTTATCTTACATTTGATTACACATTTCACAGAGGAAACCATTTTCCTCTTGCCTCGAACAAGATGTCCAATGAGAAAACCAACCTGGACTACAGAAGTGAGTATTTTGTGAAGGAGTGGGTGGCAGATCTGTGATCTTGACCTGTTAGATACACTATACAGCAGCCCCAAATCCCATAAAAGACGGCAGAACAGACCAAAATCTCTATCGGACCTTCCTCTTTTTCCCACAGTCAGTGACTGAGTTGGAAAACCTATCACACTCCAATAACGTCACTGAATATTTAGCCACTGTAGCAGGTCATTGCTTTGATCTAGCACTGATGTGGGTGGCCAGTGTCCACAACTACAACAGTTTTCAATTTGTGTCTGACAGAGCGCTGAACCTGCCTCTGAAATAGCTACGTTTTTCTTGCTGTAACCACGGGTGACTTTTTTGTGCCCAAGGAGGCTTTTATGAGAAAATTGACAAAGTAAATATCCTTTCAGCTGTTTCCCTGATGAATAATGTACGCAGAGGCTGATGGAGTGCTTTCAAAAAAAAAAAGAAGAAATCTACAGCTTCAGGGTTGTCCCTGCGCATCAGCTGTCATCGTGTGATGTGGGTGGCGGTCCTGGCGCAGGGGCTTAAGGCAGCACACAGGTGCCCTTTTCACTCCCAGGCCGAAAATGACAAATTCAATAAACTCAAGACACCTCTCCAAAGCACCTATGGAATCAAACACACCTGACAAGCGGCTGAAGGGCTTCTTCCTAGTCGCTCTGACATCCCATCTTGACGCTCAATATCAATATCTCCCCGGCTGTAGAATATCTTTCCATCTCACTAGCATGCTTTGACACTGTGAGAGAGAATAAGAATATGTGTCAGAGGTTGTGGGACTCGAGGTAAGATTGCGATGAGGAAATTGAATCTGTGAGATGACATTAACAGAGAGTGTCCCAAACTCTGTGTGTGTTTCAGCCGCAGAGCAGACAGGCCTGGCTAGGGTTACCAACCGTAATTCTGATGGTGAAAGGGCCACAATCAGCCTACTTAATCTCGAAGCTGTTCTTTAAAACCAAAGAAAGACGATCTGTCTCTATTCTACTGTACAAAACAAGGCAACATGTGATTCATCGTAAAATGGAAATGCACATTAAATTAAATTTGCCTTTAGGGGCAATGAAAACAACGCTTGACTGCAGGTTTTTTCCCTGATAACAAAAAAGGTGCTTGTATTCTGTCAAAAGACCCAAGTCTCATAAACCTATCCTGACCTGAAAGAACAAACCCTGGACATCAAATTTTAAAGAATTAGCATTACAATGGGCTAAATGTCCCCCTTGTAGTAAAAGCCCAGTAAAACGGCCTCGCAATTTCAGTGGTGATGATAAACTGGGAGACGCAGATAGCAGGAGCACTGTGCGTGAGACAAACCCTCACTGTATTTTCATTAGCATCCCTGAAGGTTCCCATCTGACGATGAGAGCACTGTGGCTGCTCTGCAAGCATGAGTGCCTTATTAAAGAATGGGCCAGGGAGCCTCAAGTTTGGTGAGGCTGGACCACGAGGAGCATACATCAGGGCTCCCACCTGTTTGTCTGGGTACTCGTTTGACACAATAGGTCATGAAATGCAATATGGGCCTGTGCTTCTCTTTTTCACCACACAAAAGCCAAGGAACGGATGAACTGCAAGATAAATGACCTTGACATTTGGATAGTCTCCAGATTGCTGTGCCATAAAAATAAACCATGCAAAGACAATCTCCAAACCCTCATAAGACCAAAGCACAACTTCAATGGAGAACAAACAGGAGCAGAATAAAGAAGGGGAAAAAAGTGTCTGGTTTTGGGCAGGATGGATATTTCCTCGAAGACTTTGATTGCTCGTCTGTGATAACTGTGAGAGTGTACAGGCCTGAAAAATCCTGCTCCGTGTCTGTACTTACAATCTGGAGTTCTTGTCTTCCAACAAGCTGTGTACACGCTGCAAACAGACTCCATTTTCCACAGGAAGCACGATGAGAACCACAGGAAGATAAAACCGGCATGAAATGGCTGGAGGAAAATGACAATGCAAATTAGGGTGAGGCTTATACAAATATAAAATATAGAACAAATACAAATACAATAAAATAAAGTTACAGCTGATATCAGGAAAATGAAAGCCATTTCAGAAATAAAAACAAATGATCAGTGATAAGCATATAACATATTCAATATCTGAAATAATTAATGTTTGTTTGAGGTCTAGATGGAGGATATAAATCTTGAAGTCAATTTGTTATGGAGTTTAGCTTTACCAGTATGAAGACTGAATATCTTCTTAATCAGAGGTGGAGAGTTAAATCATACTTGATTTAGTGTGATTTAGACTGATATGTTCAACATTAATATGTTTAAAGGCTCCAGGGAAATATGTTCTTGTAGGAAGTAGACCTTTGAGCAAGTCCATCACCTGAGTGTGATTGACAGCATGGGCAGGTGTGGCTGTGTATCCGGGGGAAAGTGTACTGCGGGTGCCATAAATGAGGCTCACCATTGTTCTCTGTGGGTCTTTGATCTCCCAGCGGTGGGCCAGAACCTCAGTGGGGAGTCCAGGCCGGGGCCCCAGGCTACGGTTTGTATCAAATCAGGAGGGCTGACAGCACAAGGCTGAAGATGTGAGAGGGGGGTCCAGCTTCCCAAGATCGCCTCCGTGCAGCTTCATCTCAACCTGATCTGCACACTGAAGGACTGTGGAGGGCAGAAACAGGAGATATTAAACAGATTTGACTCCTGAATTTAATCCCTGTGATGCTACTGTTGAGGAGTCAAGAAGTATTTTACTTTTCTTTGGTTTCTTTGTTTTTTCTTTTTCTCCTGACAGACTAGAATGAACACACTCACTCACTCACTCACACACACACACACACACACACACACACACACACACACAATCCATCTAAATTTGATCATAAATTGTTTCTCAACCAATTCAGTTCAGAGTAATAAATTCTATTATTCTGTTTTTTAGATGGCATGTGCTGTAAAACTTGTTTTTTTCTAATTTAAATATTTTATTTCCATGAAGCCATTTAGTTTAATTCAGTCACGAGAAAATACCCAAACCCTCTAAAACCATTTAAGCCATTAGAAAAGTTAACTTTTTTGACAAAACTAAGCAGAATGAATTAGATCATCTGAACTAGAACTGAAAAAAGTTACAAAATAACTTACACTGGAAACAAATTATGTTGTTTTTGCAGTGTGACAGCTGTGTATACACCCCTTACTTAAGGCCAACCCTTTAATGAACCTTCAAGTGTACAGTAAGTGGACAGGAGTGGCTTACAGCTAAAGAGAGTAATGCTTCTTTGCTGATGGTTCCCATCCTCTCCAGACACTGCAGCAAAAGGCCATCAAGCCATTTAGCTCAGACGAGGGAAAAAATACCCAACACTAAAATAAAAACACATTAGATACAATGTTAAGAATAAATCAACTTGTCAAACACGCTCCTGCATATTTTTATTTATTCTTAACATTTTAGTGTGAAGCTGTGAAGTGCAGCACATCTGAGTGTGTTTATAATATAAAGTAGATAATCTCTCCACCCTGGAAGCATATTGTCAGTGTATAGCTGCAGAGCAGTGGATGAGACTCACAGCACTACAATAAATTGTGACAGTGAACAGGGCAGACTGGGACAGCCCCTCTTAGTCTGTAGCGATTGTGTTTCAGTGTGTTCGCCGGGCTCTTCCTGTGGTGCTCTGTGTTGTGGAGCAAAAAGCCACTGCTGGGAGCCACAGTGGAAGAGATCAATTGTACACATTCCTGCCACCTGAGATTCAAGTGTTTCTGTAATACTGCACAGCTCAATCGATACTTAAAGCGAGGAAACGAGAGGGAAGAGCCCAGTCCATGCTTAGTCGTGGGACTCCTCACACAGAGATAAAGCATGTATTTACTCCTGTATATTTTCTGATTCCCACCTGTTAATAGCCCACACACACAAATATGACTTACCATGCTTTCATTTCAACAACCATTTTAGATATGTATATATATATACATATTAAATTCTTTATATTTAATTAATTTAGACCAGGCTTGACTATTCCTGCAACACTACTGCTAATATAATTATTGTAATTTTGTTAAATATTTACTTTGTTAGAATTAAAAAAATATCTTTTATTATTATTTATAATTAAATACAACTTTATAAATTACGCATTAATAATAATAATAATAATAATAATAATAATAATACATAAAAAAAATAAGAAACACGGACATTTCTATAAAACTGGAAGTTAAAGTTGTAAATATGAACGAAGTATTTGTCATCATTGGGAGAGCTAAGAATGTGGAGCAGTTTTATTTTTCTGAAGGAATCTCTCAGGAAGCCGATGTACTGCACAAACAGAGCTCGGTGAACAGATGTGACTGTTAAAAAAAGAAAACAGTCACTGTGGGCAAGGATCATTTAGCTCCGACGTCTTGAAATATAAAACGTAAATATTGCGGATTTCGGCTTTGTGAAGAGGAGGGGAGAGCGCGGAGGATGCTGGACAGAAATTAACAGATCCTGTGTTGCAGGATGTGCAACGATGTGTTAAATTAAATGCAGCTGTTGAAATACAAAAGGGGGAAAAAATTCAGTTTGAATTTAAAAAGAAAAAATGCAAGGCAAATGCCTTCAAAGCCGTCAAAGGCTTTATCCGGATAACCGTGTGATCGTTTTGACAACTTCTTTTGGGGCTTTGTGGCAAATAATTAGATTGTCGCATTCTTAATGAAACGTGTATTTCCTCAAAAGACTGCATCACTAACACCTTAAAATGCTGAATTGTGCCTGCTTAACTTTCGTGTCCAGGCATAATAACACGTTTTCCCCGCTGAGACTTTTATTTATTACAATTCGGTGAACGTGTATAAATAGATGGCAATGAGGGAACCTTTTCCTCTCCGCGTTAAAAGCCTTGGGTATAATTGATTCCGAAAATTAGCGATTAATTGGCGATTTCAAGGACTGGCAACGGAAATTATGAGGTTAAAACTGCGATCATGATTTAAATTAAAGAGAAGCGAAGTTCACACCATCAGTGACTACATCCACGCCCACGCTGCTGCTGTTTGTCAGTGCATAGAAACTGAAAAGATTTGCACAGGCTGCACAACGGCCCTGAACACACATTAGTCAGAGGAAAAAAAAAAAAAAAGTATAACTATTCCTCGTCTTCTTTCAAATGGCTGTCAGTGCATAGTGTGTAAAATAATTGTCAGTATATTTTCATTAATATAATACATAGTGGGTGGAATAAAAGCACACAAACACACAATGTTTCTTTTGGAAAACTGATGTATTTGATTATTAGAGTAAAGAATTACAGTATCTTAGTTGTTAGTAGGTATTAAAGTGTAGAGAAACTGGACCCATAAAGATCTTCCAACTTTCCAAGAAAGTGCATGTAACAGTCCGAAGGTTGTCAAACCCAATATATATTTATATTTATAAAAACACTATCATTTTGTCCCCTGGCCATGATGGACTTCTCTTGTGTGAGCTATATGTACATTTTCTTATGAGGGAGTTTGTATTTCCACATCTGAACGTATTTACAGAAGCTTCAACACATAACTTGCACTTGATGTCAGTGAGGATGCTGGGACATAGCAGCAACGTGGAAATCCAGCTGAGAAACTAAAGGAGAATCCTGCTCATCTGATTGGCTGTCTCATTTCCAGAACCAGGAAATAGGCCAGACCGAATGTTCCCTCCTGTCTTGCTTTCAACAACACCAAAAATACGAGCAACGAAAAAAAGAGATTGAGGGAAAAAATATGGAAGTAAACAAAAAAGTAGAAAGTACGATACAACAGTAACAACAAAACAAGTTAACACTAAAGAAACCCTTGAAATGTAGCAAACTTCAATGTTTTGTCTTCCTTAAATAAAATAAAAGTAAATAGCAATTGGAAAGAAAGGAACTACCACATCAGTCATTAGTCCCTTGCCTGAATTTCATTGTTTTGTTTTGATGAGGGAGGGGGGCATGAACACACAGATGTTAGACCATCTACAGAAGATCAGTGTACATTATTTACAGCAAGCCTGTTTGCTTATTACAGGGCTAATGCATCACATGAACATCGACAGTTCGGTTATAGCTACTACAGACAGAAAATAACTTAATGCCAAGGTAAGGTTATCTACCCAGATATTCTAAGTTTCAAAAGCACATTTTTAAGCACCCATACATACTCATTCTGGCTTTAAAACAAACAAAAACCTAACTGTTAATGCTTCCACTTGGTTTCAAGCAAGGTTATAATCACTAATAAATAAGCTCCTTAAAACTATAACATGTACATTGTACAAAAAAAGCAACTTGTCTTCACACTCATGTTCGTAAAGATTCAATGGCGAGCAAAGCAGTTCAGTTGATTTTGTCCCTGTCTTGTTCTCTTTCTTTCTCTTCTTCTGTGTGTGTCTACATATGTGTACAATATGCCTTTAGGCATCTTTGTGTGTCTTTGCGCAACTGAGGACATACACTCTAACTGGTGACAATTTCTTTATTGTCCTCCATGAAACGTGTGAACCGGAAGTGGGCCCCATTCTCTGTGTTGGCCATTTTCTCCAAACCAGCAAGAGCAGCGTTGGGCTCCATGCTGTGTAGCTTGTCTAGGCTGCCAGTCAGGCCACCAATGGGAGAGCTACCCCCATTTCCCACACCACCTGACATGGGTGGGATGCCTCCATTCTGGATGACAGAGATTTCATTTGTCTTCATTGCCAGGCCGTTGGAGAAGGCTGCAGCGTACTGGTTCCAGAAACTGGCCGGGTCCCCATTGCTCGCCCTTGATGCCATGTCCTTCTGGAAGATCTCAGGGAACTTGACTGGGTTGGTACCCAGGAAGGCCATTGGCCCATCCACGGAGAGCCTGCGGCCACGTCTAGCGGGTGCGCTATTCCACATGTGTGTGCCCATGTGAACCTACACAGAGAGGGGGAGGCGAGAGAAAGGGGATAAAAGGGAGGGAGGAGAGAGACAGAGCAATGAGAGGGATGAAAATTAGTGATGTTTACAAACTTGGCCACAAGAGCTGCACATGAGATGATGCAATGGAAAAAATAATAATAATGCTCAACTCCAAATTAAAATAGCTTCACACCCTGGGTGCAGCAGACCAGTTAGTTGCCTATGCTGTGAGAGGTACTGGCATGGTGTAAACATCTTATTTTGGCAAGAATGATACATGCTGTTTAATCTAAACCTTAATTTGCTCATCTCACAAGGGGACCACAGGGCTTCGGGTAAAATTGCACTGTCCAGTTTCATTGCACTGGCCAGTATTGCATGTGACATTTCACCTCTGCCAAGACATTTTTTTCCCCTATTTTTTCTGCTTCATTATCCTTGAAAGACGCATTCAAATAATTATGCTTTAAGGTATTTTATTTACAAGACACTTTTCGGTGTTTACTATAGTGGAGCAACTTTAATTAAAAACTCAAATATGTCTCAATAAGATCAGTTTCAACCAAAAGCCAGAACTTAACATGCATTCCAAATTCCTCTCTAGGATTAAGGATTTACAGACTCTAAATTAACTGCCACAATTTTATTTTTTAAGTTCATGCAATTGTCCCAGATTTCTGTAGATCATTGAACAGGATCCTTTCCTTAATGATTTAGGCCTGTGACAGTTTTCACAGAGTGTGTTATGGAAAACTACAGACTGAGCTAGCACACAATGATTGCCTTTGATAATTAATTCTGCGCACTGAATCATTCTTAGCTGATTACATTCAGGAATTTCTACCCAATAATCATATTAGGTGCGTGATTCAGCCTTTCCACTAGGGTATTTTTTTCTCAGAGAGCTGTGCCATTAATTAATTATACAACATTACCACTTCTTGATGCCTAGTGCACTGACATGCCATATAAAACTAAATAGCAGTTCTGAGACTCATTTTTCACAAACATTCTCACGCACAAACTTTTAGGAGCCCAACAGTTTTCTGAATGTTGTAACATTTACCTTGAGGTTTCCTTTGGTGGTGAAAGCCCGACCACAGATACTGCAGGCAAAGGGTTTCTCCCCTGTGTGGGTTCTCTCGTGGATCTGTAAAGCACTGGAGGAGGAGAAACACTTCCCACAGGTGTTGCAGAAGTGTTGCTTCGGTGTCCTGCGTGGCGGAGCAGCAGAAAGCACTGGGGAAGTGGAGGCAGATGATGTGACCAAGCCAGGGGGCATGTCCTTGTTTTCTTGGTGGAGGCCATGGAGGAAGCCGTTGACCTCTGGTTTGTTAAGAGAGCCTACAGAGAGGAGGGAAGGGGTTGGGCTAGAGGAAAGGCTGGTGTTTGAGGGCTCAAAGAGCTGTGAGGGCAGGTCTCTCATTTGATGGGTTAGCATGTGCTGCTTGAGGTTGCCCTTGGTGGAGAAACCCCTGTTACAGGCCGTGCAAATAAATGGTCGTTCTTTGGTATGGCTTCGATAGTGAATGTCCAAGGCACTCTGACAAGCAAAGGTCTTCCCACAGATGTCACAGGATGTGTTCTTGATGGTGCTACGCTCACGGAAGGCAAATATCATGCCAAGGGGATCTTTTGAGGGATTGACAGATGTCAGGTCCAGGGCTCCAATGTTGGAGGGGTGAGATTGCAAGAAGCTTGCACTGGTGTTCTCAAAGGATAAGGCCCTCTGGTGCCTTTCTTCGAGGCTTGGGGATTTGCGTGGTTGTGGCTGCAAGCTAGTGGGGGATGGCGCCTGCATGGAGGAGGTAGATTCTGACACAGCTGGACTCCCGGCGCTTTGGCTTTCAACATCCCCTCCCAAAGACGAGGAGTCATTGGTGAGGCAATCCCCCTCAACCAAGCCATTTGCCATAGCCTTCATTTGGCTGACTTGTAGCTCGTGTATTTCATTATTGTGGGCATTCTCTTGGCCATTTTTCTCTTGCCCCTCCTGGCAAGCCATTTCAGGGGGAGCTGGTGAGTTACATAGACTGTCATGGGAAGCATCAGCTGACATGGGTGTGTCTGGCACACTGCTATCTGGGCCCTCCTCCATTCCTTCAATGTTGTCATCAGAGAAATTGTCCAGATCATCAAAGTTTCTCTCCTCAAATGAGCCAGTGTCAGAGGCCATGGACTCCGGATAACTCTCTGGCAGAGGGGTGTTGGGGATCTGCCCACCCATGTGCATGCGAATATGCTGCTGCAGAACCACAGCATTTGTGAACTTCTTCTGACAAATAGGGCAGGAGTGTTGGACTCTAAGAGGAGGCATGGCCCTATGGACGCTGTAGTGGGTCTTAAGATTTCCCTTGGTGGTAAACGCCCTTCCACAGACTTTACACTTAAATGGCCTTTCCCCAGTGTGAGTGCGATAGTGCATTTTCAGAGCACTTTGGCAGCTCAGCACCCGGTGGCAGATGACACATTCGTTTGGGTCTGTCACCTTCCTGTCAATGTTCTCCACAAGCTGTTGTAGCTTGGAGGTCTCTGACCCCTGGAGAGGATCCAGGATGCCTCCAAAGGGGAACTTAGCCTTGAACTGATCAGACATAAGAGGCATGAGTGGGTTAGTCATCATGGGTGGGCTGTTAGATGTTGTGTAGTCGGCAGTGCTCTCTGAGGCAGAGCTCACATTTGTCATGAAGCCTGAGGAGTGACTGCCTTCTTCAGTTTTCCCATTTGAGGTAGGCAGAGTTGCACCTTCAACCTCTTCAGACACTCCATCATTACTTTTAGCTGAAGGCTCAGACACACCTGAGTCACTCTTTGCAGTAACAGAAGGGCTAGTTATGGCTATTGAATGATCTTCCTTTTTGATGAAATGTGGCAGGCTCGGCATGGTTGGTGGCAACAGCATGCCGACTGAGGAGGTCAGGGTGGGCAAAACTGGTTTGCTGTCCAGCCAGCTGGTGACAGGTTTCTCAGGGGGCATAGACATGCCATATGGAATGCCGGTACTTGTTGGTATGTTGTCTAAATGCTCAGGAACAGGGTAGGGGTTCATCTGGATGTGTGGGTATTTTTCTTTATGACGCTGGAAATGCACCTTCAGGTTACCACGGGTGGAGAAGCGGTTGCCACAAATATTACACTTGTATGGTCTCTCCCCAGTGTGAGAGCGCAGGTGAATTTGCAAGGCACTGTCACTCCCAAACACCTTGCCACAAAACCTGCACTTATGCTTGAAGAAAGCCTCATCAGAGCTGCTCTTTTGTTCAAATGAAGTGACATTTGGCGGCTTGCCTTTTGTCCGCTGGGCCAAAGCTGCTAAAGAGTTGAGGTCCTCTACGGTGGTGCCAACATTGGGCAGAGAGCTGGAGAACATGGGGTTTCCAGGTGGGGGCTGAGGTAGAAGGGGATTCACTGCAGAGCTTAACAAGCTACGCATTCCAAATGCTGGCGTGGATGACTTAGCTAGGGAGTTGCTGAGCTGAGAGTGGAGGCTACTCATATGACTCGGCCTCTTGTCAGAGGACTGGGCATTGACTGTTGATGGCCCCAGTGTGCTAATGCTCTGAGATGTCTCACTGCTGCTTGGGTTGGACTGAGGTAGCTGTGCCGCTGCAGCCAGCTGCTTTAGGCTGCTAATACTGGCTGACTGACTAGCCAGGTTCTGCGCTAGGCCTGCGGCTGCAGCCAGCTGTTGGGAGAGATGTGAGCTGAGTGTAGTCAGTGGGCTGGCAGCAGGCCCCATTGTGCCTGGAGCAGAAGTTGGGGGCACCTGCATTTCTGGGGACTGGGAGGCCAGTAGCAGTATCTGATGGCGAATCTGCTCAATAAGCTGCAGTTGGTGGATCTGTTGCTGTTGTAGGGCTAGGAGCTGCTCCATAAGGGCTGGCACTGCCACCCTGGGGCCTCCAGTGGAACGGGCCTCTTGGGAGAATTGGGCCACAGCAACTTTGGTGCTCTGCAGATTTTCAATTATGACATTGCTGTTGATCATGGAGAAGTTCCCTAGTTCAGTCAGGTTACTGAGCTGAGGAAGAGGGGCAGAGATAGCTGAAGTACCTACTGCAGGGCCAGAGGAGGCTCTGACACCATGGCTGCTGACTGTGTTGATGGGGCTCCCGCTCTCTGTATGACTTCCTTCCTCTTCATGACTACTGCTCATTCCGGAAACGTCAACGTCCATGGATTCGTCTTTTTCAAGAGTGTTAGACTCCAAAAGGTCAATGCACTCTGTTTGATCAGTGTTATTAGTGGTGTCATTCATCTGGTCATCAGGATTATGGGGAGGTGACCCAGGCGAGAAAGTTCCGGTGGGGGAGGCAGGATTTTCATTCACTATCAGAACTAACTGATTCTTAGTGCAATTCTTCTGGTGTTCCTCAAGATCAGATAGTTCAAAGAATTCAGCACAACATCTGCTACAGACGTGGGCGTCTGACTCCTTGCAGGGGGGGTCCTCTGAGCAAAGTTCTGTGTCCTCTGAAAAAGAGGAAACAGAGGATTAGTGATTAGAAATGTTTTGCAGCTGAAGAAGCAGCTTTATCTCCTCAAATTCCATTGTTGTTAATCTTAAGTTAATCAGTTTTACACTTATCCCCTTGATGTGTTCACAAAAACAACGATCGAAAGGCAACAATAAGCCAACAGAAATGAGAAAAGGCCTTTTTCAATGCAGTGGCCTCTGAAACATGATAAGAAGGGATACAAAATCAATGGGAACTACTCAAATATTGCTTAAAAGTGATCTTTGAAGATGTACATCTGGGTTTCATCAGCCCAACCAAAGGTAATCATTTTCTCCAGATAATCCATCAAAATATAGAATAGACTGAAGTGAGGACATTGGGTCTTAATGAAATTTCATAGAAAGGCATTGATTTCCTATATTCCATGCCCTTCAAAGTCTACTTGTCCACTCGGCGCAAACCAAGCATTTGAAGGACTTATTAGACTTTCAATTTGCTGTCAACTTTGCTCATTTTCAGCCAACTATGGGCATCTTGGACAGGTTATCTATGTCACTAAACTAATTTGTATCCACTCAGGCTGCCGTCACAGTGAGACACGAACAAACAGAGCCTGTGGCATCTAGGCTGTTATGTGCACATACATACAACACAACTAGTTAAATAAAAAAAGAGAAAAGTAAATGTGACTTGCATATAATATGACATCATTTATCATGGCTAAAATGTCTGCTGTCTAATTATATGAATAAAAAAATACATACATTTTTTAAAAGTCAGCTGACTTTTGTTCCATTATTGTGAATAAACTTTAGCCCAAAAACAGTAGCAACCATAGAAAAGGCATTCACCGATAAATTCTTCTGGGGAAAAAAAACTATTCGCTTAAATAAACGACATGGTCAAAACTTAAGAGTAGGGTGGAACATCAGAATTCACGCATCACAAACGTGTCAAAACTGAGAAACTGGACACACCAGCTCAGTATAAACACAGAAACTTCTATTATCATTGACATGAAAATTCAAAAAGAATGACTTTCAATGATGACGATGAATGACCCTTTCAAAAGTGAAACAGGTTTTTTAATTTTCTATTTTGATAAACAAGACGAGTCAGGGAGTGAAAAAACAAGACGACACCCTGCCCCCAGAGCCACTGCTGTGCTCCAGACTTTTCTTATTCTTTTTCCTCTTTGTCACACTAAAATCTTGCTGTTTAACATACAAGTTGATTTACAAATTGCATTTCTCTATGAATCCCTTTCATTGCGGCTCTGGCCCCTCAACACTTTCATCAGGGCCAAGAATTCATTTGCAAATGAAACCCAGAGAAGTGCAGCCCTGCCCCACAGAGAGACAGGATGCCTTCCCATTGTTCGCGCAGCATGGGAGCGGCGGGGATCGTCGGCACAGCCTGGCCCTGCTCATCTCAGTCGACTCAAAGCAGATCCTGTTTAATTCAGGGATTATCTCCCTCAATGTTTCTCTGCTCAGAGACATCAGATAACGCAAAGTTGCCATGACAGTAAACCCTGGCCCTCACACCACCAAACCATGCAAACAGGGAAGACTCAACTTTAATGATAACTTTTCATGTTAAATCCCCCCTTCCATCCACCCGTCTACCTACAACCCAAGCGCTAATTTTGAAAATAAATGTGTTTGATTCATAGTGTGAGAAATGTGTGGATTAAATGAATACCTTTTTTCTTTGCTTAAGGCTGACTCTACACAAATTAGTGTGAAGAGAATCCAAAAATATGACACTGAGTGGCATGAAAGTAGGAGAAGAAGGAAAAAAAAAACTTTTCTCAAACAAACTTCTGGAAAGTGCTTAATTAATAAATACATAAAATATATGTGTATGCGTGTATGTACGTGCTCAATTCTACACAGACAATACGAAAAAATATGCAACACCACAATGAATAAACTATTTGAGAAACAATGGTTTACAGTGAAATTAATTAACAATTTCACTCATACACATTCTGTAGAAAGGGCCTAAGTGTGTGTCTTTAATTAAAATATTTTTCAAACAAAGATGACAATATTCTATTGTAGTGTGCATTTTAAAAAATCCTACAAATAAAAAGATTCTCGAAACAATTATTAACACCCAAATGCAAAAAAAATTACGATAACAAAACGATAGAAAAAAGAAAGTGATGACAAAAATATTTTGCGCATTTCTATTTTACTAAACTATGAAACTGGGAAAAACATTTTCTTCAAAAACATGCACTGCAGTGGACAGTCTCCTCTTCACCAATTATATCTTAAGTTTGGAATGGGAGAGAAGAAAATAACAATAATGCCATTGCAGCTGCAAAACACAAAAATAATTTTTTATCAATAACTTAGACTCTTTAACAACTACAGATTTTCTCTTTAAACTGTGCAATACAATGTTTTACTTTACATTGCGACAAAAAAAGGATCAAAACTAAATCAGTGCATGACTACAAATCCACTGTCCACATAAGACTAGTATAGCAAACAGCGCAGATGCTAGCATTAGGCTTAATTCCCAAAATAGCAAGGATTAACTTCGAATTAAAATTAAGATAAAGTCAAGCTGGTATAAAGATGGAGTCTGTAAAACTTCCATAGAATCTCTATCAAAAGCACAATGTAAGCAGTGTGCAGGGCTAAAGGGCGTCAGGAGAGACAAAGAGCAGAGGACAGAGTCTCAAAGAGAGTGACCAAAGTCTGAATATGAGAGACAAGAAAGCAAGGATTAGTCGAAAAAGTTGACGGAGAGCTTTGAGAGATCCTACATTATTTTTTCGCAGGGGGCCTCTGTGAGCCTCTTGACACTTGTAACTTCAGGAGGGTTTCTGCTCTCATCGTCTCCAGCCCTCTGGACTCATCCCACTGAACACTAGATGGGGTTCCGCTAAAGCTGCCGTGGTCCAGGACAAGACTCAAATCTAAGAAGCTCTGCCCCGGTGACATGCTTAAAGCTTAAGGGGAGGGAAAAAAAGGCAAAGCAAGTCCTTCAGGCTACACCTAGACCCACACTACATAAACACTGGCAAAATGACAAGCAACTGTACTCTCTGTTTGCAGGGAACAGAGCAAAAGGGGCTGCCCAGCCAATCTGCCCTCTAGGGGGGCCAGTCTGATAGGGCAAAAGGGGATGGCCACAACATTGATAAGGCCTCACACTCACACACAGATACTTAAATAAAAAGCAAAGGCCTTGCTGGGCCGCCTGCAGCTCCGATCAGCAGGGTCAATGGCGTAGTAGAGAGGAACACACTGGGCCCTGAACTCTCATCACCTCCACACAGAGGGACACTGGCAAAGGTTAAAACAGCTCAACATCCCACCCTCTGTGGCTCTCACTCCGACCTCCCAGTAACTACGGCCCCTTAGCATCACCGATATTCAGTCAGAAATACAATGACTTTCTGTTTTCACTTCCGGCTACTACAACTCTCTACACACAGCACAGTTGCTGTGAGCACTCTCTCAGCCAAATACCCCAAAACCTAAAGACAACATGTCCATATCCTTATAATTACACACACACACACAAGACACTTGCAACAATTTGAACATGCGACATAGTATTGGACATAATTGAGAACTGTTGTTTTCTGCACTCTGCCAGGTTTGGTGACAAAAGTAACTCTTCATTAAGTTTATTAGATTTAAAGGAAAATGCAGAAAAAGACAGCACTTAGGAATGAACTGGGTTTTGCATTAATCATCAAGTTCCTAAAGAACACGTGAAATGGGCTGTAAATACCTTTTCTATGCATGGCTTTCTCCTGAAAGAAGCAAGTGTCTCTTTCAAATTACCTGCACATGCTTTTCATGCAGCACTAAACACAATGTGGCTTTGAGAGCATTTACATTGCATATATTACATTTATAGGCCTTGTCCAACAGGTCTAGCCAACACCAAAAATAATTTCTCATTTTATCTGTACCTTCTGGCATTTGTTATTTTTTGTACAAATTAAAATAACGAAAAATATAAATGTTTTGGAGCAAAATTCGATCACACTGTATGACAGACCAAAGATACGCCTCCATTTAATTTAAGAAAAGGTATTTAAATTACTGAAAAATAAATGACCATTATTTTCTTGGTAATGAGTCCTTTGATTAAAAAAAAAGTCGGTCAACAAAAATACAAGTTACAACGTAACGTCCTGTTACGAAATCCAACCGTTATTGACCTTATCTTACAAGCCCATCATTCCGTAGTTTTGATGAAGTTTTTTTGTCTTTAGTTTTATATTCTTTTCAACAAAATTGTAATAATTTACAATTAATTGCAGCTTGCCTGGCTGTTTCTGGCCTCTGAAACTCTGAGCTGTAGTGCACAGTCCTGGATTTTTAGTGGTGAATGCCACTTTGTATCAACTGATTTTACATGTTAGGAACAACAGCACCGTTAAAAGAGATTATTTGGCCTTGGGAATAAATAATTATCATAGTTATATTTTTCCCAGCAAGCGTGAGCTTCTCTAAAGGCGTTACAGTACAAATTAACAAGCTGATTTATCGATGTTGATTTTGGTTGAGAAAAGTGTAAATTATTTTGTGGCAAACCAGAACTCGAGTGTGTGTGTGTGTGTGTGTGTGTGTGGGTGGGTGTGTGTGTGCGTGTCTCAGTGTGAGTAAGACTTAACTTCACTATGCTCCGATTTGAACAAAAGTGTAAACGATGGGTAAAGCGAGAGGATATTTTCAGGATCAGGTTCATCTGCGCTCTTTAGAGCAGTTTGCCCTCCTTTCAGCCAACTTTTAGCAATAAAGCCATTTAGTGTGCAAACAGGCAATGGCTTACTGAAACGGATCTTCATAAAATAAGTAAAACATTGTACTACTTTACAGCGCAGGACTAAAATAAACGGACGGGGGGATTGCTGTGTCCGGGACCCAGGAAAAGTTGGAGTCCCGGCAGGAGAGACAGGGTGGTCCATCTCGGCGCATCGAGAGCGACCGCTGAACGCAGGGAAGCTTCGGAAAGGACCGAAAACTAAGCCGGCAAGGCATAACGGGAGAGTTTCGAAGTTCATTTAAAAACACGATTTAAAGCTTTAGTGTAAAATAAAAACTTCTGAAACTTTTAACACAAGCGCACAGCAAACCTGAGGAGGAATGCGCCCTGTAGCTACTTTTGTTATTATCTTTAACTTATTTATCTTCTGTAGCCTAGTTAAGTTTGTGTAATAGCGATAATGGCGTCTTTAGTGTGGAAAAAACTATAAAAGTAGCTCTAAATTCCTCTCTGAGCTGGACTGAAGCGAATTTAAAAAAAATCCTGAGCATTAAGTTTTGTGAAAAGTGTATTTTATCACTTAGACTCTGGAATTTGCAAAGAAACAAACTAAAACCACAAGTACGAAATCCAATTCAAAGTATTAACTTCAACCGCCAGATGTGGCCACAGACACAATAAAACACCCCCAAAAAGTGCGATATTCTTGCTGCTTGGGTAAAAGGAGCGACAGGGCTCGGACTCACCATTGTGCTCCGATAAGGGCAGATGAGGGTCGGATTGGAAGTGTTGCGGCTTCGCTTGTTTCCTCCGCGACATGCTGGCTGGCACATCAGCAGGCAAAGAATAAAAAAATGACTACAAAACCTTCTCAAAAATTACGTAAATCGAGCCCATCCACCGCGCATGTGCCCCGTTATGATTATCAATAATGCTCTGCGATTAATCATACGGGGGGCTTCTTTGAAAGGCGATTGGCACCTCGCCAGCCCCCCTCCTATTCAAATGAAGTCTCTTTAATCAATTAGCTCCTGATTTGCTGGGGACTCTTGTCTCTCTCTCAGCTCCCACCCAATGAGTTGATCCGTATGGGGAAGAAAGGCTGGGTTTTCCAAACTCCCTTTAGATACGGTTTAACCCCTTCTGTTAGCCAAGTCAACGCTTATCTTGACTACTACAGGGGAATGTCAGCGTCTCGAGCCAATGCCTGCGACAGTGTCTTTCAATCTTTCACATTGATCAAGCAGCGATCACAGTGTTTCTTTGCTTTTCCCCCCTCATGTAGATGTGGAGTGACTGGACGCTCGCAACTCAAACCTCCGCGATCTCCAACCAACTTTCTTCTCTCTACAACTCGGCAGTCCGTCCTCCGGTCTCGCATCAAGATCGTTGTAATTCAGCTCTTGTTGTGTTGCACACCGACACCTACTCTCTCAAGAGTTTCAGTCGTGGCTCCCGGTGCGCTAAAACGCAGCGTAGCGCGAGCATGTTCCGTGCGTAAATGGCACCAGTACGCGTTCCCAAAAGTCCACAGTGTGTTCCGACGTCCCAATCAGTTTCATTAGATTATTATTAGTCGAAAGGGGGGTTAGTTACTAACACGTTTTCATCACACACTGCATTCCGCGAATAAACAAACTTTGAGGGCCCGTACAGCACTGGGACAATGTGGAGCCCGGCCCATCGACGGTCTGATTGGTCACCGAGCTATTCAGTCATGCTGCCATTCACCTCCACCCCTCCACCTCCTCCCTCCCTTCTCTCGCTCTCCCTCTCTCTCTC
>NW_023339663.1:23329993-23330137 GCF_004916995.1 Morone saxatilis | reverse complement strand
CTCTCTCTCTCTGATTGCGCACAGCAGATTCAAACGCTTTGTGCGCACCGGGAAGATCAGTGGTAAAGACAGCGGAGACAAGTCTGTTCATCTGAATAGGGATAAATAAAGCTTTTAATTTCTCCCCTAAACATTTTTTTTTTT
>NW_023339663.1:23318357-23329920 GCF_004916995.1 Morone saxatilis | reverse complement strand
TATTTAACTATTAGAAAAAAAACGTGTTAGACTTCCATCCGGGCCATCCAGTGGGTTGTTTGTATGATAAAACCAGTATGGATGACTGTATGATCTCCTTATCAAAAGTTGGATGTTTTGAAGGCCTTTTGTTCCTTTTTCATTTCTACAAATGCGAGTTTTGTACAGGCAGTGTGTCAGTAACTAAGTAAGTAAAGGCAAGAAAACAATGTCTTAATCATCACTGTAAATAAGCTGTGGATCACTCACGCACTACATATTATTATTATTATTATCGCTCTAAATAATGCACTAACAGGACTGCGCCTTCAGTGGGGATGTTTTAAGAGGGCAAGAGGTCCCACAGGAGCATCATGTGAGCACTGAGTCAAGTAGATTTATTGCGTGAAAAAGATAAACGAAGCTCTCAGTCGAGCTGATTTTGAGAAATGAAGATAATAATGTTACTATAGGTGATGCCTCGGATGCCATTATTTTTCACTGAATATTTAAAGAGCGGCTGCAGGCTAGATGGATCTGGTCCTCTCTTGTGTCAGCTATCTTTTAGTTTCGACTAGCCTTACTATTTACTTATTTATGCAAAAAAGGAAAGAGCAGGGGGGAAATCAAATACTTCTGATGGTTCCAGTGATCTGCTTTATCAATGCCTTATGTCAAATATTTAATATATGTTAAAATGTTTTTGTAGTATTGATAGATATCTGAAGTGCCTTAAAATCTAATGTAACCAAATCGAAATATAGGCTGTGACTAACAAAATCAAACAGCAAATGATCATTAATAAGGGAAACGTGTTTGTCTCTCTCTCTCTCTTTCTCTCTCTCTGTGTGTGTGTGTGTGTGTGTGTGTCGTTAAAAAGCCCGTGCAATTATGTGCGCTAAACTTGAAATTGCTGGGAGAGGAAAAAGGGGTCTGCAATATTGTAATGTCCCGGGCGGGAAAATCAATGGCCAGTTAATTGATGTGAGTGTTGGTGTGAGATTGTAAACAGGGTGATTTGCAGCCCAGCCGAGCGGGAGACATTTTAAATGGGATTCACTCGGGACGGTGAGGATACAGTGTTAACAATCATGGGCTGAATGACACAGACGGACACAGTTTGGGGACCCAAGAGACATAAGTCAATGTCAGTGCCTGGAAAAGTTTTAAACTTTGACTTAAAAAATAGTTTTTAGTCATCCAGGAGCAGTTGGCTGGATTAGCTGTTGATTACAAAATAATATTTATAATATTCAGCACAGAATTAATTGTGCATTTGGACCGTTTTGTCATTTATAGGAGGAAAAATGAGGCTAAAGTGAATTTCCATCCAAGATCTTCATGATTTAAGTAAAAGAATACATCATATTGATAACATATATAATTTCAATTCTAAATCTAATATTAATTTATATTTTCATATAAATGATTTTTTTTAAATGATTTTTTAATTAATCAAATAATAATTAAATAGCCACAGCAATATAACCTACCAGTTGCTGTTTGTCAATATGAAAGATACTGACTTTGTTCTCTGCTGGGGAAAATGACAGAAGCATCTGGCGCATAAAAAGTGCGCATTTGTCTGCGCAATCAATGCTGTGCGCAGCACATCACAGAAGGTCCGGCCGGGTGCCATCATTCACTATTATCACTGACACCCCATGATTGATCATACAGCTCAGAAACAGTGCGCGTTTGGCCGCATAATGTGATAGTTAAGGCGGGGAATCTCCAAAACCCGAGTTGTTAGTGATCCTCACACAGTGTATTTGTGAGTAGAAAGCCCCCTTTTCTGTGTGACACCGCATTCAACACGTGGTAGGTTTCTATTCACGGTCCTGCTCCCTGCTCGACGCTATGCCTAAAGAATTACAACTAGCTGGATCAGGCCTTCATCTAGGTCAGCTGCACGTGTGTATGTGTGTGTGATAATGGGAGCCTGAGTGGCGAGACGGAAGAGACAAAACTTAGAGGTTTAGAGTTTATAAGGGTACATAGTATGTTAACACAAGTGGAGGACTAACTCACACGGCTGTTGGTACTTGTGTCATTATTACCCACCATAATTATTTGATACGTCTGGTTTACATACCATCACTTAAAGATAATATTTAAAACCCTTAACCCCCCCCAAAAAAAAATCTAATTCAAATTTAAGGTTACAGAATTAAGGGATCCCTCACATTTGAATAAAAACACAGAAAAATCCTGTCAGCAGACACAGATGGCAGTTATTTAATTACATATAATTTACTAAATATAAACATTTTAATGGCAAACTAAAAGTATATTCTTGCTATGTTGAGCTTTGTTTTTGATTAACAATAAATGCTGAAGCCTTTGACCTCCATCCTTCCCAACACAAATATCAAGAAGTGCATGGCCTTATTCATGGCATGCTGACGTCTTGCAAAAGGATTAGGAGCTTGATTAAAGGGATTGTTGTAAGCTGGCCTCATGCTCAAAGAAATAAAGAAATAGGCCCACATTTTCCTTGTATCAAGTCACACACGCTGTCACTGTATGACTCTTAATGGCGTTGTGCAGCTGTTCAAGGCGTACAAATGCAACAACTTTAATGGAAAATAATCTTACTGTACTTAAAATTTCAAAATTGGTATCATTCCATTTTTTGCCTCCTAACTACAATGTTTTCTTTTATAGGAATGCCATTTAATGATCAAATTAAGTTTATAAAGTAATGTATCAAAGGCAACAGAGACTATCAATATTTCTGCTATGAACAGAAATTACTTTGTCTACCAGATGATCAAAATGCAGCATTTAGCTCTGTTTTGCCACTAAAGAAACCCCTTTGAAAAATCGTCTGCATTAAAATTCAGTACCTGCAGCAGTAGAGAATAGCCTCCATTAATTAAGAGATCAGACCCTTTCTATTGTCCTCCAGCAGCCCTGCCACCACTTGTCCCACAGATTGTCTCCCCCCATTGTGTCCCCTGACAACTTCCTGCAGCATCACCCGATATCAATGGGCCGTGTTTGTTTTTACATTATCTCAGCTGCAGTTACAGACACTGCCTTTCAATCCCGTCTTGTTGAGAGAAAACAAGCAAACATTCAAGAGTGTCACAGAGGTGCTAGAGGTTACTGCCCCATCACACACTGTGTCCGCTCTATGTGTGTGAGTTTAAGTGTGCCACTGGTACAGTTATCTGTGACACATTCTGCCTACTCTGTGCAACTGTGGGTGTGTGTGTGTGTGTCAGCTATAGCTGCCCAGGTACAAGTGAACAAGTGTTAAGAGATGTGTGCCAAAGGATCCCTGACTAAGAGTCTCGTCCTTCCAGTTATTAGTGAGAGAGGCAAGGCGGCCAGCAGTGTCCTGTCCTGACTGGTGTAACTGGAAACCAGATACCACAGGCGGTGTGCACTCAGACAGAAACCCACATCCAGTTGAATAGTTTGCAAACACTGGCACATTTTCCTTTTGAAAAAAAAGGTCTATACATATATATAAAATAATAATGATTGTGAAGATAGTAATATAATATAAATAGATGATATAACTTACACTCTCTTAATCAGCCTGTTGTAATTGTGAATCAAAAAACAAAGTCAAAACCTACACGCAGAACTTCACATCACTTTTTGAAACTATAGAATTATTTACAAAAATATTTTTGATAAATTTGTCAGTAATTTGAAATAGAAAAATATAAAATAAGCAAATTCATTATGTGCTTCTACAAACAATTCCAGAGTAAATATATCTTCAATTTTATTTCTGTAAGTTGTACAAGACTTTATGTCTGTTTCTCATTACAGTGCACCAAACTTTTTTTTCTCAATAGATACTCACGTTCACAGAGATGCAATCATTTAATCCTCCAATTGTTATGATACAAATTCACTTGATTGTATCTGATTAAACATGCTCGCTTGAGTTGCATTAACGAGAAACACCATGGTACTGGACGACCACCAAGACTCCTATTTTAGTATTCTTGAAAAACACATTCTGCTTTCATATGACATTGACGAATGATATTTGGATGAAGAGAGACGCTTAGCTCGTTAGATGTTTCACAGAATGGAGCCGGATTACACTGACACACATCACTAAGACTGGAGGTTACAGAGGAACCAAACACTCTAAACATCTTGAAGAAATTACAGACATCACCCCCCGAAAGCTGAGTGTTTATGTATTTTTAAGAACCTGGAAGCAAAACTAAAAATTACACATTGAATTATCCCTACATTACTTCACACGCTCGTAAACACAAAACGTACAGAATATACACATGTGATGTCTGTTCGTCAGCCACAAAGCAACCGGGGCGAGGAGTGTGACCGCACAACAAAGCAGCGTGCAGGTAACCACTGAGCGAGTAGACACGCCACGTAAAACAAAAAAAACACACACACACGTTCTTACAGTAAACACACCCACAAAGTTGAAACATATCAAGTGGTTTATTCGCAGTGACTCTGGGCACAAGATGTTTATCTACTGCCGCCAGACAGCTGTGTTGGTTGGCCAGCAGTTAACTGTGTCTCAGACAGCCCCTTATTACTATTGATAGTTAGCATCAGTGTCCCGGCTGAGAAATGGGGCTGCTGTGGGCAAACGCAAGCTATTGATCTCCAGCTTGTCCCTGACCTGCCTGCAGCTACAGGGAAGGAATGGGAGTGGAGGCCGGGTGGAGCCTCCGTGACACTCCCAGACTCACTGTCTGGCACCTGGAAGGACTACTGGTGGTGCTGGTATTCAGAAAGCAAGCACTCCTTCAGGTTGTTGCTGTGTATTTAAATCGACTGAATTATAGTCAGTTTATGAATACTTTTGTGCCATGCATTTCATGTCAGTTTTTACACCAGCAACAGCAGTTTTCTCTATTTTTAACAAAGTCAAATAAAATCTTACAGAAATTACACTTCTTCTGCCTCATCCTCTCTTTCTCCCGATCCTTTCCTCTTCTTTTCCTCTTCTAAAATAATGTCTTTAGTTGTGGATGTGATTGATCATCTGGAATACAGCGATTCACTTTGGCAGACCGCGTTTTTCACAGTGCCATTTTAGTGGCTGCCGGATAGCATGCAACTCATCAAATGGCTACTTCAGTTTGCCCTCTGCTTCCTTTGTGCTCCTCCATATTCCCAATAAGGAAAACAGCGCTAAATATGACGCCTTTCTATACTTAATTGCTCTTTAAAACAAGCACAAACGCACATTAGACTGCACTGAGGTTTCGGCGGTTAAAATCAGGCAATCTGTTGGAAAGAGCAGTGTTGCAGGCTCAATGTGAGGTCCTCTCATGTGTTTGCATGTGTTCTTTAGCTCCCTGTGACCACACAAGAGACAGCTCTAAATGTACGTTTGTGTGTGTGTGTGTGTGTGCGTGTCAGAGGGAGTCTCTGTGTGCGTGTCTGTTTTTGTAAAGTGTGTTATTTAGCTACCCGGTGACCACATGATAAAAACATGGAGGATGAAAAAAATTCTGTAGTGCTGCAAAAGAATTGTCAGATCTTTCAACAAAGAGAATAGCGAGCAAATGAGGCGTTATTTAGCTGAAGCTGTATTGTTGCACACCATGTCTGCACTGGAGAGAGGAGAAGAGAGGTAAGATCTGCCTGGAGGTGGGAGGGAGGGCGGGGGGTGAGGTGGGGCTTGTCATTCTTTATTTACCCCACTTGTAGAAGTCTAGTCGGATACGGGACATCAGAGAAGTCAGGTCCCTGATGACTAGCGAAAAGACTACCTTGGGGGGGTAAACTCACAGAAGTTACAGCACTGCCACCACTTCCCCAATTTGCTTCTTTCTTTCCATGTGTCTATCCTGCCTCCTTTTCTCTTCACAAAACACCCCTTGTTGTCTTCTTCACCCTCTCACCTTTTAAAGAAATTCTACTTCTTTATGACAATTTTTGCCAAAGTAAAGTAGGTGACAGTGACATCAAAATGATGCATGCATTTACGCAAAATGCTTGAAAGCCACACACTTCAATGCCCACTGCTGTGTGCGTGTATGGTCAGTCTCTCTCCCTCTCTTGCTCTCTAAGCTCATTTAGGCTGCACATCAGACAGAATGGCAATCAGACTCTCTCATCAAACTCCACTGCCCTTTTACTTTGCCTCCTACCTCTTGGCTTGCTTTGTCTGGCGAGTTGCTGCTTTTTAAACCCCCATCAAAATGTCTGGCAAGGGGACACGGCATAGATCTCCTTACCTTTTCACGAGGCCCCCGTGATCCACCCACTGTCTTTGATGATGTTACAGTATTCCATATTTCTGCCTCTCAGTGATCTAAGCGTCAAAAAGCTAGGTTGTATGTCATGTCCAAAAACGCTCCTACAGGTATGCTCTACATACTCATCACTCAGGCAGACAGCTGCACACAAACACTCATATGCATGCATATGGACTCACATACACACACACAGGACTCTTTTCAAAGAAGTTTGCTTTTTTTATTACTTCCTTTCCCATTCAGCGGCCTCCCCACTTTTCCAGAGTGCCCTGGGTGTGCAGTGAAAGAGCCGTGCTTATTATGTGCTCCGGGCTCTCCAAACCCAGCTTTGTTTTGTCCAGATAGCTGGTTTTCTCTCTCTCTCCCTCTCTCTCCTTCTCTGTCTCTCTTTAATATTCACAGTAAGAGTCTTGGCTCTCACAAGACGGCTGTTTTCCCAGTTTTCTCCCCCGCTAACAGCCAAGTGTGGCCCCTGTGAGTGTAAACATGCAGAAGGGAGGGACATCTCCTGACAAACATCTCCAAGGATGTGCCACCCTGCCCCGTGTCATTCATTCTCTACCTGGCACTGAAGCTAAACTGTTAACACCGACGTGTGAGCGCCCAAACCCTAAAGGACTGCCAGCGGCTGCACATGCCTGGTCTACCTAAGTCCACACCACACTCACATCTGCTCTCCACACATAAAGGGATGAGTGTATCAACGAATGCTTGCATTTCTCGACAAAGATTCAAATACAGAGTTGTTTGTGGAACTTACTTACCTCGTGGTAATATGAAGCAACTTACTCATGTACATTTTATTTTACTTAAGTAAGAAAAATCACTTGAAAATCATCTTCATATGTGCTCAATCCAGGTATGTCTTGTATTGTCCCCTTACAATGTGCTAAAAGTCCTAGTGGCCTTGTGTGTCAGCATGTTCTGTCAACTTGAGTTGTGAATATGTCATCATGACAAATTCCTCCACATTCATTGCACTTGGCAGTTAAGGTAATTCTCATTTGGACTGTAACGTCTTCCAGCGAGTCCTTTGTTTAACCAGGTGGCTAACACAAGAGCCACCTCTCACTGAGTGACTTGCACCCACTGGAGAAAATTGTCATCACCTTATAGCCCAGTATCTGCCAGTGGCAGCATAGCACTAGCAAACAGCATGAATTAAGAGAAGAGCCTATACTTAAACAGAAGATCACTCCAAACATTGATAAGGCAGTGCACTGCATGGCAGTCAGACCCCTGGTGATGTTAACAGCACTCTGCTATTATCGCAGGTGTGATCGCTCACCAGCCCACAACCACATTTACATCTTAATTACCAGCCTAATCAATGGGGTTGCACTTTGACTTCATTTGTGACATTCATGAAACCTCATTTAAGATGTAAGAATAGGCCATCGTAAGTATTGGTGGTAAGAGAAAAGCACCTATTTTCAACACTGGGATAAAAGGTAACAAAGGAGATAAAAAAGAATTCTTACTGGCATGATCACACGACACTGTGGGGTTGACAAATGATAATTGCATACTCCTCCCAAAATGACAAAGTAAATTGGTGAGACGTGCAGCATATGACAGAAAACGGATGGCTTGCGGGACTTGAGCTGGGTGATTTAAATGGCAAGTGATTGAACAACAAACTCGCATTAAGACCGTATTGATGAGTTCAGTGTTTCATTTGGGATCAATAAGACGATTGGTAGAGACCGAAGCCAATACATGCAGTAGGGAGAGACTGCATAGGAGAGAGAGATGAGAGTATTGAACTGCCTCTCCATAGAATAGAGAAGGCGCTGGGATTTGTTTATCTAACCAGAGGCCTTGGTGAAAACTCTTGCAACATACAGTGTACAGCTGCTGGTGGCAGGAAAAACAGATGGCAGCATACAGTGATATTAGATTATGTATGTAGATTAAGTATTACTTTAGCAACCAGTATCTGTAAATCAGTTTTGAAGTAATTCCTGGTTACAGATACAAGGGATTACAAATTGGTGTGATGCTGATCTTTATTATATTTACAATAAGCAGTAAGCTGCCTCTCTATCACATCCTTAGGCAGTTGTAACACATTAACACCACGTGTTGCAATTAAGTGTGTGAAATCTAGTTAGCAAGCAAGCAGGAAAGTTGAAATAGTTAACTTAACGTAATGGATACATGGGTAGAACATCCAGCTTCTGCCACTCCAATGGTAGCAGTACAAATGCAGACTTGAGCAAGTAACCTATACAATGGGAGTTCAATTGTATGATTCAAATACTATTATGAACAGATAATTAACTGTGTTAAATAACATCCAGTTTATTATCCATTCTTGAACCTGAGAGGTGGGTTGATGAAGGGGTACATGAGCTCATTCTGGAGAGAATAAGAATACATTTGTTGCAATTATTAAACTGAACCCAGTTCAGTTGGAGCAGGCTGTACGGCTAAGAGGCCTGGAACTTTAAAGCTCAAGCAAATCACAGCTGTGTCATCGCTCTCCTCCCACAGTGTGACAGATGATGCTAACAATGAACATTTCATCTTCAGCCGCACCACAAGCTCCCATACGACAGAGATGAAGTACATCGGGCGAGATGAATTACTGCTCAGTGATTTATCATGACAGGCCAATAGGAAAAATACAAATGAACAATTAGCAAATTTAGCCTTAATTAACCGCTCCCAGACAATAGATGAGCTTGTAGAGTGTGTGTGAACATGCTTTGAAACAGTCAAAGCACAAGTCTAATCTTCGTGCAGTTTGTAGAATATTACAGTGTTAATTAGGGTTAATTGAATAATTTCCCTCACTGCGTACTGATTGTGCATGTCAAACACAGAGGGGCTATCTTGATTAAGCAGAATGTTCTGAATAGAGGACATATGGCTAAAGAGCCAATGAGCAGCCAAGCTGAAATTCCTATACAGATCCACTCAAAATCAAATGTTATCTTGTAAAAAGGTCAAAGCAGCAGAAAATCTGTTTACAGCTGTTCTATATTAATGTGAGGTAGTTATTGTGTTCAACAAATGATGAACTTCGGAACAACATTTTTCAAACTGATGCAGTACAAATCAAGACAATTATAGACTAAGGAGTTTGCCTGGATTGAACCATACTCACATCACATGTGTTCAGTTCTCTATCCAGCACCTGATTTGGGAACACGCTGTTTCCCACACCATCTCCTCATGAGTGATAATGCAATTTAGCAGGCAATACAATACCGTGTGAGACCTGGATGGCATGCATCCCTCATCTCAGCGCTGGCTTAAGAATTAAGACCCACAAGATCTTCGTTGTTAAGGCACGCATGCACATACACACACAGATGCAACAAACACAAATTAGGACATATCTCATAATTCAATGTCAACAAATCCAATTGCAATAAGGGAAACTCAATTTGTCCAGAGCCCCTGAAATAATGAGTTGATTTGAGTAGAAGTTCTAAAAATATTAAGTGTTGGTAAACAAAGTATTTTTCTGTTTTGACATTGTGTAAATAAGTGGGATAGCAAAGTCAACTGAGTGAGCATAGTAATGTGTGCCCCTAATGCTGGTATAAGAAAAGCATCTAAATTATACCAAAGAGGGTTGCTTAATTAGATGCTAACAGTAAGGTAGAGTTGCACTATTTCAGAGAAAATGACATGATGTTGCTCAAACACAGAATGAAAGCCAGAAAATTTTAAGCAGAAAAGGATAGATCTTTGGACATTTTTTCCTTCAATATGTGTATGATTTCATATATCATGGATGTTTGTATGCCTTTCTGTGTGTGTTTTTGTCCACAATGTGTATGTGTGCTACTGAGAAATAGGATGATGCCATCATCCAGGGAGTTGGCAGCAAATATCTGGCTAACAAATGATGATGTGGATACATGGGCTCATAAGCCTATAAATCAGACTTCCCCCCTACAAATTAATAGAGTTCACAGTTGACGGCTGAGGAAGAAAATCGTAAATTATGTTTGGCACATGAAAATGGCATTACAACTGGAGGGCAGACCTGTAAAAGAAAATTCTCCTACCTGCTTTTGATTTTTGTTTTCCTCAAAGTTACATACATACCTTTTTGTATAAAGGAGACTGATGGATTTCACACAAATACATATATTTCGGTATTTTGTTTCTTGTTTGGTGTGCCTTGATAATATATCTAATAAATTTCAACAATATCAGGGAAAAACATGAAATGATTCTCTATTATTATGTCTTTTAAAGAGTTGATTTAATATTCCACAGTTTATATTTCTTATCCACATTTTCTATTCTCACTCTCGGGACGGAGAAGTAACACATCCGTGCATCTGCATCACATTACAAACAACTCTGAAATGGCAGCCCAGACTTATTGTTAAATGGCATAAGGATGACAGTGAAGATGAAGGAGGAAAAGTCAGTAAAAAGAGGGAAAAGAATAAAAAGAGACAGCAGAAAACAAAAGAGAAAAAAGGGGGAGGATGGAAGGAGGGCTAAGTACCAGGGAGCGTGTCAATGTGGGGGGCTAATGGTGGGGGTACCAAGGTTGCAAGCAATTTCTCTTTGTTATCAAGTGAAATGACTCTGCAAATATGACAATAAATCACAGTGGAAATCAATCTGAGAGGAGGCGACTGTGAGCCGCTGATAATGCATCAATCAATATTTAATGTTTAGACTTTAATTAATCCACAGGCGCCAAGCATTCTTTAAGTGACAAAGGGGGAGGAGAAGGGAAAAAACGAGCGGGGAGTGCTTTTGCATAGAATAGCTCTTATATCAAACAGAGACACTGAGCTGAGCAGCCCCATCAGTCGATTTCCTACTGCTTCCTTGTGTTGCTTTATCACCTATTCTCTGATTTACTGAGGCTTGAAACATAGTAGAACCAAAACAAATATAAGTGTTTGGTCCAAATATCAAGCTACATAGATACCTTTAATGAGTACACTAATTGTTTTATCCACACAGTAACACTGGCTCAACATGAATCCAAACTCCTCTAGGGATATATCAAAATCTGATCTGGATCCACTCCAAGTCTTAGTCACCAGGGAACAGGTTGCTGGCCTTGTTTCTGATTGTGTTTCAGCTAATGTAAACTACTCAAATAATTGTTTTTTAACAATATCAGAAATTGCAAAAGACAGCACTAAAACATATATGAGGGTTTATGTATGAATGTATCACTGAGTTTAGCTGCTTTGGTAAAGGTTGGTTTACCCAAGGTCCAACATAGCGCAAAGCTGGCAAGGCCGGATAACCAGTTAACCCAACAACATAAGGCCAGGGGATACTTGGAAAGAACTGGTTCACATTTAAATTATATTATATTATATTATTTTTTTTCATACTGTTCTTATACTGTCTTTATACTGTTTTTTTTCTCTATC
>NW_023339663.1:23286919-23318338 GCF_004916995.1 Morone saxatilis | reverse complement strand
TGTGGGACTATTAAAGGAATATTTTATCTTATCTTACATGACTATGGGAAAAAAAGGTGTTTATAGCTGTTCTGAAATGGCCACACTAGAAGGCAAGGTGTAAAGCCAGTCACCATAGTGAGGGGTGGATATAATACTAATTCACAAATGGAGATAATGGCATTAACACTGAACAAGCACATTTAAAAAGTGGTTGCACTTGGTATTGCACTTTGTTTTTTTTGCACTCAGTAATAGTACTTTAAAAGGAATGAATTGGGCACCATATTTCAACGTGATTCTACCTAATAAATCCATGGTGGACATGCTATTCAGAATTGATAAAAACAGATGGCCACATACATTTGAACAATTCAAAAGCACTCTATTCAAGAAGGTATTGCTGGTGTGATAATGTGAGACACGTTTAACTAAATTTAACTGACAAATTCTTACATTAGATATATTTGTATAATACAAAATGACTAGTTTGACTAGAAAAAAAAACAAGGCTACAAAAGATCATCAATGATATTGGTTCTCTTGCTTACTCTTATTATAGCTTGTTAACAAAAAGCGTCAGCTAAATGCCCTATGTATGATTCATTGCGCTTGCGTTCACATCACAGTGCCTTCAAACTTGTAAAAACTCATACTTTTTCTAGCTTAGCAATTGTGGGAATGCAACTTTCAAGGCTGTGAGAACACTAAGACCCTCCTCGATAAACCACCTGCCCCGGCCTTCATACCTGCACACCGCTGACATTGCTGTAACATCTGATTCAGGGGCTCTATCGAACAAAAATCCCTGTCTGAACAATGCAACCACAGAGACGTTATGAAGGACCGCTTGAGCATGGAGCCATGCTTAGCCCTCGCCCTCTGATCACGCTGACACATCCCACAGGTACTAATTACCGAATGTACTCCACAGAGGAGTTGTGGGAGAAGTAACATGGAAGACGCTTGACATTTGGATACCTGCCGCAAGATTTACCGGGATAATTGGGACACAACTGAGAGGGAGGTCCACCAAGTCTGTTTTAGTTGATAAAATGGCTTAAGGTAACTCTCCAAGTAAGGCACATCACCGAAAACATGACCTCAGGAGAGCGCTGAGTGGGTCAGCACAGGATGGGTAAAGAATCACGGACATTTCAAGTTTAAAAACTTGTAAGTCAGTGGACAATTATTTGAGGAGTTCTTTGAGATGTGGATAAAAGGCTTACCCATAGCTCCTGATATTCTTGACCGCACATATATTTTTTTTAATCCACTGTGCCATTGTACACAGATTTAGAGGTCTTTTATCTTCAAAGAGGACCCATCTGGAGCCGGGTGGAATGTGCTGCAAAATGTACCATGAACAAGCCATTCTTGAAAATCCACTATTTAAATACCAGTCGATCTGTGTCAGAGGAGAGGCTTTTACTGAATGATGATGGCTGTGGATGTTTTTTTGCAGCTGTGTGTCTTTGTCATTATAAATGAGAGTATAAGCTGATACCAGTATCATACTTCAATAACAAAGCGTAAATTGTAAAGATACATCAGAGGATATTTAATGCAGCAAGAAGAAAAACACATCCTTGTCATTTCAACATGTATCGATCGGAAATGGAGGGTGGTGGGGTTAGAGGAGGGTGAATAGTATTTAACTGACTTTTATGACAGTTGTTAAGTCATTTCCTGCAGCAGTGGTTTATGTCTTTGCAATAACCTCCATGAATGATGTAATGAGAGATTATGATACTTCCTCCCTGGTTTATGATCTGTACCACTTGCTTCATGTCAACACTCTTGTGTGTGTGCCCATGTATCAGGTTAAACTAATATCAGACCAGTACTGGCCTAAATTTATTAAATGGGTCTACTGGATGTTGGCCAGTGTGATATGACACAGGTTTATCCGTGACCACAGATACGTGGAGACAGTCTGTAAAATATGCAATTAAATTTGATTTTCTTTGCACATTTTATGTATGGTCTAATCATTTAGTGATTTTATTTTATAATTTTAAGGAAATTTACAGTGTCCTTTTTACACAAGAGCTTATTCCCATGGCTGCAAAATTAAATAATTCAGTAGTAATTTAATTTAGTCTTATAAACAATTGTATACCTGTCTTTTACACCTTGCCAAGTATAACTAGTGCTTTTACTAGTATAAAAAAACAGTACTGACTGTCAAATTGCCTAGAGATGCAAATGGGATTTGATACTTTTTAAAAATGTAATTATTTTTATATATAAATATATATATATATTTGAATCAATTATGTACTGAATTTGCCATTTCAAATAATGAAACAGAAAATTCTGTCTTGATGTTCCGAACCTATTCAACCATCAGCAAGGAGGTCTGATGAAGTATACTGGCGTCTTTACAGGGACCAGTGTCCTTTGGGTGTAGCATTGCACTAGTGTTACTTTTCCTGTGTTGACTGCTCCACTTGGTCACTTAAATCTAAGTCTGACAAACTCTTTCTTTGAGTTATGGATTTCTTGAAGCAGTTATGTGATTGGAGAACATAGTGAGTAGGAGAGGGTCTGGTCATGCACACACACACACACACAAACAAGAGGCACAGGAATGCATAGAGTTACTTAGAAAGATGTCTCAATGTAATGCAGAAATTTGGTCTGATTTGTGATTTTGTATCAATGTAGCGAAATCTCTGAGTCTGTGACTCTTGTTTGAGTTTTCTGATGTGACAACTAATCCTTACACCCCTACACACAAATTTAGAAGTATACGTGTAGAATGACAGGCATACAGACACTGGTAATCACATGCATCATGAAGTTTGTACCAATACACAGTTGGTAGATGGATAGTCACATGAAATATATTTACGGACTGTCTAAAAATCCAGTGGGGCCTCTTTTTCTTTTTTTTGCTTCTTATTCACAATGGCCCAGTGTATGAGAGGAACAAGATAGTTGCCAACAGAACATATCCAATCTGTCATGGTCATTAAAAAAGAGGGACTAAAACAAGCTACACCAAAACTTGTTACTTGAGGGGGGGTACAGTGGAGGAGCCACTGGTTGATATATTAGGATGTATCAGGGTGAAACGCAAAGCAAGTAATGAAGTAATCCAAAGTGTGAAATGCAGCAAGCTGTGGACAGACAGGTCCATAATTTCTAAGAGGCCTAGTATGACGCCAGCCCTAGAAAGACAACAGTGTCACATATGTCTTTATTCCCTCGGACACATGTGAACATGTGTAACTGTATCATCAAATCCCCCAAATGCCACAGGCTGACATTTCTGCAGCCGTGGCCATGTCTGAAAGAAGGAGGTAATAGTAGCCTGCTGTCATCTCCTGTCACTCTTAAAACGTGAACTGACAGACCCGACACATTCCGCTGCTGAGAGGACAAAAAACACTGTCTTTTGGGTAAATGTTTAAAAACAACTACATTTGACATAATTTGAACATCATTTACCGTGTAATGTGAGAGAGGAATGGGCATGGTCTTCACATCAGTCTGCATCTGTTTGAGACAGTCACAACCACTGAAAAGGAAGGCACTAATCTCATAACTCAGAAATCAAGATATGTTCCATCTGTTACTTTGCTTTGTTTCTTTTCTGTTGTTAAAAATGTCTCTAGAAAACTCTAAGGCTTAATTTGTGGTTAAAAAATATCCTTATTCTATATAGGAAAAGTGCTTTGAATTTTAACAAGGGCTCTTCCAAGTTCACTTTTTTTTTGGTTGCTGCTCCCAAAACACTTGGTCACAGTGACACAGTGAAATTTATATGCACATCTTCCCGATATATAATTTCTAGAAGTTTAGTGACAGGGATGTCTTGCAGGACTAGTTGGAAAACTACTGTAGCTGGCATGCAAGCCACTAACATGCTAGCTGTACTGGGCCATTTACTGATCCCTGGCATTTTTCTCTCTGTATATGATTCATTGACTGTATGAAGATGAATTACATAACAGCCTCCCAAAAGTGAAGTTAAAACATCTCGATAGCCCCCTGGTGGCTGGCTGCAATACAGGTCATAAACCCCGCCCCCTTCATGATGTGAACTTTTCCCAAAGAAGATAGCCTGGTTGCTAATGGGACAGTAATGTCACACAGTTTATTCAAAATATATATTTGTACCATCAACTTCTGTCATAATTGTCTGTAAACCACTCTTTTGTGAAGCTGTGACAGAGAGGGGGTTAAAGAAAAGTGTTTGCCAATAATCTACAATAGCTTCCTCTTTTGGACTATCCAACTCTTCTATCCCCAAAGTTGAACTTGACACAAAACATTTGCGTGGATATAGCTTGTGCTCGAAGGGAAATCCAATATTTGCTGTGATCCCATTGGAATAAATTGATTTTCCAGCAATATTCTGCTGTTATAACTAACGGTGTGACCCGGCTTTAACTTTCCTTCCTGAAGCCCATCCTCCTAATACTGGCACATCCCCAGTGTTTACCACAGGTGACAAGTCTGTAGTCAGGGGTTAAATGGTAACAAGCTGGACATGGGCCTGACAAACAGGATTTAATGCAGCAACTCCCTGCAGACCTGTCCTGCTCTGAGCTGAGAGTGTTTCACAAAGAGGAAAGCCTCATAAATTTCTGCCTCATAAAGAACAACAACAGGGTGAAAAAGGTGAAAAGAAACAGGTGATAGAAGCTGCATCTTCTGTCTCCGACAAAACTTTCCAGCTGAATCTGAATCCATATGATGATGTCACCCATTTTAACATCCCGTTGATTAATCCCTCTGTCAATTCGAAGCCCAAATTTACTGCTGCGGATTTAAGAATGCACCCAAGCAATATACAAGCTGATTGCGCATAAAGTCATAGGCTTGGTAATGTTAGAGCGCGTGCATGTGTGTGTGTCTGCGTGTAAGTCTGGGTCAAGGAACTTTAGGAATGCCGTGCTGCTCTGTCCTTTTGTGCAGACTTGCTCCTGCGCCAGGACGAGGGCCTTCTTTTTAATCCATACTGATTTGGTAAACACTGACGTTAAGACCGCTGCAGGCCAAAATCTAATTCTGTTGTTTTCTCCTCCAAAGAAAATGTGTATTTCTTTGGAGATGTCTTGAAGCAGATGGAAATGTGGGGGGGATAAATTTAATCTGACTAAGGCTCATGCTTTGATTGGACCCCAGATTAGGATTGCAGCCTAGTATTTTCAATAATTATTCTCTAGTTGAATTAAACGCATCCTCTTAACACGAAAAACATACGCTTGCCGTGCATGTCTGCCTGAACATCTGTAGGATCACTGCTTTTAATCTCAAAATATTTATTAAGTAAAGGAAGAGCTCAGCATGCGCAGATACATGAAATAAATTCCGTTTACAGTGGCTGCAATTAATCAGCGTTGAGAAATGTGATGTGTAATTTTCCTTAAAATCTCTTCATTTAAATTTATTTATTCTTCTTTCTCGGGCAGTTTGTATGACACAAAGGGCAGGATAATTATGTTACAGCATCGTTTGGAACATTCACTTGATTGAATTCATCCAAAAGCAAGCCATCTCTTCTCCTCCCTGCTGTCAGCTGGACAATAGCCTGGAAACTTATCTCTTAGCTCGCCTGCTCCTCAATGTCCCATATCAAACCTGTATTGTTTTTCCACTTTTTTGTTTCAAAGACAATACATCCTCTGAGCTTGTTTGCTAATTGATGGCAAAGTGGCCGGGGCATTCATCCTCAGACCCCTCTGTTTGTAGGTGTGGAGCCGTGTAGCCCCTCTTCCTGTTGTGAATTAGGACCACTTACCAAGCCCGCTTAAGCCCCATTGTTCTTTTTATCACTGGCCATTTTAATAAATCTCAGGTGGTAATCTCCCAGGGCCGCCCACCAGACACTCTTTAAGTTGTGTGTAAAAACAGTTACCTGCCACAACAATGGCCTCATCGGCTGACTTTATCTGACGAGTGTTGACAAAGACGGCAGCTGCCCTGCTGGACATAAGGTCAAGCTTAATACTACCTGCCCCCCCCGCCTCCTGCTCTGCTCCTTCCAGGAGGGAGTAAAAGAAGGAGAGAAGGCAACAAGAAAGAGGGCAGACTGAGTTGGGTTGGGGGGGGGGTTCACTGCGTCCCCTTCCTCAGATTTTTATCAGGACAGAAAAGGACCTGCTCTCCTCTTATCACTGTGGAAATGATGCCGTGTAATTCAATGTGTGTGTTTGTGTGTGAGCGTGTGTGCGTGCATGGTTTAATAAAGGGCAAAAAAAGCCCAGAGCAGCAATGAGGCAATGAAAAAAGAAGAGAAAGATTAAAAAAGCATATGTTTTAGAAGTCATTAGGAGGGACTCAGTAGAGCCTGCTGTGGACTTGATTTACACTGGGCGGTAAGCCGTTGGTGGGTGTAAATAATGTATTAATTTTTAAAGAGATTTTTTTTCTCTCTCTTCTTTCAACGATAAAAAAAAAAAAATCTCCATCTGGTCAAGTGTGAAGTAGGACAGAGCTAGATTAGAGAATGTTCTGTGTTATCTTATCTGAGCATGGGCTTAATGTCTGCACAATCAATGGTCCTCCAACAAGTGGTTCATTAAAACAGAATGGCAGTGTTAATTCCATGTATTACAAATGTGTGCTGGCAAAACAAAACTGACATGAGAGGAATCAAAGCACAAAGTGGGATATGGATTCACATTAGTGTCATGAGAGAATTAACTCTGTAAATGGAAACATGTGAATCCGAATGACTGCGAAAGCTCTAACTGTGAAGAAATGTGTTTTAGGACAACAGGAAATCATAAATAAGACGATATATAACAGACACAAGTAGAGCTGAAATGTTTATATGAACAGCAGAACTATTTTGAAAAAACATTTCAATATTATGTTCAGTTTTTAAGCTAACAGCACAGTCACTGGTTGTATAGCTTCCCTAACTCTAAAATTTGCTTTGTTTTATAAAATGTTACCTTGCATATCTTACATGTGTTACTATAACAGCAATTTGAATTTTAATTGAGAAAATAATATGCAGATTAATCGATGATGGAAATTCAATTCATAATGATCATTTAAATGTTGAAATATGGGATGTGCTAAGAAGAAACATTATCTAGTACAATTCATTAATATATAATTTTTTGTGTACCTTCCCAATATGTCTTTCAATATTATTTCTGCTTTCTAGCCAAATAGCTGAAAAACTGCATGTCTTAGTAATAATGGCAAACATGACTCCAGCAACTTCCTGCCACTACTGCTTCACTCTTGAGGTCACAACAGGTGAGACTTTTAAAATAATTGATGCACGTTTCTCTATTGATGTCCTAAAGCTCTCTGTAATGGATATGTTTGTCAAAAGTACTTTAAAAAAAACATCTGACTTGCTATCAGCTTCCATCAGCAGTCGTCAGCATGTCATGACGACCTCGCGTTTTACTGGCAATGAACTGCTCCGACACAGGACCTGCTTTATTCAGCTTCCTATCATTAATCTATGTGAGCAGCAGCATCCAGCAGGACAACAGGGACAGCGGTGCATCAGCCAGCCACATCCTGTCCCATTTGTCCATCGCTCACATGGCCTCAGCCCCAATCATTCAGCCTCATATCTATAATTCATGAAGGTCCTCTGGCTTTGCTCTTGCAGTACTGCCAGCGCCTATAAAGAAGTGCAGAGGTATAAAGCAGTTTGGTGCCAATATCTCGTCATGCTCAGAATCGCAATGGCCTGGTCGGTCTTCATTCATCACATGGGCGAGGCGAGGCCTGCCATGATATTACCCAAATATTCTTAAAACTTTGAACCTTCTGCTCCCATAAATTAGGAGCAAATCACTGGCGATGCCACTATATGGGGAGAATGTATGGGCTGCTGTAGCCGGGGAGTAATTACACACTTAAAGAGGAAGCGTGGCTGAGCATTCAGCTATGAAGAGAGTGGACACAACGTATAAAGAAAACTAACAAAAGTAGGGAAAGATTTGCAGTTGGCTTGTTATAGCTCTGGTTGTCTGTATTGACAGGGAGGGGGCTGGTGACTGAAGGTTTCCACTTTTTTAGCTGTCTGGGAAAAACTGGGCGGGGATAAGTGAATGAGTAATGTGCCTCTCCTTTACCACAACATACAATGTTGAGATGCCCTTGGGCAAGGCACTATACCTTCACTAGGAGACAGAGGACAGACACAACTGGAAGTTGGGAATTTTTTATTATTTATTCAGGGCTTTGCTAAAAGTAAGCCAGCCTTTTTATGAGTAAAGGTTTAAAAAGAAAAAAGAAAATGATTATATATTATTCATTCACTAGGTCAGACCAACCTGGATGGGGAACCATTACCGGAGAAGGAGAGACCAAACATCTGTTGTTAAATGCAAGCAGGCTGCAGTGTGACATGTTTGCAGTCTTGTCCTCTTCAGATGTTTGGCCTACAGTGATCCACTTCAAACACTTGGCTTGTGTTGCTCTCTCTCTCCTGTGCAGACTCTTTCGTGCTCTCTCACTTCTATATTTCTCAGTCTCAGCTGAGCTGCAAGAACTGATACCCTCTTCTCCTTGACTTCTTCATTCCACTCTCCAAGCTGTTTGATTTCTCTCTTTCTTTGCTTCTGTTTCAGCTCTCTTTTCCCTGTGCTCTGTGGTTTCACTTTCTGTCCTCTCTCAGTCACTGTCACTAGCCGTCCCTTGCTGTGCTTCTTCTATGTATTAGCATCTCTGGGCTTGCGTGCTTGGTGATGATGAGATTTGATCCCCCATGCTGGATGATCCTCACCTGATATCCCACGTCAGGCAGATTCTTAAGCAGGTTAACTTCTCCGTCTTAAGAGGAAAGGACACACCGCTTCATTTTTCCCCCCTTGAATTCAGTGTGACACAGGCTAAGCTGGCATTAAAGTTGAGCAATGTGTCCATCAAACTAAGTACTAAGTGACAGCTTGTTACTCTACAGGGTTCATGTGTATTTCTGCACAGAATGTAACCATACGAATGTGATTAGGTAGGAGTAGTCCAAGTAGTTCAACAGAAAAAGAAGAAATGCTTAAAATCAGTCTGAAAATGAATAAAATAATCGGAATACTGCATCAGATCCCTGATAAAAGGGACTGGAGCTGCCTTCCGGGAACCAGGAGTGGGTGCTGGGTGAGGTTGGTGAAGAATAGGAAGTGATAATTGATGGGACATCTGTTGAACTGCAGGTGTCTGTTACTTCACTCCTCTCATGAGAGTTAACAGATGACTTCACCCTGTGACACATTGCTATTTAAAGCAACAGAAAAGAACAAGTACTTATAAAATGTGTGTAAAATTGTATAAATCTATTACTCCCAAGTGGATATTAACAAACAATTCAAACATTGGTATTGGGGCAGAGCACATAACGCAGTTACAGTAGTAACAGTAGTAACAGTAAACACTGATGCAACATTATCTACAAAGCACGGCATACGATATATGCAAGACTCTACATGTCAGTCTGAAAATATAAATATACATTCAGCTTGGGCTTGAGTTATGTTCTTGCTTAATTAATAATTTGGTCTATACACTGTCAAAAAGAATAATGTCATAAATGACCAGAAACCAAAATTAGTTTTCATTTGGAGTGTGTGGAATGTGCAACAGCAACAACCATGAAACTATAACCAGAAATAGTTTATTTGTACTTCATAAATTGTTTCCGACAATCATCTCATTGGTTAATCAACTAATGCTTTTGGCTCCTCATTCAGTGCTGAATTAACAGCTTGGTATATCAGGAATTCACACCACATCAAACACTGCTTGGTACCTTATGATGGTTGACAGATTTGACATAACATCATGAGATCTGTTCATGATTGGACACATCTCGTGCCCAGACAAACAGCTTTAATGCCCTCATCATGACTTCAGAGGAAAAGCATCAGCAATCTTTACATGAGAATGAACCTCGACACAGCTACATTTGCCCACAGATGAAGAAGAGGACATTATTTTTTTGCAAATACAGCTGGCAGGCAACTTAAAAGGGCCATTAGACTGCTCTTGTAATTGTTGAAAGATAAGAGAACAGAGAACAGGGAAAAATGCAACCAGGACAGAGACAGGAGAGTGGGGGTGAGCGGATGGGGTGGTGGGACATTCTTCAAAGCAATATCAGTTTTGCCATTAATTCAATTTGATTTGATTTTTCTCTCTCACACACTAAAAAACAGATGCTAAAACGCTTCTCTTTCCAAATGTAAAGTAGCAGAAAAAGATACAGAGTGGGAGAGAAAAAGGAGAGAAAGACAGAGACAGAAGGAAAGAGACAGAGAAAGGGAGAGCATGGAGTTCAGCATCTCTTTGATTGCTATCTTGGGGCTACAGTGAGCAATTACTGGCTGGAACCTTTAAGAAGCTGATTACAGGCAGTCACAGACCGTGGAGCAGTCAGACAGACCTGGTCCCAGGTACCACTCAGCTGTCTGCTGGCCATCTTTCCACCACATATCACAGCTACCAGCGTAACTTCTACACCCTCAAATGCTTCAGTGGAGCTGCTCAGTAGCAAGTGGTGGTTAAAAAATGTCTACATCTGGGCTGACGCTGACACAGGTAGGGGGTTCCGTTTGCCAATTAAGGTCCCTTCAGTGTCTTACAGGACGTGTCTCAACCCAGCAGACCACATACTCCAGACATCGTCCAGTTTTAGTTCTTCAATTCTATCTTTGTCCCTGGAAGTCAAAGGAGGCGGCCAAAGAGGGTAAGGTGCTGGAGAGTGGGATGGTGAGAGAAAGAGTAGGGGAAGGGGCAGATCATTTGTTTCCAGTTTTCTCACAGCTCCAGGCCTGGCGCTCCTACTTCTGTTGATTTACGGCCTTTCTCAACACGACCACATCAGAGAGAGGAATAATTAGAAGGCTCTAAAACTGTGCAGTTTAGGGCTGTTGTAATGAAATTTGTTGGCTTGTAGTCGTGTTTTTGGGGTGGAGTCTGGGCTAAGAGGGAGCTGGGGGAGACAGGGAGCACGTAGGTGAGTGTCTCCGATTCCAAATAGTCATGTGCAATCGCAAGAGAACAAAAGTGCACAAATGCATGCGTGCCCATACACACATACCCTCAGATCTTGTGCTCTGCTTCCCACAAACTCTGATCCAGCTTGTTCAGAGAGCTTTGCAGCGCCTTTACAAGATCATTTTATTCCTACCAACTCCTTGTTATGGTGATTAAATATATCCCCAGTGCAAGGCATCAATTACTGGGCAGTGGAGCACCACAAAGGGGCCTGGCTGGGAGCAGGGGCTGGGGAGGGGGCTTGCCTGGCTGGCTGGCTTGGCGGCTGCTGTCCTGGCTGCGATGTGTAAGGCGGAGGAGTTCCAGGCCTCGTCAGTCCCCAGCCCAGCTCCAGAGGAGAGCAGAGAAGTGCTGCGGGGCCTGGCTAAGGGGAGCCCTGGCCGGGTGAGCAAGCAGCTGCCTCCCTGGCTCCAATGAATGATGGAGCTCCTAAGGGAAGCCAGAACACACCCGCCCCACTTTGCCTCTCTCTCTCTCTCTCTTCTCTCTCTCTCTCTCTCTCTCACCTCTGAGGTTAGCTGCTCCGACGCAGGTTCTCTAAACAATACCGCCTCCCCACAAACAACAACAGCTCATCTCTTGCACTGCATGAAGTGAAAAATAAAAATGGAATCACTAATGGCAGTGACAAAAGCTTGAAGGTGGATGTGGTGCTTAACCCATCAGTTTTATTTTGTGGAATTACTTAACCTTCCTCACAGTTGAAATGACTATGTCAGGCATCTCCCAGGAAGATAAGTGAGACAAGAAACACAACAAAAGAATAACGGCTATTACTGCCGTCATCTACAAACAACTATAATCTGGTCTATGCCATCAGCCCCAAAGCTATTTCCATTTATCTTGGGTGCGGGGTTTTATTCTTTTTTTGTGAATGTGTTACGGCCCTTGACCACTACTTCAACAATATACATCAGTGAGTTTCTGCAGTTTCCACGCAGCCCACTTCAACACAAATAACACACACATACCCATTCATATATGTATACACACACAAAAAGGCACACACTTTTAAGTTTATGTGTTGACACATATTTAAGAAATGTTCAATAATGTGGATCATTTCACTAATATTAGGATCAAACATGTATCTTGGAAGGGAAATTACTAATACACAATACAAAATCTAAAGACTTTAAAAGCTTGATTTTCTTCTCTTTTCTACATTTCTACACACACACACACACACACACACACATCACAGTGGGCCCAGCCAGGTGACCCTCCGACATCACCACCAGCCCAGCAGGAATGGCTGCTATGCAGGCTGCCCTTCTTTAATGGCAGCTTGCCTCTTATTTACTGATCCTGGGGCATGCTTCATTTACTCGGAAGCTACTGGTTTTTGTCCACCTGTCACCTGACCCCTTCCACCACTGTTGGATGGGGCATGGGGCTCAGGTGTTTTAAAAAGGGGGGACATAGAGGCCATCACTCACCCTCAGTGGTTGTACACCACAGACATCTACACTGCAAAAAACATTCCTCCAGAAGCATTTTGATCTATTGTTGTATGTTGTATGTATTTTTTTATCTCTTGAGAAGTGCAAAGTGAAAAATTGACATAAGTTTAAATACAGTTTGAGAACAAAAACAAAACAAAATAGTAGGTCTCAATATTAAATAATTTGATAATGACCATATAACTTAAAGGTATGTTATACAGCACACCTAGTGACGGAAGCAGAAAAGGAGATAGATTGGTCAGGACCGAGGGCATGTGAGGGGACCTGAGGACAGGGAGGGTGAAGTTAGGTATTAAAGATCTAGAAAGGATAATGTAAAACACAAGAGCCGTTGAGTCCGTGCCCCCCGTAGACTGAATCCTGGACATGTTAGAGCATGAACTAAAGCTAGAGTTTATATTGTGGTGGAAACTACATTTTAAAAAGTGAATGTTTTGGTCTGTCTATTAAAAGGGATTACCAGTATTTAATCAGTAACCTGGAGTCCCTTTGAGCAGATAACCTTCATTTAAATAACACTTAGAGTAGAAATATGATTAGAATTGGATATTTAATTCTAATTCTGATTTACATCACACATGCACTTAAAAATAAGCTATGCACTTTACAATTACTTCAATGGCAGGATTTCTGATAAGACCAGACTGACACGACTCTTAGCAAGTCTACTCCATACAACAGTGCAACACTTCATTGGACATGTGTGGACCCTTTTTCCGTATCCAGCCAGCCTTTCCCTGCTCACTTTCTAATCAGGGAAGGGGAGGGTTAAGGGGCGGCTGGCCAAGAGGACTGAAGAATCTTACTGGGATGTAATCCCGTCCAAGTGGCACTGGCTCTTTCTTCTCTCTTGTTAGGGCTCCTTTGTAAGGCTCCAGAGCTTGGGGCCCGGAAGGGAGCAGAGGATGTGCAGTGGATGTGGCAGTAAGGCCTGGGGAGAGGTGAGGGTGGGGGTCGGGGTAGATCCTACACTACAAAAAAAATTTCAATCCTAACAAGCTGTTCATTCTAGCAATGGAATTCATAACATTGTTTCTTAAAGGCAGAAAAAGGGTCTCTTGACAAAGGACCATGATGAGACCATTTCACTTACTTCAATTGATGTATTTCAAATGTCAAATAGGTGGCTTTCTTTGATTTTCAGTTGATGGATTTTTAATGTGTGTTGGTATATTGTATATACATTGCTCCCACTTAATACCCTGATCTTCTTTTATTATTCCAAACAGACAACTGTTGCTTCTGCTAGTAATAACGCTGGATCTGTTTATTTTCATTATCCATCAATCTGTTGATATTGTTTTTGATCAATGATTAATCATTGCTGTCAGAATGCCAGAAAATTGTTTCAAGAGTGCAAATGAGGTTTTCACATTGTTTGACCATCAGTCCCAAACTCAAAGATATTAAATTTTAAATTATATAAAATATAGACAAGCAGAAAGTAGTGGGGATTACTTATTTTACTAGATTAACAGATTATTAAAACTGTTGGTGAGTCACTGTCTGACAATTAATCAACCAACAGTCTCAGCGATAGCTTTAAAGATAAAGAAATGCATTATTTATTTTGTGTTAAGGATTTTTTCCCTGGAGTGTAAAGGTAAAATTTAGATAGAAAAAGACTATAAATGATTTGATAGAACAGACATTATTTTCAGTGCTGTATTACTATACTTGCTATATTACAGAACAGTACTCCTGGATGGATGGATTGAGTGTCTCATTGATGGACACTTCAAAAGGTAACACCTGACTACCCAAACAGTATGTACACATGTTCATAAATAAAGATTATAACTCTCTGTACTTTTTATGCAGTGTGTGCCTGGCTGAAGGGAGGACAGACACACCCAACTGCTGAATATCAGTGACGTTAACACAACACTGGTTTGTCATCTGGAAATCATCTAGAAACCTAGTGATCTATGACAAATGGGCATGTATCCTATAAAAATAAACACACAGGAATCCAAAATCCATATACATGCATTTTTTCTCGTCTGCACATCTGTCTCCTAGCACATGAAAAAGTATGTGGGTCCACGTGAACGTCTCCTTCTTTCAAAATGAATGGCTTATGTATCCATACCGATACATGTGTATATATCTTTTTTATTGAAGCCTGTTTGTATGACAGCAGTGTCACTGGACCATCTGTGCGCACTCTGCATGATAGTGCCTGTCTTTCTGCTCCTCTGAAGTGAAGCTGCCTAGTTAGACAGACAGTCAAGGGGTGGGGACGGGGGCTCAGTAGGAATGCAGCCCTGTGTATTGTTTGTAAAAATAAACCATCTGGACAAAGATATTTGAAGAGAATTTATATTAAACAGCTGCAATAGCAAGCTTCTGTGTGTGGACTGGTGATGCAACAGGACCACACCACAAGTCTGAATCTGATCATCTTCCAGGACAAGGGGATAAAGAAATCAGAGGAGAGGGGTTTTGACTCGGTCCTGCACTAATATCGCCTTCAAAATACGAAGAGCCTGCCACAGTGGAGGGTAAAACAGAATACTGCTTGAATGTAGGAAAGGGATCCTCCAGCAGACAGGTTAAAGTGGGGAGGCATCATTCTGCAGTGGGACAAACGTGGATGCACAGAAAATCCCTAACAAGTAAAGCTGAGACACTCACCCAGTTGCTGGCACATCATAAGGAGCAGATGTGGATGGCTAAGAAGCCTGCTGCATGCAACCGGCCATCTGGCCAAGCTAAATATTGCCTCAGTGCACCCCCATTCTATTTGCCTTTGGCGCATTTGTATTGTCCATGGTCACACATAGGTACACTCCAATCACTGTCGACAGGGAGGGGGATTTATGGAGGTGCCATCAGGGTGATTAGTTCCACTGGTAAACAATGGCCTACCCTTGTTGTGTTTGACTCTGTGCGCTCTACAGCAGGCGTGAATGGCACGCAGCAGAACAGCACTCCCACTACTCAATGGTGTCTGTCTCTTTCTGCTAAAGTAACATCAAACAAACACTGCAAACAAAGGGGGGCACTAAACGCAGACACAGAATCAAAGGGTTGGTGTCTGCACAGAGGGACTGCAACACTTCACTCGTTCCAAAATGCCTCCTGCCCAGTATGGCCAACATTTCTGGACACAACAACTGAGTGAAGCAGAGCTGAATAGTTGGGCCAGCTGTATCATACAAAAGGAAAATAATTAGCACTTGTTGCATATGGCTTGAGACATCTATAATAAAAGACAAGGGTTAGCGCATATGCAGTTTTCTGTATTATTAGCTGAATTACATGTCATGACTGCTACTGTTCAGTTTCAGACTTCAGCATTGGCAGGATTCTTGGTATTGTTCAGATATGATTTCATTCAACAGATGCCTTCTTTAAATTAAAGGAAAATATTATAGACATCAGTCTATAATATTTACCTTCACTAGTTAATCTTTAGGAATGTGTATACCAAATTAGCTCAAGTAAGAGGACCCTGATATCACTCATCCTTGTAACATCAACACCTGCTGTCACATGAAATAAAATAAAATTGATAAATAAAAACAAAATAACAGAAATTTTCAAAAAAAAAGAAAGCCCTCACGTGAGAGGTTCTAGCACTATATATTTATGTTTAGGACTGGCACTCCACTTTTCATGGCAGCTTGGTCCTGCCTTTTATTGGAACTGGGAATGTTTACCTGTGATAGGTTGGCTAAACTCAAACTTGGTGCTAATCCTTGAAGCACAAATTGTTGTGATAAAGCTTTAAGACGTTTTGTTTTGGGTGAAAGTCCTGGAGAAGCAAGCATGGTTTTGGCAGGCTGAAGGAAGCAGGGTCAGAACCTGTGTCACACTTTGGGAATGGTGGCTCTGACTCATTAGCAGCCAGGAGTTGCACAAGCAGAAAGAGATTTTTGGGTTTAAGTTGGATTGGACACACCACAAGGAAGACGCCAAAGGGTACAAAAAGAGACTGAGAAATGAATTTTGTCTCACACCGCCACCACAACTGTCTGTATTCATCTTTTAAACTAAACCTACACATTGTGGAGTGGTCTAGCCCACTGGACTGACGGAACAGCACCTGAGGCAAGTCCGGAAAGTTGGTCTGAGTGAGCTGGTCACAGGAAATAATGTTAATAACTGTGACCTGGTGGTGAGTTAACCACTCACACATCCTACCATTATTCAGTTCAAGTCACACTTTGACATCCCTCCCTTTTCCCTGCCATCCTTGTCACAATGCCGCAGGCCTCTACTGTAGGATACAGACTTATCTGAAGACGTAAAAAAATGCATCCGTCATTAGTCTCACCTTGGTCTGCTTGCATCACAGACCAGGCATTCCATGTCCTCCTCTAATCATCCGAGGACCAATATCCTGCAATTAGTTCAGTTTCCACACTCTGCCCTCGGGTCCTGCTTCAGCCTGGGAAATGGGATCCAGTCCCTTCCTAAGCCTCGGCTTTGGTGCTGCAGAGCACGTCACACACTCACAGTGCAGCCTGCCAGCCATGATGTGGTTGTTATCTTATGCTTGCATGGGAACCACATGTACTCAGTACTTTCCTTTCATATATGGCATGTTAGTTAGCACAGACAGGGTGGCAGGGTGGGCTAAGGATAAGAGAGACCGCCCCATAGTGAGTCCTGCTAAGTGTAACGTTAAAATATCCTTAAGCAAGGTACAAAAACCCTTTGCCTGAGTGTGTAAATTCCTGAAATGCAAAATGTTCAGCCTGCTTGCTATGATGTGGTTAATTATGTTCATGTCTTAATGGGAAATAAAAAAGCAGGTAACTGTCTTTCATGTTTCACCATGCTGGTTATCAGACAGAGAATATGTTGTGGTTCTGTCTACATGTATGACTTTGAAGCATAAACAGGGTCAGTCAGAGTTTACCTACACAGGAACTCTTTTGTGAATGACCAGTGGATCAGGATCATATTAACTTCAAATAGCACACAGCCACACTTGTACAGTTGCATGTATGATAGGAAGTGTGCATGCATGTATCAGTGGGCCCCTGTTTATCCCATCACACAGAGTTAATAATAGTCGCAGAATAGCACTCTTTAGCATGTGCTTTTAATTGGTTTATAAATTCTGCCAATTATGCAGCGGCATTCCCCCTCAGGAGTCACCTTCAGTAATCTGCTTCAAACCTAAGTGGAATCAAACAGGCCGGTGTCATGGAGTCAAACCCTGTCGCGAGAGAAGGGTGCGGACAGCAGTATGTGTTTGCTCACATATGTGTGTGTGTATGTGTGTGTCTGAACAGAAGATGGCTGTCCTGCAGCCTGGCTGATCATGTGAATACGAGAAGCCAATTGGATTAGCAGATTACCACAAGATTTGCCCTATGACCCTTGAAAGGCACTCAGACAGCAATGTATTTGGCCAACTGACGTTGGTGCAGGCTGTCGCTTCCTACAGCACATACAGTATACAGTGCCTACACACACAGGCAGGGTAACGGGCTACCCTTTCCCGCCTGGAAGGGCATAGATAAACAGGACACTATAAGTTAATGTTCCTGCTTCAGGAGGATTACAAGTATGAAGGAGATTAGCTTCAAGCACTACAAACAATAATAAGAAGGTTAAACCCAAGTATCCCTTCAAGAGCCAACTCTATATACAGTACTTATCTTTGACCATTTGTTGTTGGTATTTTAGGGATAATTAGGATAGATAGATAGATAGATAGATAGATAGATAGATAGACAGATAGATAGATAGATAGATAGATAGATAGATAGACAGATAGACAGACAGATAGATTTTTTCGATTATATGTGGCGTGCAAGTGGCCATGGTATTAGCAGGATAATACTCTCCAAGTTTTTATGCAGTTTCCGAAGGGTAAAACCCCTCTGTCACCCATTACAATCATGAAACATAGAACTTATTGGGAACACTATTATCCATATATGAGTTTACCCTTGGACATTTTTCCTTCTGTGGTATTCATTCAGTGAAGCTGGGTTCACGCATGGCTACCTGAGGTTTAAAGCCAACCTCCCCCGGAGAATAAAGCAGACTTGTTTAGCTCTGGCAGCCCTAATGTGTGGACACATTTTCTCCGAGTCAGAAAGCGGTTTGCCAGTGGCCCTCGCTGTACCTGATGACCCACAGATCACCCCTGCCACTCGATGATGTATTTCATTTCCCATGTCTCTTGGCTGACTGACAAATGCAGGTTATTCACACATGTTGCTGCTGTTGTTCCTAATCCATTACACAGCTCACATGTCCAGGTTTGCCAGTAGCTGTTCTCTAAACAAGCAGAAAAGACATAGCACCGCTGTTGCCAAAAGCCTTTGAACGAAATTACTTCCTCTCGCACACCACGGCTTTAATTATGTGTTGGAGAACATAAAACAGGTCGGACAATTTGTAGTGGGAAATCATATTTCCATTGAAAGGGATTAGGACATAACCAATGATTTATAAGAGGAATGTCATAATTATTTTTCTCCACTAGACCAAGGATCGGGTTTCAGCTAATGGGTGTCGAGCTGAAAGCACTAATTAGGTTTTGTAGTCGACTGACACCGGCAAAGAAAGAGAAGGTGCCACAATAAATAAGTTCTCACCGTGTAACTCAAAGCCTGTAATTTGAGTCGATGCTCCTGTATTAGGTTGTGGGAATTATAAACGTCTCAACAAAATGCAGATAAGTAATTGCGAGGTGTCTCACCCATACTTTGGCTGTGTAGAGGGGCTCTGACAAGTATGATTACTGAAATAAGCATGTAGCAAAGCTCACCGTGGGCTGCTGTATGAAATTAAAAACAAATGACATTTTACACGCTCATGACTACAGTTGCTACTGTACAGCTCTGTAAGAAAACAGCCAAGCTATCATCATAAATCTGAAACAAATATATTAGAGAATGTATTCTTAAAGGGAGGTATTATATTACCATGCACTAAACCAACACATTATGTTTCTGATTTAGACATACATTCCTCTCTGAGGAATAATAGAGATATTTTTTAAGGAAATTAAGACCCTGTAAAAAGATGGATTGTTCATACTTGTCCAAACATGACATAAATCACTGGCTAACTTGCAGGCAAATGTTGTTTTTCTTCTTCGTGCCTGACATAAAAAGCTATAAAATTATATAAACATAGACTGTTACCTTTTTCAGTCTTGCATGAGCAAACAAAAAGGTCTGGTGGCCTGAGCGCATGACCTCCAAGTTTTGGAATTTTCCATCTCCTCTTTTGAAGAGACTTAAACATGACAATTAGAGAGCGGATCACATGACCTCTTGATTCATGGCTACTCAGTGAGAGCGGCACATACATAAACCGCTCTTTTTGGCTTCCTACAACGTGAGGAACTAGCGTGGGGCTGTTCGGAGCGACAGCCAGGTGGTCTCAGCAGGCTGTCATCTTGTGAGACACACTCAATAGTCATTAGGGATGAAGGAGGCCCTATCTCTCCATCCAGGCCCATGGCCCTTAGCAACACACACACATACACAGCCAAGTGGCACCTTCCTGTAAACAAACAACATGAGGCAGCAGGACATGGCAGTGGCTCCTCTCGCCCTCCCTTGACATTGATGGCTTATGTCCCTCATGCATTAGTACTCTCCTCTGGCTCTTGAGAGCAAACCAGCTGGGCAAGCCAGGACACCTGATGTTTGCCAGGTCGGATGTTGCCAGGACCTGAAGGAACACCTTTCAACAGCAGTCGAGAGGAAAGCCGCTGCAGGCTATGGCTTTTTTACTATGGCGGGTACTACAGTACGTAGTGATACCAAAACAACCACATGTTCTCTAATGTAAGGTTTCATTTACACATGGCAAATTAAAATCCACAATTTTAAAATAAACAACTTTAAGGATCTTATTTCAATGACTGATGTCTTCTTTTTCACTCCTGTTCTCAGGGAATACTTATATAGGTCATACTAAAAAAATTAATAAACATTTATATTAATAACTCTTTGAATATAGCTATTGTTATGCAACTAGGAGATGCAGTTATTTTCCCGTTATTTTACTTTTTCTGATGCAATAGTAGATTTCTAGGTTTCTAAAATAATGTAAGCAAGGATACTACCGTATGATACACATCCTGGTGGCTCCGCCGAATACGGTACCCAGTTTTCTGGGTTAAAATCAAGCTTCGACCTTTAATAGCAAGTCTTGACACTATAATATATGATAAAACATCACTTAAAAGGTCTCTAAAAATAAGCACAAAAACATAAACTAGCTTTGTTTTATGCCAATTTGGAGTTAAAGAGAAATTTTTTATAACTTGCGTCATAATTGTCTCAGTCTAACTCGGGACTTTGAAATCACCACCTTCGTGAGATTTGTCAAATGCAGGATCTGGTTAAAAACCTTAATAAAAGTGCAAGCAACTTGTATTTTGTAATAATCTGCCACATTCTGCAATAAACACAGTGAACGCAATATGTAATACATTTCCTCACATTTTGTAATAAATCATTACATATTGTGCATAATACATATTGTAATAACCCTCCATCTTAACCCAAATTAAACTTCCCATAGTTGACTCTGATCTTAGTCTAAATAGGCACATAAAAGCAGTAACAAGATCAGCTTCTTTTTTCTCATTTTACAAATACAACAAAATTCAGGTACTTGCTACTACTAGCAGGGTTTACTATTGCAGTGGTCTTTTGACAGGACCCCCCCCCAAAAGACCGTCAAAAAGCCTCACCTTATTAAAAAGTTAATACAAAACGCAGATAAATGTATTACAATGATTATTACAAAATGCGACAGATTATTATAAAATGCGGGTGTTATTACATAATGAAGTGGGTTTTTTTTTTAGTTATTACATAAAGTATTGTTACACACCCTAAAACGTAATAAAAACCTTTTTACTCTTCTGTAAATTTTTACATAAATCATTCCCAGCGCTTGTCTTTGAGATGGACTGGAGGGAAACACAGAACATTGTAGCTGACTGCTTAGTGATCTACTACTACTACTACTACTACTACTACTACTACTACTTTTGGGGCAACCTGTTGGCTGCAATGTATCTGCAGCAGAAACATCAAGCAAAAAGTCTTTATAATGCAGCACACATCAGCGGCTGCCATTTACTTTTTATATTGCACGTTAATGAAAGACAAAGCAGTAGCAGAGGACATCAGTCTAGAAATGTGAGATACATCAAAATGATATTGATATTATGATATACGACTAGAGCAGTATTGTGTGACATTTTGACTATAATGATATAGCTTTAATGTTGTTTTTCTTGTCTTAAAAGCTCTATTACAGTTGAGTATATTTAGCCCCATCACCCAAACTAGGCTGAAGTGCACATTAAAAACTTTGGGAAAGAGCGTTTGTATACAAAATAAACGCAGTGGTGAATGGAAAGCAGTGATGTGGGATGTGAACATCTGGATGATGAGTTCATCTATGGTGAGGTCTGATTCTTCTTGATCCTCCTTGGATCAAAGGCTCAGAAAGCCAATGGAGCGGGGCAGGTTATATCACAAAAGCAATAATAAACTAATCAAGTTCCTAGCCGTGCAGAATAGTCAGCTGTCAACTGATTATATTTGGCACAAATAATTTAGCACTATATATTTTTAAGCAAATACATATTCACTTCACTTCTTTCTAATTTGTTCTGTTTTTAAAAGCACTATGCGGCTATTTCTGTTGTGTTATCTGATTTATGCTGGTAAATTTAGAGAAGCTGCTTGGTGACATTACCCACATTACAAAAGTCTGTTTTTGCCAAAACAAGCTTACGCAACAATCCAACACAAAGTGCAGAGTGACATGCCCTATATGACCCAGAGAAAAAGGCGAGCAGCATTACCAGCACACATCTACACACAACTGTTGTACGGTTGTTCTGTTCTACTCTCTAAACACACCCACAGAACAAGGGGGAAGAAGTTATACATGTGCAAATTCACAGACAGTCAGACACAAACACACCTCTGCCCAGTTTCAACCAGGCTGTAGAATCCCCGAACCCCTGTCATTCATTAGTTTACAAAAGTTATGTGAGGCAGACATGAGGTCACTGTGCCGCTTTGAAGACTGAAACACACAGACAGTGTATTAAAAGGTAAAGAGCATCTGACTAGGACCAAGACAGAATACTTATTAACCCAGTCAATGAGTGCTGCTATTGTGTCTCCCCTCACCTCCCTGGCGAGGAGGAGCTGACTGAACAAGACGTTGGGTGTGTGAAGGGCCAGACAGGTCAAATCCTTTCCCGTACCCAGCTGAATAATGTCTCTGTGATTCTCTGAGAACACAGTGTCTCACTGCAGATTGTGCAAATATGACCACTGATCTCAAACAATTTGTGCAACCATGCAAGTTATTCTTAGAAGGCATAATATGTAGAGCAATGCATAGACATACACATGTAAGCACTCACTTGCCATAAGCACACACACAGACACACACACTCTCGCCATGGTTGGTTGCTGAGTCAGTGTGTGAGGTTGCTGGTGTATGAAATGAGGGGAGTACCTTTCATTTCCTCCCCCTGGTTCTCCTCAACTGCCAACAGGAGTATGTATGCCTCCCCCTCGGCTGTTTCAACACGTCACGGCTGTGACTCAGAGCTAAGAGAGCAAACAGGAAGGATGTTAACTGCTGTGAAACACACACATACACATAGAGAAAGTAGCTCAAAGGAGCCTAGAAGAGTGCGCAGAGAACAGACAAAAGCGTCAAAAAACAAAGGTGTAACTGGAGCAAAAGCAGCCACAAATACATAGGATTGAGCATGTAATTCTTCCATGTTTACACACAAGCTCACGCACATTAAGTCAAAAAGTCCACACACACATTTCCTGTCAAAGTCAGGTAAGAAGAGTTCAAAGGTGTGACGGAGTGTGATTGCTGGTAAGACGTGCAAGGCAGACAGATAGAGAAAGGATGACAGTAAGAAAGACAGACAAAGAAGAAGAGAGGAGAAAGGAGCGATTCGGGTGAGTCGGTCAGATGCCGTCACTCACCTCCATCCTCACCTGGTAACTTTTCTGTCACCTCATGCCATCACCTTGTCACCCCACGTCCGTGCCACCCTGTCACCTATCCCCTTAGCAACTGAGCCTGTCAGCCTGTTGTCATGCGACCAGGTTCACCCCTGACCTTTTGTTTCTTTCATACACGCTACAGAGAAAAGAGCTGAGGCACAGGAGGGAGGGCGGTTGTGTCCGGACATGCCTATCACCCTAGATCACAGGCCACCGACATAAATGCTACAGGGGCCATAGATTTATGAGGGTGTGTAATATTGTGGGTGCGCTACCCCCCTACCTTTAGTCCTGTTACTAACACAGAGGGTAGGATGTCTGGTCAGGTCAGACACATACACACACAGTGCGCACACAAATGCAAATGCCATTAAAATCGGAGGCCTCCTTCTCTGAAAGGAAGAACTGTCGCTTTTGTTTGTGTGCAAGTGTGTTGGTGTGTGGGAGCTTTTACGTGTATATTGTTTATGTTATACGAGAGGAGAAAGTCATAACATGACTAAATGTGACTCACATCTACGTCACAAAAACAGAAAAACGGTTTTGTGGCTGGTGCTGATGGCAATTTAGGTGAAAAAAATCAAATAAAAAGAAATATGGCCTACATTAAAAACCACATCCTGATTATGAGAAACCTGAAGATGAAAGCTGGAATATGTCAATGTTGCCTAGGACTTTCAGTTATGCAAACAGCCTCTACTGTTGACTGTCGGTTTTTGTGGTCTGTGTAAATTCTGTGTTCTTATGATATTTAACGCATGGGGGACCGCGGTAACCCAGAGGTTGGAATACAGTGCAAATTACTGGAAAAGTTCCTGTTCAAATACTGTTGAGGTGCTATTGACCAAGGAACTAAACCCCAAACTGCTCCAGTGTGGCTCTGTGGTCAACAGTAGAGGTCTGTGGTTGAAAAGGGCAGTTTCATATGTGAGAATGGATGCATCTGTGACACCCAGTACTGCTGAAATATAGCCTGTAATATATACACAGGGATCAGGAGTATGAAAAGAAGATGGAGTCAAAATGTGTCATCATATTAAATACTATTGAGCTGGGAATACTCTGTGAAAACTACAAGGGAAAGTACAATAAGTTATTAAGGGGGAAGGGGAGGTCAAAAAGGGGGAGGCTTGTGACTTTTTGGGAAGTCTTTTCATTTTTAACACCCCAAATGTATAGTTTGGCATTAATTAGAATTAGAATTAATAAAAAACAAAAACACAAATGGTGGCTCTAATGTGCACAGCTGATTATAAAGGGACATAAAAAGACAACAAATCCTGTCTCTGTTTCAGGGATTTATTTCTTTTAGTAAAAAAGTCGCTCTCTTCTTCATTTTCTTCTGAATAATAAGTTAAAAAAGGGTAAATGTGTCATAAAAGTTAGATATATACTATAATTCAGGTTCAGCCTTTTGTAATGTTTGACATAAATTTTGAAACTGATAATTTATCTATAAATGTACATACTGGTGGCTAATATTCCATAAAGATAGTATGGTTTAAATCAGAATACGACATCTTGGATTTTTAATGCACTTTAATGTCTTTTTAAATTAATTAATAACTGCTTGATCAAGTTGTGCCAACTTTATATTTTATATACTATATGTTGAGTTATTAGGGAGAGGGTGTTTCAGTTTTCATCTAAATTAAGGGTAGGGCCAAAATAAAATATTAATATTTCTGGGGATGGTCAACTGTAAAAACTGAAATAGAATATTTAACCTCTCCACCCTTCTACAGTGCCTTAATCATTCATTTTAAAACCCAGATTGTTCAAAATATTTTTGAAAAGCAGACGGGCTAATGACGAAGAGACACAACTGAGCGGCCTGACAGAGAGAAGCCAGTCTCAGTGCATTTAGTCAGCAAGACAGAACATTTTGCCATGAGGGCTGTGAGCCAAGGAATGCATCATGAAAACAGAGCGCAGCAAGCCACACATGTCCAATCAGACGCCACGGAACATTACCCATAATCCTCTCGACAAATACATGCATCTGGTACCATAACAACGCTCGACTAACACTTAGGAAGGGAGAGTGTGGGACGCATCCGTAGCAACACACCATAATTACAAAGAGAGCCAGGGCTGACTAAGTTTAGAAGACCCAGTAAGCAACCCCCCTCCTCCTCCTCTCTCCCCTCTTCACATGCTCCCACACTGATATTTAACAAAACATTAATCTTCTTGCCAGTGGCTCCAAAGAATACTGGTGATGTAGCTTCGGCGCAGAGGCTGGGGTAATAGTAATTCCATTGTTCTGCCCTTTTATTTATGCCTTGGCTCTACCAGGCAGATGAGGTAAGTCTCTTTTTTCATGTTATTATTCAGAAGTGGTGATACATAAAGCCAGATTACACAAATGTCTCTCTGTTTCACAGCGCCGCCACCTCACACCTCCCTCACCAACGCTTAATGCCACCCCCCCACCCCGCCTCGTCTCATCTCTCATCTCTCCACCCCTCTTCCCTTTCCCCCGTCCCTCCACTGGCTTTCAATAGCACATTTCCCCTTTCTCCCCCTCTTTTCTAAATCACCCTCAACATTTGCATGTGAATTGCTTGTATATCTTCTTTTATATGATGCACCGACAACACTGGCTTTCGAAAAAGAGAGAGGAGGGGAACTGCCACAACTACACCCCACCGCACCGCCACCACATCATCTCCAACACACACACACACATCACCAACTCCCACCAAAAAAAACAAGATGTTACTCTAACTCCCCTCCCAGGATTGGCATAGCAGCAGTTTCATTAAAAAAGAAGGGAACAGTGCAGGTTTTATGATATGGAGACAAGTTCTTTTGTGCTCTCCAGAGACAACCTCTCTGTCTGTCGATGTTACTGGGGCGATAATCCTGCTGGAATTTCTCCTAAGCACTTTTACTGACATTTTCAATTATCACCATGCCAGGGCTGGGTAAATGGCATTTAAGGGGCCCCGTCATCTCCATGTTGAATCATATTTGTGAATCAGACAGCGTTAGAGTTGGACTTTGTTCTGTTTGCCTGAGGCTGAGACGACAGTATGGAGGGTCAGAGAAGCTCAGCTGAGCCAGTATAATCTGAGATAAGATGCAGTCAGTGGGTGACCAGGTTCACAGAGGGACCGCATACGCCGTCACGTGCTCGCACATTTACACATGCACGCACAAACTGAGGAGCAAACACAGACATACTGGCAGGCTCCTCGAACCAGCCTGCCTTGTAATTTACAACGTCAGCACGGCCCGTCCCCTTTTCAAGTAGAGCACATGGTCCAGACTCAGAAAACCAAACAGACACGCTGACCTCCCCGGTGCACAGTGCACAGGGTCAGACTTGTTTTCTCTTCACCTCTGACTAGATCCATTTACACAGACTCCAAAAGCACTCCAGATCTTTGGCTAGGGTTACATACTTACATCCCTGTAATAATTCAGACATGTATTGCAAAGAGATTTCTTTCTCTCTCCCCTTTCTCCCCCGCGTTCTGTTTCAGTAAGCTCTGCTTTGTTTCAAACGTGGATCAACTTCAAAGTAGAGAAACAGACAGATTGATAGTTGAAGACAAATGCTATTTCATTAGAGATTGAGTTTCGGACCCGATCACTCAGACGCCTTTTTGTAACAGAAGTTGTAATGGCACAAAACAAGGGACCTTTCTGCTTTATTAAACTGCAAACGTATGGTGCACAGCGCAGTATGGAACAGAGGATAGGAGATAAAACTCATCATGTTGCTACACTAGAGCTGGCATTGTTTCGTCTACGACCACAGCGTATGTCTCTTCTAAGTGAGGGCATGTTTCAGTGTGTCAATCCTGTGTTGTGTAATCATCTTTTAACATGAGAGGCACCAATTAACCAGGTCAAATTTCTTGTGTACCCACTGTACTCACATTGTGATTCTGATAACATGACAAACACATGGCATGCTCAATATCCTGCTGAACCGCAGACAATCCGAGAACAGCTGTTTACATGCCTCCATGCCCCTTTCCTCCCTCCGCCAAGCTGACATCATTCCTAGCATCCCCTCCTTCCTGTCTCTCTTTTGGATGGGCTCTGTTATGACAAGTTTAATTGAGGGTTGTCAAGCCATAACATTTCTGTAAATATTAGACTTGCCAAGAGCGTCAATAAGAGGAAATGGCCTTACTGTATGTTCTTCTCTCAGAAGCACAATGTGTGCCTTTGTAAGTGGATTGCCAAGAGGCATTTTGATACCCCATTTTTGTCTCAGTGAGCTTGCATAAAGTCTAATCTAATTCTCATTATGGAACTATATCCACATAACACAGACATCCTTTAAAGCACTATTAGAGCTGAATTCACACTGGATTAGAGTATTCACTTTGAATAAAGTAGAACAGATAATATAATACTTTCTTGGCAATTGGAAAGATGTGGCACTACATGAGAGTTTAATCCTGAATTAAGTCCTGAATGAAACATCCAACAATATTTGTCAATTGATTCATTCATTGTGTTTAAAAACCTTAAAGGAAGAGGGAAAAAGTCCCTGGTGTAATGATGTGGTTTCAATTGTTTAAGCAATTTTCTTTCATCAGGATGAAATGATTAGATATTTTTTACAGTGCATTTTAGAATAGTAGCAAAGCTGACATCATCTCTTATGTCTGTGCAAAGCCTGCCCATTGATCAAAGCGATGACAACCCTGGCTATGAATGTTGTTATGAATGTGTTATTCTAATCCTTTTCACTGTGTTTAAAGAGCACCTAGTCCAATCCACACTGGGGGTTATTTTGGCTTTCAGGGGTGATGAGGTATGGGGATGTAGACAGGAAAACTACCATTTGAGTCATTAGTGAGGGGCTGCATGATTTACATGGGTACTGTGTTTGTGTGATTGTGTGAGATCTCCATTGTGTTTTTAGAGAGTGTGTTCCAGTAAGTGACATGGAGCCTTACTCACCTGGGGGAAGGGGGTGAGTCAGTGTGCATCATCAGTCATGGCTAGCCAGGCAGAGGCACTCAGCAGCACATACACTAATACTGCTGTGGAATTTGTAATGCAAAATGAAGTGGTGCATTTGAGGTTAAAAGAAAGTGTGTTGTTTCTGTGGTTTGGTGCAAATAAAGTTTTTTGTAACTCTCCTAACAAATGCTACAGTTGGTGCATAGGTTAGACGAGAAGGTTTGGGTTGGATTAGGTTACATTATACATTCCTTTACTGTTTCGTAATTGATAATAAGTAAAAATGTTTCAAATGCTAATGCTTAATATGCTACCATTTGTGATAGTAAATGGAATATTTTTGAGAGATTTTTTTTTTCTGAATGCAATTTCAAGGTATGTTAAACAGCAAGCTTTGCTTAGCTCAGTTCCTGGACGTCTTTGTGATCAAGTAGCAGCTTTTCTCCAAGGCTGAGAAATATCAACTTCTCCAAAGCCAGCAGGTCACAACAGGTCATACTTTGTACACACAATACACAATACTTTGCCACAATTACATAAAAATATAAGCCTTGCATTATTGGAACCTCTATTTTCTGATCAATCAATCTCTAGAGAAGGTGTCCTCTGCTTTCTAAGTACCTGTATGCTTACGTGCCTAATAATAATTCAGTTAAAATTAAATTAAGGGAACACCACCCCATGTAAGGCTGAATCCTTAATGTGGCAGCCTGGGTTCAATTCCAGCCCATGGACCTTTGCTGCTAGTCATCCCCTCTCTCTGTCTCCCCCTTTCCGGTCTGTCTTAAGCTGTAAATGAAGGATAAAGGTGCAAAGCATTTCATGGAAACATCCAAATAAAGCAGTAAGCAGTAATCATAACTGAGGCAGATGTAACTTGATTAATACACTTATATTTAAAATACACACTCACACTCATGCTACCGATGGTGGAAAATCTAATTTGCTAGAAACAAGCAACATGTGATTTGCACAGATCTTCTCAGTTCAGGTTTTTTTTACCCACTGTAGTTTTCAGTTTTTTATGTTCTCTTTTTGTTGTTGTTATGGAATCTGAGACCTGTATCCCCTTGAAAGCCTGTTTTCGCACCCAAACACAATTCTTAGTTGTTTACACTAAAACAATATTATGTGTTTGCAATACTGAAGTACATATTTCAGCATCCACAGTAAATGCATCCATCATAATAATGCAGTTTTTCTGATATTTACAGAGTCTAAGCCCCGCCACACTAACAGTTCAACACATACAGCTCGCATAGTTTTGTCCAAACATTATAAGAGGTCTGGTGTTGCTGCTTATTATGACAAAAATACAGAATTGTATCCGCACATCATAGACATCCTCTAAAGTTATAGTTGAATCTATTGGGATTAGAGTATTCATTTGGAATAAACTAGAAAAATAATATAATGGTATTTGGAATATATGGTATTTTGAAAGATGTGCCACTGCTTGAATCAAATATGACATAAGCTTGTCAGACAGACAGAAAAATACATTTCCCTATTTATAAAATCAAAATGATTATTTGCACTTAAATGATTTCACAATGCCCTATGTTACAATTGAAAAATAATCAGATGAATTAATTTCCTTGCTCTCTCTTGATTGCTTATCAGCAAGTCAACAAGAGAGCAGCTAAAGGCCCTCTTTAACGAGAGTCTGCTGGAGATATAACTCAGCACTCCAGGCCCAATAACTGATGAAATATGAAAATTGACAGGGCCGTCAGGGCCATGCCACATGTTTACGAGTGGCTGTCTTAACTGGCCGCCTCTGTGCTCCATAAGTCATACGCAGAGTGCTCATCATAGAGCACGGATTTATGGGGCCTGAGTCTGCATATGACCCCCCCACCCCCACCCCGGTTGCCTCACTGCCTCACTGCCACAGAGGGGGAATCATTATCTAGACGCAGCTACTATAAGCTTCATAGACTTATCCAAAGGATGTTGGCTCTGGGGTCCTGCTCCTCCTGTACACACAGCCTGATGCTCATGTGTGTCTAGTAAGAGATCCCCACATCAACTTCCAGCGCTAATGAAACAATGTTTACAATAAGTGCCCTGTCAAGGATAGTCACTAGTTACTAAGAATTTTTTTTTTAATCTTTGCAAAGATGTTCAGTGTCTATGTGCTTTGGTTGTGGCTTTAAAAGATGTAAGTCTATAATTCAAATTCGATTTGGTATCACCCATAACAGAGATTAATAGATCAGGTTTTGTGACCATTATAAATGTAAAAAAAAAAAACTTTTACACTTGAAATACATGTACAACTTCTGTTTAACTCTCACAAACTGTTAGTATTTGTTAAAAAATCTTAAACAATATTAGATATATATTTCACCTCTGTTGTATTCCCATTGACCAGCCTGGTCCAGCGTGCTTCGTTTGCATTTTTGCATTGAGAATGTGTGGCATTGACAGAGAGCTGAGAGTCAAGGGAAGTGCTGAAGGCAAAGAGCCAGCAGGGACAACAGCTATTACAACAGGGAGGCTGAGGATGAACACTGTATACTGCTGGTCATGTTGCCTCTGGGCTGAGACCTGGGGCATCATGACCTGGATCTGAAACAGAGCTAAAACCAAAGCTTGAACTTCTCACCCACAACAAGACAGGAAATACTTGCTGGGTTGTTTACTGAAGAGGAGTTTATTAAATACTGTTGAGAAATGGAAAATCAAAGTGCATGGTGACTCTTTGCAGTTATTATTACAAAAAAACGACCAGAGCCACTCCCAGGCTTCTTACGGGCCACAGGCGATGGAGGCTTGGAGATGAATGGGACTCTGAACAGCAGAGCGCCTCCAGCTCAGCTAGAGCCTTGTCCCACTGCCACTGAGACTGACATCCATGCAAATCATAACAGAAATGACAGAGCAGGCCACCCCACCACCCACCCAGACAGTCATTTCAGTCAGCCTGCCAGCCAGTCAGCCTGCCAGCCCATCAGACAACAAGCTACCCCACCCGAGATTCCACCCTTGTGCCTGCACAGACAGACTGGGACAAATTGGGACAACTCCGCCCCCCCCCCCTCCATTACCACCCACTCTTCCTCTCC
>NW_023339663.1:23284229-23286819 GCF_004916995.1 Morone saxatilis | reverse complement strand
CTCTTCCCTCCCATCACACCCCCCACCCCCCAACTCCTCATCTTTACATAAAAGTTCAGGCTGCATATTAAAAGGAGCTAAAATATTCACACTGTCAAAGGTGGTCAAAGGCTTCTGCGTTCACACAGGAGCTGACAAAGAGGAGGCACCCAGCGCTTGGCCAAAAGAGAACTGTTGAAATAAATCAGCACATACAAAGACACAGAGAGATAATGGGGCTGGAGCTGGGCCTGATCCAGAAACAGAAACACACTGCACACCAGAACACACAGACACATATACACAGAGCGTCTGGCTGGGAACAAAGTCTGCACACAGATTAATATTTATTTTTGGAGCACACATTGTTCAGGACATACAGTATCAGAAGACGAAAAACATAACTCCCCTCCGGTGTACAACCTTGCCGTGAATCCCATGCCTGAAATCAAACAAATAACAAAAAAAAACAAAAAAAAAAACAAACCAAAACAAGAAATCCACAGATGGTCTCACATGGGGGAGTGCAAGAGAGGAACCGGGTATCTCAGAAACATCTGTTGAAGCCCTTTGCAAAGGTGGTAGCGTGTCTTAACGTGTAAGATCTCTGCATCTGTGGTAAATGCTCTTAAAATAGGAAAGCTATAAATCAGTTTATGTTCTATTATTGACTTAAAACAAAGGCTTTCAATGTCTGTAAGCTACACAATCGACCATTTTAAATTCTGTGTTTATCTATCTGAGTGTGTGTAGATCATTTATGACAGTATTTTCCTCGTACGGATCCTGCATTTACATTAGAAATACTAGACAGTGAAAGAAAGTGAGACAGGCATCAACTTCAACAAACGTACTCATTCCAGCACCTTCAGCTCTCATCATGTGCTCTGTAGGGATTATTTTAGGAAAAATGCATCTGGGTTGTGCCTCTTCTGACGGGAGTTCACATGATCAGAAACCTGACCACACCTGCCGCAAAAGTTCATGGCCGTTATAAATTTGTGAATAAATAAGAACGGATTTGATGTGTTTTTCTGATATAAATGAAATGCTGAAGGTGAAAAAATGTCTATGAACACACAATAATAATAATAAAATAATAAAATGAAAATTGAGGTTATGTCTCGGATGAGTTCAATGGCTACTTTGATATTCTATACTGTAATCTTATATATTTAGTATCTATAGAGGGCAATCCATCTATGTGTTGATTAGAGTAACATTTGATGTAACACAGTCATTGTAAATCAGATAAACTGGTGAATCCAAAGTGTTTTTTCCATAACTGGGAGCCCTTTAGTATGATCACAGCTGCCTTGTTCAAGGATCATAGATAGGAGAGTTTAGTCCAGGGATTGAAACATGGCAACTATTCAATCATAACAGACCCTTATGAAGCATATAAAAGAAATGTAAAACTTTATCTGAAAATACACTGGGCTTTTAGCTTTATATCAGTGGCCGTTCAGCTCACTGGGGTACTCACAAACTGGGGCTCCACGTTTACGCAGCTTTTTATTTGCCCCTGTATCAACATTGAGAGGAAACAGAGGCCTCCCTGAACTAATTTCACTCATGAACACTCAGTCATTTGTTGAGCACCACACAGCAGGCCCTGCTGTCTGAGGCCCAAGGATTAAGGTTCAATATTTGTAAACCTCAGTTGGCTTTAGTGCGGAAATGGGGAGTGGAGAAAAATGGGAAGCCTTGGCAAACCAAAGTGTGAAAAACTATCAAATTATCAGCCATGACAGAAACAGTTACACACACTGGCTTCTGGCTGACACGGAAACAATACACTGTTAAACCTATGAAACACTATGGCCTTGTTTGTATGAATGTGGGTGGGTGTGAGTTTATAGGTTTTGGGGTTTTGGTGTGCAACAAAAATTGAATATATACACTTGATACATTTATGTGCAATTAATGATGCAACAAACTTTTCCCAGTAACATATACTCCAATCCACTGTGATTACTTCATTACTTTGATGATATAGTATGTCTCTTGTCTGTTTGTAATATTGTTGGAACAATTAGCTCTATCATTAAAGCCCGTTACATGAAGGCCAAGCCCCCTTAATTTCTCCCTTCGTCTTTGACCTCTTCCCGAGTGGAATATTCTCCCACAATGCACATTATCAGCCCCACAACGGGCCCATAAAGTACTAAAAATCCCAGGACCTTATTTCCAGCTGTGACACACAACCCAGACCTACTTAAGTCCTCTACTTTGACCTTTGTTTGAAAAGTCTCTTTCAGCCTGAGGCCTTAGCAGTAAATTCATAGAGCTATGAAATTAATGTGCCAGAGAGCCCATCAAGTCTTTCATTAATCACAACCAGAGAAGAAAGAGACAAGTTACCAAGTCACGTTTTATTTTCCTTTTTTGAACTTTTTCTTTTGTAATAGGGTAGACTGTATAATGATTGCCCTCAATATTAACTGTGTTCCGCCTATCAACATCCTCTCTGTTGTGAAATGGAGACGGTATCACAGGGGTGCAAGCATATCTAACACATCTGTGTTCAATGGGATCTGCGCAGACTAAACGCTTTAACCTTCAGCACCTATAAATTGCACACACGTGCAGATACACACATACACACACA
>NW_023339663.1:23271251-23284182 GCF_004916995.1 Morone saxatilis | reverse complement strand
CACACACACACACACAAACACTTTGAAAAAGATAATTGGAATACTGAACTTTTTTGTCAGATAGTATAATAGTTGACAATGCAACAGAGTGCCTCTGCAGCAGCCTTTGATAAATAAACTGAGATAAAGTTGACATGAAGAAAAGTGGGCAGATGCACTTTGTACCTGTGAAGGTGATGTGAAGTATATTCTGCAGGGTAATTGTACAGGCAGTGAACCATAGCACTGTCAATGAGGCGTTGTGTCTGGTTGTGGGTATTAAACATCAGTAGTGTGGCCGGCTACTCTATGGGATGCTCAGCACAGTGCTTAATTACACACGTCGTGAGTGGCAAGCGCTCAGAGCAGGAAATGACAGCCGCGTGGCGCTCACTTCAAACGCAGAGGCGTAAAAGAGCATTCAATAAAAACAGACCTAAACTCTAAGCGAGTCCTAATGGCCTGTGGGTAATGGATCAGAGGGAAAGGGGGCCGCACACAGGCCTGCAGGCATTAAAGTGGGCTTCAGTGGGACACAGTAAAAAAATTAACGATGATGATTGCCATTTGAGAGAACCTAAATGATGGAATGATCGTCAGCAGAAAATAAATAGAAATAAACGATTATATGCAATAAAAAAAGGGCCAAGGCTGAAAATATCAACAGATTAAATTAGATCCTTTAGGTCAGCTGCTGGAGGCTTTTGAATGTCACTGATGATTTAAAAATGTCATTACATTTGCCATTTTAAAACAATTCATGCACCTTATATACACTGAAATTTTAAATATTCAAGATTATGTTTCTGTATTTAATTAAGGGAATTGACCCAGACTCTGACATATTTTCATTTGGAGATAAAACAACAAAGACATGTAAAGTTATTGTACACTCCAGGATAAGAGACGACTGCTGTCTCAACATAAAGCTTTTCCCCCAGTTATGTTGTGGTCTTTGGGGCTACTAACCAGGCTGCTCACACACAGGGGGCAGGAGGACGACTTGTTTACAGGTTTTATGGCCATTTGAGTGATGACAGGAAGTTATATAGGACAAAAACAGTCAAATTACGAGGTTGTTATTTCTGCTCTGTAAGTGTAAGCAACTCATTCTGTAAAGTTGTGCATCGCTGTGTGTGAGTGTGATCTGGGGTTGAGTCACAAGTCAGCTGGCATATCTCAAAACTCAACCATGAATTTCACTTTTGTATTAGACTAAGTTTCTAAAAGTTTGAGCCAGATTAGTAATAAATGATGGTTGGTTGTCTGCAAAAGTGACTGAGGGAGAACACTACATGTGGATGGAATATGACAGTTCTTAGCATTGAATGGTTGAATGTTTTATCTCTAACATTTGAGGTGTAATAGACTTCTATTCATTTTTTGTGTGACAATGCTGTGGGTGTGGTGGGAGATCTGAGAAACACTTGACTGCTTTGATGCTGCCACACTGGCCTCAGGGATCTTTATAAGTGGCACATTTAGTCTTGGTGACCCGTACCTCAGCACACACACACACAACTTTCACGCATATCCACACATATAAGCACACATGCACATAAACAAAGTCTCTCAATTCCATCTCAAAATGGCTTCCTAAACACAATGGCACTGCTGTGCTGACAACTCAACTGGAAGAGAGCTTAACCTTTGACCCCTGAGGTCAACTCATTAACACCAACACTCCTCCCCGGGATGCAAATGACCTTATGAATAATATGACACACAGACTTCATGGATGATTGGAAGACAGTGCCACTTTCTATTTCACAACATTTAATGACTTGTTTGAAGTTTGGTTTGTTATTTTGTTTTAAGATTACGCCAAAAAGAATTACAGGTTTTACTTGTGATGATGACAATTGCAAAATAATTAAGTTCTGAATAAAATGCCCAAAACTTTGTGTGACACTAGAAGCGTGTGTCCAGAGGTGACATTATTAATGTGCTATATCGGTCGTATCATGGTTCATTAAAAAAACTTTGTCTCATACTAGTATTCAAAAACAGGCGACAGCAGCCATTGCTGAACTTTGCAGGTCTATTTTAGCACTCTCATTAGCAGCAGGGTAGTTACAGAACCTCATAATTTGAAGTGCCTTAAGTCTGCAGATAATGTAAGGTCAATGTCGAGAGCGAGGAGGAAGGCAGACCTAATGTTTAGCTGCATGTAATTGGACAGAAGTGCAGGAGGCAGGTGTGTAGCCATTGTTCACTTTGATGGGATTATTTGCACCTCTCAATGCTGAAAAAACAGGTATCATCAGAAGGCAGTCATCTAAATTTACAACGGCTGGATTTAGGTTTTCCTCTCTTTCTCTCTCCATCCAGGTTCTGTAATTACAGCTGCTCTGTAATTAGGGGCAGAGCCTTCAGGACCAGGGTGACTACTGTCTACTTTAAAAGGGTTTTGCAAAGTACAAGACTTCAGACTGGGGGGATGGGGAGAAAGTACAGCATTCCTGTTTTGCTCTTTTTTTTACTCAATCTCTGGGCTTAACAGTCTTGGTGATTAAATTGCCGTTCTCAAATGAATCTAATGTATAACGCTGTTTTAGACATTGTTAATGTGGGGTCAAAAACGGGTCAGTTTCAGCTAAAGTTTTTTCTTCTTATGCCTTTATAACACTTTTAAAGCCTTTTTACCAACTACCAAATTCTAAGTTTTTCAAATGATTATATAATAAGTACACAGGCAGCTGCTCATACAGTCAGTCACTCTGAGTGAGGACGGACTCTAGGTATTATTAGCTGAAGACCTTACTGTAGATTGTGCACGCACACACACACAGAGCATGGGATTAAGGGCAGATTGCCTGGGTTATGTCTGAGTGAACTCAGGGAGTGTATGTGCATGATAAATAAGGTTAGTGGTAAGGACTACCTTACGTTATTCCACCCACTTGCAGAGCCCTGTCTGTCTGAATGTCCCAGCACTCCAATCAGGCACATATTACTTTACAATGAAGAAAGACAGCATTAATAGTATGTTCTCAACCCTTCATCAACCAATACACACTACATATTACTATCACACTATCAAGACATACAGTCTAGAGAAACATACTGGAAGTTTACATAATGAGAGCATTGTAACTCCAGTTTTATGAGCAGCTAGAGATTTCTAAAGGGTATGCCTTAAGTTTAGTCCCTCTTCAGTGGCCAGTGGCTTAGACAAAAAATTATATGAAAATTAATAACATTATTATTATTATTATTATTATTATTATTAACATTTTCATTTTATTTATGGTCTTACATTTTTACAAATGTACACATTTATACAAGTGCATGGAAAGATTTATTTGCTTTCACCACCAATGCTGCCGCCTTACCTGCCAGGTTATGTCTAAAGGCCATAGTGATGATACCTGTTCCAATCGGACTCCGTCCATAACCATCTCATGTCTGCTCCTAGCTTAATTTCTCTCCAATCATTTTTTGTCTTCAAGTGTGTATGATGCACACTTTCAGAGTTCAAGCAGTAATGGCTTTTTATTGTTAATAATGATGCAACATTTATACACACATTATCAAATTTGTCCTAACATAAAGCACAGGGTTATGGTTTTCCCTTATAGTTCTACTACCAACCAATGTACCTGTCAACTCCCATTCGTGCCATCAGCCCAGAAATATAAATGGCAGAAAAAGAAACATATGCTTAAGTCAGACGCATTTACTCCTGACCTTCCCTGCCAGGGTGCTCTGCAGCTAAGCTGCAGGGATTTGCACCAGCTCAACATTTACACCATATGGATGCTTTATTACAGAGTAATGATGTCTCTCTCTGTCTCCCTCACTTCTCTCTCTAACTAGAGATGATTTGAAAAACCAAACAGCCTTATGTGTAACCAGGTGATTAGAGAGACTTAAGGGGGATTTCACAGAATTCTACTGAGGAATGTAGAAGCATATTTCCACTTGCTTTATGTGAGTCTCGGTCCAATTCAGAGTGCACCACAAATGACTCCATATGGAGTCATTAAATCCAATACAGTTTATTCATGGTCATATTTGAATCAGCTCATGCATCAAACAAGTGGACGAATAAACATAAGCTGAACTTTTAAGCCATAAATCAAATTAGCGACATATTGGACGAGGCCAGTGTGAGAGTATATATGTGCACTGCTCTGAAAGTAAGGCATTACTTACTCTCTATGTGTTATAAATATACTCAACAAAGACTAGTGTTGAGGCCATTATATATGGGCAAATGAAAATAACATGGCGATCTATTTCCTCACTAATTTCTTCAGCTTTAGCAATAGCAGTAATTGGATTTGTATTGAAATGAGAGCTGGGCTGCTTATTGATTTTAGCTATTGCATATTAGCAGTGAATAATCAATAAAGTGGATTCAGTGCTTATTAAACTGGAATAAGCAGGGATGGTCCTTTTTCAATTGTAAGCCATTGACTGTTAATCTCATAACTGGTCATGGTAACGCATTGTTCCAAATAAGAGCACATTACCATTGATATTGGGTCAAAATACAGCAGTTGCACTGATTGGTGTACTTTTATTTATGTTTGTAAAACAACAACCAAGGCTAACTGTCTACAACCTGGTAGCATAAAAAAGGATCCAGTGTGAAGTAAAATATTGAGTGATAAAAGGACAGAGCTGGTTACTATGAGCAGTGGCAACCTGTAACAGAAAGAGAGAACCTCAGTGAAAACAAGAATTTAGGGCAATGCTGTCAGGCGAAAGCCAAATTATAGGTGTCCTTTACTTTCTTTATCAGGCTCTGAGAATTAATTGTAAGGGGTAAATTTGCAAATGAATGCGATTTCAGTTGTGAAAATATAACTTAGCTTAGTTTGGGACATCGGCACAAACAGCTCTGAGACAGAAGAAAGAGAACATCTTAATTTATTAGCGATCTGCAACATTTTTCACCTAGAAGCCAAGGCAACTGGTCTGTGGAGACTGAAATGAAATTAGTGCTCTTCTTGAGCAGGAGAAACAAAAGCGTCTCCCAAAAGCAAGTGAGGTCCCAGTCTGGCACAGTGAGGTCAGCAGGCTGAGGCCTATAGCCAACCCTAAGCTGAGCTGTAGTGCTGTGTGCAAATCAACTGCTTTTCTCCCATTTCATTTCTCATGCACAGCGTTTGTGCTCCTCTTTTCATGAATGTAGGACCCTATCGTTGGCCCTCCCCTCTGAAAGGGCCTTCCCGGTGACGAAGGTGACCTGCCACTGAGAAAAAGGAGGACCTGCCATGAACTGAGTGTCAGCCATTAAATATGATTTCGTCCCTGAATGGCGCGCAAACACATTCAACCACTGAAACTCATTAAGCCCGCATAATCTCTCTTTTCTTAAGCATAACAATGATTTCAGCTGGGAAATGCAATGGTTTTGGGGAGCTCAGCCATTGATTTGAGTTGCATTCAAAGTAATAAATCAAGTCCAACTTCACATCCTGGGCCCATTTGCCTAATTCAGCGCCTCTCACCATACTGGTCAATTAGTTTAGAGCGAATATATTCAATACAGAGAGCAATTCACTGACAAGGCATAATAAATCCCGTGGCTTGGAGACAGTCCAAAATAACCTTTTGCTGCTATTCTGCCCCTTTACTAACTCTACAAAGGTACCAAAAAGCGGCATTTACTGATGAAAAGTAACTAACTACCATGCTTGGCATCAACGTAACTGTGGTTCGAGGTAAAAAGAACTTAAAAATAAATCATACACTGACATGCCATGTAGTTAACTTCCATGTTGTTATGGAAGTTGATCCTGCTTAAGCTCAAATGAGGCCATTGGCAGCGAGAGAGACGGAAGTGTGAAGGTGCCAACTCCTGTCTGACAAAGTGAGCTGCCCGCTTAGTTCCTCTCAGTGCACTCTCACTCCTGTCTTCTCCATCTCACCCCAAGACACATGGCTCTAAAGGGCTGTGTTTTTCTTAATTATTATTTTTATTTCGTCTTAACAAAGTTTGTGTCCAATTTCTATTGACTTTGCTTCAAAGCTCGCAGGGGGAAGCTAGTGACCCAGCCTGCTAAATTACAGCCGTGCGGACCGGGAGAGGTGGGAGCAGCTGTGAGGAGGGCTCTCAGTAGTCAGACCATTGTAATCTGCATTAACCACATTGCAAGGGAGTGCAAGGGGTCAAAGTCTTTAAGTGCCTGCGGGGATGGGTGCTTGTGGATTACATGTTATCGCTCAAAGAGGTTGTAATAATTGTACAGTGCTGCTGGCTCACTACCTGTTGTTCACCTACGATGATTGACATTGTAGTGTTGTTTTTGAAGAGAGCCTGGGGAGCGGAAATGTTGTGACAAATTAGGGGTCTTTTACTAGTGTGGAAAAGGGAGAACAATAGTTGAAACAAAGCATTTTTGATGGTGCCTGAGAAAATGAGTGAAAAAAAAATACATCTCTTATACATAAAATTATGTGTACTACTAAGAACTGGTTTGATTTTTTACCCAAGTCAGAGGACATGTCAACAGGATCAATGCATAAGTAAAATCTTCTTGGTAATGCTGACCAGATTAAGTAAGATTTCCTGGAAGGTGTGCTGGAAAAGCTCTGGCAGAAGGTGTATCCTAAGATGATCTGCTCTGTCTTCTTCGACAGATCATTAAACGGTGTGAGGAGCAGAAGTGGGGCTCTTACTGGAGGGGCTCTGCACAAAAAAAACCCAAATGACAGCAGTTTAATTTTTTTTGCACATTTCAATATGTTTTTCTTGTGCACATAATTTATCAGGCAGAAACGGAGTGAAAATAATTTCAAAGAATTAATGAACAAAAGTCTTGCTTTCCATTGAGACTATGAATTATTTATAACTACATTTCAGAGTGATTGAAATTGTGAATTAATCCCATTAACCTCTCTGATGGCAAGAATAAAAGCATATGTCTTGACGAATGTTTGCTGGGATCAAATTTAGTGCTATTGAGAGCAGCGGAGCAGACAGATTGTATGCTGTGTCGCACGGAGATTATATAGATCCTCCACAGTCTCTGTCTGAGTCTGTGCAGGAATGACAGAAAGCTCAATGGAGGCGTCTGTCTCCCAGCCCGACACCCTGTCCGGTTTTCTCCCCGTATACCTCTGAGCCTGTGATGAATGCACGCAGGGCCCTCTCTCCCCCACATACATCTGACATTATTAACACAATATAAAATGTGATGGAGCGCTCTGCCACACCGCTGGGGCCCCCCGATCCAGCACAGCACAGCTACGTTGTGATTTATTCCCACAACCATGAAAAAGTAAGCGTGCCATTAAAATCACAGGTGTTTGGAGGCCACACGACTCACCGGGCACGATCGATAATGTCACTCTTTTACATGGCTCATTTTGAGGCCGCCACAGCATCATATGCCATTAGTGAGGCCTTGATCTATTGAGGAGCAAACCTCTGTCTGGCTCTAAAGCTATGGCCGTGCATAGATACAAGCTAACAAGGTGTATGCACATGCATGCACGCCTACTCCTCAACACACACAAGCATACACTTTTACAGAGCTAGTGTTTACCGTGTCTTCACCTGCACTCACACGTAATTCAACAGAGCTAATGTAGGAGATAATGTACTGTAAATGGCAAGGGCTCTGATTGATACCTGCACTTAGATCAATTACTGGGGCAAAAACTTTGGGAAAAGACAAAAGTTTGTGCTACTTACTGTAGGGTTACCTAGTGTGGCCGGGGAAAGTGATTTGTTAGTGTTTGTTGAGCGTGTTCCCGAGGCTATAAAGTGTGACACAGGCAACAAATAAGGACTAATGTTCTGGTTGCAAATGAATACTTAGCACAACCTGTAAAAGAATGTGCTGTCTCTGCCCTTTCACAAGCACACAGATTATTAACAATAGGAGCTTTCCCTAAATGCTGCAAATCAATTTCAAATTAAAGAAAACAAACCATAATCTAATTCCTTATTTAATAATCACAAAATACAGATATAAAAGTTAATGCATGATGCACATTATGAACAGATATGCATTAATAGGTGGACAAGGTGCATTTGTATTGTGGATATATTAGAATGGTTGTAATCAAAAATTGTTTTTTAAAATGTTTACAATGTAACTATCTAACGTTGTCATCTTATATTTTCCCACAGGTTGATGAATTTAGAAAAAGACAATGAACTTGTTAACTCCAAATTCTCATGGGTCATTTTGGTGCAGGCATAAACATGTTTTTATTTCCATGCTAATTCAGATATATTCAGGAAAGGTATGCAAAACATTTCTGAAAAGGAAGACCATTGTTTCTGCAGCAATTCCCTGATAAAATAAAACAGCAGATTATGGGAAAACGAGGATGGGTCGGCTGTCCTCCGAAATTTCCTTGTCGCTGAGAACGCATTCCGGATGACATTGTAGTCAAGTTGGAAAAACAAAACGTCTATTCGAGGTAACCCCAGTGGAAATGCAGACTAGTATTTATCTGAAAGCAAAGCATTTGCATATGGCCACTAAATAAACATATTATCACATTAACATATTATTGTATTATTTATTACAAAATTCTATTAAAAACAAGAAAAATAAATTTCATAAATGATACCCAAAAAGAAGTCAATTTCAAAAAAGCCAGTTTTTTATTCTTCCTCATCTCTCCCTCTTTTTTCTTTCTTTCTTTCTTTTTCGAGTAAAGATCCCAGGCTTAAGACAGACTTATTAAAACTGGGATTAATTTGTAATGCTCCCCTAACCCTCGGGGTCAACCAAAGATTTGTTATCTAAAGCAAACAGGAAAAAATGTACTATACCAACACAACGAGGTCTTTAAAACCTGTGTCTCTCGGGCTTCTGGGAGATTTTCAGCTTTGTACGAAAGACATATTTATTTGAGCAGGGGAGGAAAAACCCTTGTAGGACAATCTGGGGTATAATATATTATAATAATTGCACTAAATCTTTGCAATTATGGAGCTTTTCTCCAATAAGAAGCTCTAAAAAAAAGAAAAAAACCTGATATCCTCGGAAGGAAATGCTTAAAAACATGCAATAAATCAAGATAATGTGATATCTGCTATCTTGATAACAAAAATGGAGCATGAAGAAAGAAAAGAAACAAACTCACTCATCTTCCTTTATTAGAAAATGTCCTGTTTTTTTAATCAGTGGATGATGAGAGGTAACTGTCGGGAGATCGGGCCACTCTCATTAGCCTTATCTTTTTAATGTAGCGCTGCCTCAGATTGCGATCTTAATCTTATTTGGTTACGGAGGCTTCGTTCACTCCGACAAGCACAAAGACCTTTTTGGGGAGGGGGGAGGAAGGTGGAGGGGTGGGGGGTTACAAATCCGGAGAGCCTCGTTTTCTGCGATGGCTTTTGGGTTTGTTCCTCGGGGTCGCGGTTCAAGGGGCCGAGTTGACCGGCCGCAGAGCCGAGCGGCCTAAATCTCTTGGCCAGTTGCCCGCTCCTGTTTTGTTCCATAAAAAGTCTTTGTCCCCCCTCCCCGCAGCACTAGGTTTAATTTCTTCACCAAGCGCTGCTGGATCATTGCTGCACCACAAATATCGTACACCCTAAATATTATAAACACACTATTCTGGTAAAACATTATTAGAAAGATTTATTCATTAGATTTTATAGTTGTTTCAATTAAATCTGAAGGTGAACTACTGGCATTAGCACTGAACTATCACATGCTAGAGGGAGTTAAGAAGTTATTGGTTGTAAGGTGAGTATATAACTGTATAAAAGCTGCTGTGGACAAAAAAGTGGACTTTGAGTTAAGATTTCTGCTCTTAAATCGTCATTTGTTGCTCCTGTTTTGTTCCATAAAAAGTCTTTGTTTCCCTGAGTGGGTCGTTGCTGCACCACAAATTTACATCCTACATCCTAAACATTATAAAACATGACATTAGCCATTAGTGCCAAACTACATGCTAAACAACACAAACACATACACACAAACCATCTAGAAACCATTAGTGTCCCACAATGGTGCCATTAGTGCACTTTGGGAATGAAATCATGGTCTAAATGCAGTTTCAGAGGAAAAATAAACTCGAGAAGACTAGTTTGTATGAGGGGCTATGTGCTTGATTTAAAGACCGTCCACACCAAGAACAATAACGAGCATTCATACTGATGATTTTTAGGAAATTATTGATGATCCGTTACTGCTGTACGGGGATATCCAGAAGGATATGGGTTCACAAAGAGAGGAGTTTGGAGAACACTTACTTTGGTAAAAAAAAGAGGACATTATAATGGACTTCAGAGTCCCCATCAATGCTAAAGACCATTAGGTAGCATGTCTCAGGTAAAATTACGTTTTACATGTTTACAGCTGATTATTAAGTGCACATTAACCATAATCGTTCATCAAATCGCTCCGAAAGTGATCAGCCACGGTGGTCGGATGCATCCTTTCTCCGCTCCACTTTTAACTAAATTTATTGTCACAGCTTCAGTGACTGACAGAGAGTGTACCCTGGTAGTTAGTCAGCACAAACTAGAAGTGTACTCAGCGAGTGCAGACCTCCGCCAACAGTCCAATCTTTTATAATATGCACATCTGGACACTATGACGGTTTGTACAATGTTTCCAAAGACATCAGCGTTACAATCTTACAGTGTTAACAAAAGTCAAATATAATCATGCTACACCTTTTCACCAAGTTTAAAGCTGTAGTAGGTAACTTTTATAAATATTTTTTGCCATATTTTCTGAAACTATAACTATATCCTCATAGTAGAACAGGAAACAAATAATCTGTGAAAAAATCAGTTTCTTCTGGTTCCTCCTAGTGCTCCTGAGGGTATTTGCAAAAATCCACCGGCCCCGAATGAAAACAATCAATCAGAGCCGAGAAACATATAAAGATGCTTTGGGTTGGAGGCTTGAAGATAGTTGATTGTTGAGTCTCATTCCCAAACAATCGACTCTCTTTCTTGGCTCTGATTGGTTGTTTTCATTCAGGCCCGTGGATTTTTGAAACCCTGTTGGAGCACTAGGAGGAACCTGATTTTTTCCCAGACATCTTATGTTCTACTGTCAGGATATAGTGAAGGTTTCAGCAAATATGACGAAAAGTTATTTTAATAAAACGTACCTACTGCAGCTTTAATGAAGATCGAGGCAAGCAGTTTGCCTCTAATTGCTGACAACAAAAGAAAAATAACTTTCTTGGTGGGGAGCTGGATAGTCACATGCACTGCTGCAGGTCACAAACTGCAGACATGGTGACTTTTCAAGAACAGGACGACATTTAACACTTTGTCTCCTTGTTTGTTCTGAGGAGCGACGGCCAGCGCGCTCATTAAAGTGCATTTATTATCGCTCTTGCACACTTAAAGGCTTGCAGGAAACTGTTATCAGGAGAAGTTGAGGACATGTGACCCCCCCACCACCCATTTACACTCACCCTAAAAACAAACAGCAGTGCGGAAACAAAACCTCCATGTCCTTGATACAAGAGGCAGCGCCAAATACAGCCGCTTCCCCTCCATCAATAATCCGCACTTAATAATCAGGAGATTAACTGATATCAGGTGTGCAGATGACTGGCGGCTGAAAACAACTGAGGATGATGGGAGGCTGAACAGCAGAGAGTCCCTCCCGCCCTCCCTCCAAAGAGAGAGACGAGAGGATGAAGAGAGAGGAGAAAGAAAGAAAGAAGAAAAAGAGGGAGAGAAATGAGGAGAATTAAAAAACTGGTTTTTTGAATTGATTTTTTTGAGGTCATTTATGATTATTTTTTCTTGTTTTTAAAGATTTTATAATAATACTAATATGTTAAAATGTGATATAATGTTTTTAGTGGCCATTGCAATGTTTGCTTTCGATACATACTAGTCTGCATTTCCACTGGGGTTACTCGAAAGACGTTTTGTTTTTAAATTGATACAATGTCATCGGATGGCGTTCTCAGCGACAGGAATTTCGGAGGACAGCGACCTTGTTTTCCAATAATCTGCTGTTTTATTTTTATCAGGGAAATTGCTGCCATACAATGGTCTTTCCTTTTCCGAATGTTTGCATCCTTTCTGAATATCTGAATTGCCATGACATAAAAACAATGTTTTTTGCCCCTGAACAAAATGCCATGAGAATTCTTGGGTTAAAGTCATTGTCTTTTCTAATTCATCAACTGTGGGAACACAAATTAAGATGCACTGTTAGATGTTAATTGTAAACTTTTAAAACAATTTTGTTACTACATTCTAATATTCCATACACATGCCTTGTCCACTATTAATGCATTTCTGTTCATAATGGTTCATGCAATTATTATATTGGTATTTATGGTGATTTATAGGGAATTGTTATGGTTTGTTTTCTTTAATTTTTGAATGGATTGACATTTTTAGGAAAGCTCCTTTTGTTAATAACATTCTGGTGTGCTTGTGAAAGGGCAGATCAGCATTTTTTAAGGTTTGTGTAAGCTTTCATTTCACAGACATTAGTCTTTATTTGTTGCCTGTGTCCTTTTTAAGCTCAGGAAACAGCTCAAAAACACTCAAATACTTTTCCCGGCCACACTAGTAGACCTACGTAAGTAGCCACTTTTGCTTTTCCCAAAGTTTTCGCCCCAGTAATTGATCTAAGTGAGGTATCAATCATGAGCCTTGCCTCTTACAAATATATCTCCTATTAGCTCTGTTGAATTAAGTGTGAGTGCAGGTGAAGACACGGTAAATAGCTCTGTAAGTGTATGCTCAAATGTGTGTGTTGAGGAGTAGGCGTGATGCATGTGAAACCTTGTTAGCATTGCTATTTGCACGGCCATAGCTTTAGAGCAGACAGAGGTATTGTCCTCAAATAGATCAAGGCATCCTATGGCACTATCATGCCGCTGTGCGGCCTCAAAATGGAGCAATTGTAAAAGAGTTGACATTAATCGTCGATGCCAGGTGATCGTGTGGCTCCAAAAACCTGTGATTCTTAATGTACGTTACTTTATCTCCCGTATGGTTGTGGGACTATCCAAGTATGGCTGTGTCTGTCTATTTAAATCC